>NW_024044889.1:0-300000 GCF_015852505.1 Tachyglossus aculeatus
CTCCCAGGAATCACTTCCCATCACGAAGTAACTGCTCTGCTGGTAAAATTTGGAGGACATGGGCTAATGAAGCAAAGTGGGGTGAGTGTGCGTTTGTGTGTGTGTCACAAAGAGGGATTGATTCTAACATAAGAAATGTCCTTCTGAGTGAGACTCAGGCCCATCCAGCCCAGAAATCCGTGTCCACCAGAGGCACCAAAGATGCTCAGAAGGACCGGCTGTTGACTGTCCCCCGAGATGGGGGTTCCTTGTCCCATCCTACACTTTGCTCTTTACCAATTCCATGTCTACCATCTATGCATCCTGTCATTTTTCCTGAACATTCTAACTCTTCTCCCTATCAACCCAAACTATCCCTCTTTTAAGGAAGCTACTCCATCCCCATGATCATCTTGGTTGCCCTTCTTTAGGGCCTGGCACATGGTAAACGCTTAACAAATACCATCATTATTATTATGCAACTCAATTCTCTCCTTCCTGAGACATGGCAATGAGAACCATGTGCAGTATTGCAAGGGCCGGTCTTTTATGGTTTTATATGGTGGCAGAAGTTTGCAAATTTTTTTTTAATCCCTTCTCGATGTGCCCCCAAGCCCAGCCCCCAGTCTCAGCTCTAAAGTGTATGAAATGCTGGCCACGAAGTGACTAGTGATGTTACCTCTTTTGTGCATTTCCCTTGGTTGTTGCAGCACGGCGAAAAAGATCTCATCTGTCGTCCCTTACTAAGCCAACCCGCCCTTTGTCTTTGGTCTGCCTGTTGTACAAAGGATCTGTGATTTAAAACAACAGTCAATGATGACTTTGTGATCTCATTACTGTATCATGATTGATAATGCTGGACCTTACATCATCAATCAATCAATCGCATTTATTGAGAGGTTACTAGGTGCAGAGCACTGTAGTAAGGGCTTGAGAGGGTACAATACAACCGAATTAGCAAACACATTCCCCTAGCCAGAATGAATTTACTGTCTAGTGAAGAGTTTACACTCTAGAGTCATGGTACTCTCCCCTACCCATCTCCTTATCTTTCCTTTCTTTCTCCCACTGCACCCCCAGCTCAGACTCTTCAATCCTCTCAAGCTCACTTTCTTATTGTCCTTTGTTCTTGAATCTGACCAACTGTTCTCACCCACCCCACGCATGGAACTCCTCCTTCCTCAAATCTGTCAAACCTCATCCCCTCTCCTCTTCCAAACCTCCTGCAAAACCAGGTCAGGCATCCCCTGACCATTGCCCACACCCCCTGCTTGTGTCCCCCAATTCATTACCCTTAGCACTTATATTATAAGTTAATTATATATTAATCTGTTAATTAACCTACCTGTCCCACCGTGGGTTTCCGAAACGTAGCAGCTTTCACGCTTTACTTCTCACACGAAAGTTTCCCCAGTTCAATCCTGAGCGGAAGCATATCCTTAGAGGAAGCTGCATGACCTAGGGGGAAGAGCATGGCTCTGGGAGTCAGAGGACCGAGGTTTTATTCCCAGCTCTGCCGCTTGCCTGCTGTGTGGCCTTGGGACAAGTGGAATTAAGTACACTGTGGCCTCAGTTTCTCTATCTGTAAAATGGGGGATTCAATACCTGCTCTCCAACCTACATAGATTGTAAGCCTTGTTTGGGCTACGGAACTGTGTCCAACCTGATATATTGGATCTATCACAGGTCTAAGCACAGTGCTTGGGGCATAGTTAACTCTAACAAATACCATGATTATAATTACTATTATTGTTATCATACTATTATTATTCCTATTACATTATAAGTTCTTGATCTCAGGTCTCTTCTATTGTGGATTTCAAGCCCTCGGTACTGTTCCCCTATACATAGTAGATGATCAATAAATACTGTTGTACTACCAAGGTAAGGGAAACGGTATAGCAAGCACTGCCCTTAGCACTAGAGGAAGGAAAAAGATGGTATTTCAGGCACTGTACCTGACCCACTAAGGGTTCACAGTCTAAAAATAAAGGGAGGGGTAGAGGTGGGGGAAGTGAAGTTGACGAGGGACACATTTCTTCCTGACCATAGATACATGACTCCTCAGCCTCCTTCTGCTGTAACCCTTGCTTATCTTCTTTCATTAGTAGTTTGCTGTTCCTCCCATTCTGGCCATTTCTGTGTCTCCAACGAAGCTAGAGAATGCGAGCCAAGAAGGTGCTGTCCTCTCTAGGCCCTATTCGATTTCAATTCAATTCAGTTCAATTCAATCATATGTATTGAGCGCTTAGAAGCAGCATGGCTCAGAGGAAAGAGCATGGGTTTTGGAGTCAGAGGTCATGGGTTCAAATCCTGGCTCCGCCACTTATCAGTTGTGTGACTTTGGGCAAGTCACTTAACTTCTCTGGGCCTCAGTTACCTCATCTGTACAATGGGGATTAAGACTGTGAGCCCACCGTGGGACAACCTGATCACCTTGTAAGCTCCCCAGCGCTTAGAACAGTGCTTTGCACATAGTAAGTGCTTAATAAATGGCATTATTATTATTATTACTAAATGCAGAACACTGTACTAAGTGCTTGGGAAAGTACATTGCAACCATAAACAGTGACATTCGCTGCCCACGACGAGCTTACAGTCTAGAGTTGTGGGGGACAGACATCAGTGCAAATAAATAAAATTACAGATATGTACATACGTGCTATGGGGCTGGGAGCGGGAAAGAGCAAAGGGAGCACGTCAGAGTAACACAGAAGGGAAGGGGAGATGAAAAATTAAATGGGGCTTAGTCAGGGAAGGCCTCTTGGAGGATATGCACCTTCAATAAGGGTGTATGAAGGTTGGGAGGGAGAGTAATTATCTGTAGGATTTGAGAAGGGAGGGCATTCCAGGCCAGAGTAAGGATGTTGGCTAGGGATCAGCGGTGAGACAGGTGAGATTAAGAAACAGAGAGAAGGTTAGCACTAAAGGAGTGAAGTCTGTGGGCTGGGTTGTAGAAGGAGAGAATCGAGGTGTGGTAGGAGGGGGCACAGTGATGTTTCCCCAACAACCACATCCTCTTTGGGGATCCAGAGTTCAGCTATATCCCCTCTCAATTTACACTGCTCATTCGTTCCCCTCACCATCTCAATCGAGGCAAGATTTGGGCTAAATAATAATACTATTTGAACATTTCCCCAGCAGATCCATAGTCCCATGGCGAAGGGAAACCAAAACTGGTGTCCCAGAATTCCTCTCCTGGGACTGTCTGACGGATGGAACAGCGGCAGCTCATCTTCTTGCTGTTTCTCTGGATGTACCTGCTCGGGGTCCTGGGGAGCCTGCTCATCATCCTGGCTATTGGCTCTGACCCACACCCTGCACACCCCCCATGTACTTCTTCCTCCAGCAACCTCTCTCCCTGTCCGACAGCTGTCTACTATTCAACCCACGGTCCCCAAGATGCTGGTCAACATCCAGACCCACAGCAAATCCATAACCTACGCTGGCTGCCTGGCACAAATGTTTTTCTTCATGCTGTTCGCAGGTCTGGACCACTTTCTCCTCGACTGGCATGGCTTATGACCGCTAGACGTGGCCATATGCCACCCCCTCCACTACACCACCATCATGAGCCCATGGCTCTGTGCACTGATGGTTGCTGGGTCCTGGAGTGTCAGTATTCTCCAGGCCCTGACACTCACCCTTTTGTTGGTTCCATTATCCTTCTGTGCTGACAATGAAATCCATCACTTCTTCTGTGAACTAAATCAGGTCCTGAAGCTATCCTGCACTGACACCTTCATTAATGACACAGCTGTGTTGATTTTGGCCAGGTCCTCATCCCGATCCTCCACAGGTTCTTCCTCTCTGTTATATGTTACTGACTACATTTAGGAGAGAAACCAACAGCCTCATGCATGTGCTGGGTGCTCTAGTCTGAGTGTGAGCAGCTGCTCTTCTTCACTTGAAATGCCTAGCCTTCCATGTTCAAGTTGGAACACCCTCCGAGCAGGCTCAGGTGAAGTCGCAGAACACCCAGGGACTTGCAGTCTGGGGTTCTAAATGCAGGAAACTTCACCCCTACACCAATCTATCAACCAATCACATTTATTGACTGATTACTGTGTGACGAGCACTGTACTAAGCACTTGGGAGAGTAAAGCCCAGCAATATGACAGAAATACTCCCTGTCCACAATGACCTTACAATCTAGTTGGGGAAACAGACAGTAATATAAATAGATAATAATGATGATGATGATGATGGTATTTGTTCAGCGCTTACTATGTGCAAAGCACTGTTCTAAGATACATATTCCGGCCACCCTTGCTTTCAGATCACTGACAGAGAAGGGAAAGGCTTCCAAGTGTGGGATGGTTCCAGTCACAATGACCTTTTTTCTACAAAAGCCACCTAGCTCACCTGATCTTGTGTCCACATTATCATCATCATCATCAATGGTATTTATTGAGTGTTTAGTATATGCAAATACTGTACTGAACCCTTGTGAGAATACAACGGAGTTAACAAAACAAACCAATAGTGTGCAGTGCTTCTTCTTCTGCAAGGGATGGAGAAAGGACAGGGACAGCCAAAAGTCGTTAGAGGTCAGCAGCTTGAGCCATGCAGCAGGAATCAGGGACCAGTGTGTCAGAGACTGGGTACCCAGGGGAGCTCTGTTCTAGCTAACTCTGCTGGCCACAGTGTGACAAATAATGCCTGGGCTGGGTTTCCATAGCGTTTTTGTCTATCATCCTGGATGCCATCTGAAGGGGGTAATGCTGGTGTTGACTTCTCCAAGTTTCGGGTATTGCCCTGGGAGTTTCATGGCTAATATCCAACAGGTCTCCCCTGGTCCCTACCAGGCCGTATACTAACCTGCCCAAACCAGGATGTTTCACCACCAGAATTGGTTATGGTCACCAAGTCAACCTTGTTCACTTTAAATTTAACCTTTCCTGCTCTAAAACTGCCCTCTCCTCTGCCAGGCAAAACAATTTTTCTTCCCTTATTGACACCCATGCCCATCACCCACGTTGGCTGTTCCGGACATTTAACTCCCTCCTCAGGCCCCCTGTTCCTCCCCGTCCTCCATCCCTCACCCCCAATGATCTGGCCACCTACTTCATTAGAAATATTAACACCATCAGGTCTGAGCTCCCCAAAGTCACCGCTCCCCCTTCTCCACCCCCCCGCTCTCAAACGTCTCCTCTACCTTCCCATACTTTCTGGCAGTATTTTCAGAGGAGATCTCCTTCTTCTCTCAAGTTCCACCCCTGCCACCTGTGCTTCTGACCCCATTCCCTCTCATCTTATAAAAACTCTCACCCCTTCCTTCCTCCCCGCCTTAATTTCCATCCTCAACCACTCACGCTCCAACGGCTTCTTCCCCTCTGCCTTCACACATGCCCAATTCTCCCCATCCTAAAAAAAACCCTCTCTTGACCCCAACACTCCTTCCAGTTATAGCCCTATTTACCTCCTACCCTTCCTTTCCAAACTCCTTGAGCGAGTCGTCTATACTCGATGCCTCGAATTGCTCAACTCCAATTCTCTCCTGGATCCCCTCGAGTCTAGCTTCAGTCCCCTCCATTCTACCGAAATGCCCTATCAAACGTCCCCAATGACCAATGATGCATACAGTCCTAGTTCCTCCTTATTTTAATGATCATAGGTGTGAACCGTATTTGAGAGATCCTTAGTGACCCCTGATGATGGTATGTGGGAACCGTCAAGGGGAAGATACTCCTTTGGGTGATGAAAAGAGTAGGTCTCTGGAGGACTCTTCCAAGAATGAACAATTAGTTCCTGAGATGACCAAGCAGTCTCTCCTAGACCATTGGATGCAAGCTCTATGTACTATCTTGCTGGTATCACCTATTCTGTAGCTCGTGGGCCATGTACACAGTGGACCACTGGCCGATTAGTAAAAGTTACTCTCCTTAATATCATCTTAACGGTTAGGGGTGTATCATCTAACATCCCTAATTTTCCCTCTAAGTCATCCAGTAAGACAAGAATTTAAGACCGACCACTCCTGGGTGAGATCTTGAGAAGCAGTGTGGCCTACTGGATAGATCATGGACCTGGGAGTCAGGAAGGACCTGGGTTCTAATCCCAGCTCCTGCTACTTATCTGCTGTGTGACATTGGGCAAGTCACTTCACTAGACTGTGCCTTCCCTGCAAAATGGGGATTGACTGAGGGTGCCATGTGGGACATGGACTGTGTCCAACAAAATTAACTTAGATCTATTGCAGTAATGATGATGACGGTATTTGTTAATAATAATAATAATAACAATGGTATTTGTTAAGCACTTATGTGCCAAGAACTGTCCTAAGCGCTGTGGGGGAGACAAGGTCATCAGGGTGTGCCACGTGGGGCTCACAGTCTTAATCCCCATTTTAAAGATGAGGGAACTGAGGCACTGAGACGTTAAGTGACTTGCCTAAAGTCACATAGCTGACAAGTTGTGGAGCCCTGATTAGAACCCATGAACTCTGACTCTCAAGCCTATGCTCTTTCCATTTAGCCATGCTGCTTAGTACAGTTCCCCTGGCACATATTAAGTGCATAACTGATACCATAAAAAAAATGGTCCATTCACCTGAGTTGAGTGAAGTAGGTGGCTGGTGTCCCATATGAGATAATGGATGCCAAATTTTCATCTTGAGAAGCAGCTTCGCCTAGTGGGTAGAGAACAGGCCTGGGAGTCAGTAGGACCTGAGTTCTAGTCCCAGCTCTGCCACCTGTCTGCCCTGTGACCTTGGGCAAGTAATAGAACTTCCCCATGCCTCACTTACCTCATCTCTAAAATGGGAATTATGATTCTGAGCCCCATGTGGGACATGGACTGTGTCAACCTGATTGCCTTGCATCTACCCCTGGGCTTAGTACAGTGTCTGGCAAATAGTAAGAACTTAACAAATACCATTTCAAAAAAAGTGTCGGGGCAAAGCAAGGTGAGGATTTGCAGGGGAAGTGGGATAGGACAGGTCTTGGGAGTGATAGGATGTCTTTGAAGACCTAGATTGGCAAGGGCCTTCACAGGTGACGACTGCAAAGTTAAGACTGCTGGATATTAGGATTGCTCCAGAAGAAGGGCTGGCCCTCAGGACAGCGGGGCTGGAGAAAGTTGGGGTATGATCAGCATGGATCAGCCAAGGTGGACCAGAACCTCCCAACGGAGTTCCGTGGCTCCAATCACCTAGAATCTCTCCCAACCAACTACAGCTCCTTCATATCCCCTGACACGGACTTCAGCCTGCAGTGTTTGAATCTGGGAAATGCCTAGGATTAACGGTGGATTCAGGAATGGGAAAGAGTTTACTGCCTGGACCTTGAAGGGGTTAATTAGGTGGGGTTTCCTGCCAGAACAGGGAGAAGTGTGGGGATGTTGACCTGTCATCATGGGTTTCTAGAGGATGTAAAAGGAGAAATCACATCATAACAGCCATTTTCACTATTGTATTAGTGTTATTGTTGAGTACCTACCTCATACTAAGCCCTGGTATTTACTCACTGGTATTTATTGAACACTTGTGGGTAGAACACTGTACTAAGCTCCTGGGAAAGCACAGCAGCAGTGGGTAGGCAGGCATAATCTCTGCCCTCAATAAAAATACAAGACACGGACTCAGTTCTCTGGACCCTGACCCCACTAAGTAAGGGAAGAAAGACTCATAGACGAAAAAGAAAAACAGGAAATTGTAATTCAAAATAAGAGCCATTTGAAAATTTAAGTGCCCAAATTATTAACATTAAAATGAATAGCTAAAACAGCACGTGGAGGGGGTAATTATCAAGATTCTCTCCTCTCCAATCAAGAGTACTAGAGTACAAATGCCTGCAGTCTTTCCCAGTGTTTCCTAGGTGGTTATGGGCTTTACTTTCATACTGTGGGGGAAGAGGAAAAAGACTTCCCTGACCAGCCAACGGCACATCACAGACCGGAGTTTCCCTCTTATGGAGACCCCGGCCGCATGGATGACCCACCCTCCACTCATGAAAGAGATCTAACTTCACTCCTGTAATTGTTGGTGGGTGGAGGGAAGACTACTCTACCCATTCGACCACCCCCTGCAGACGCCACAGCCCTCATTCTTATGGGAACTCCAGACACGAGGAAGACAAAAAAGACTGGGAGTGAGAAGTGGGCTGAGCCTTGCAAAAACTGGTGTGATGGGCTTAAAAAGCAAGCAAAAATAAATTTATAAGAAGGCATAAGAAAGGAGTTGGGGGGGCATTTGCTAAGGGTAGGGTGCAGAACAGCTGCAAGCACCAAAAAATCAATCAACAGGACCCAGAAATATTCTTTTGGCACCAAAATGAGCAAGGCACAATTTTTCTCCTTAGTCATGAATACGCTTGGCCTGAGAATTGGGATGAGATTCCATGGAGAAAGCTCAGGAGAGAGTAGTGATGATGGAGAAATGTCGGGGAATGGGGGTATCTGAAGAAACTGGGATTGTTGAATCCGGTGAGGAGAAGCCTGAAGGGCCACTTATGATGGGTTCCGAGTCTCTGATGGGGTGCCCCATGGAGAATAATAATAATAATAATAATTATGGCATTTATTAAGCGCTTACTATGTGCAAAGCACTGTTCTAAGCGCTGGGGAGGTTACAAGGTGATCAGGTGTCCCACTTGGGGCTCACAATCTTAATCCCCATTTTACAGATGAGGTAACTGAGGCACAGAGAAGTTAAGTGACTTGCCCAAAGTTACACAGCTAATATTTGGTTGAGCCCGGACCGGGAGAGCCCAGTGCTGTGCCTGGGGGTGGGGCAAAATAGAACCCGCTGCACCTTCTGCCGACACACACACGTGATCGGGAAGGGTGAACCCAGGACCCCAGGAAGGCTGGTGAGTGTGAGCAGGAGAATCTCAGATGAACAAATACTCCAGCCAGAACCCTGCCCTCCCAACCACATTTCCTATAAAGCTGGGGAGATGTCTGAAATGGAGCAGCAGGAGTCTCTCCACTATTTACCATGCCCTGCACAAGAACACACACATTAAACTGCATAAAACCTAGTCTGAGTCTGAACCAGGTTGTGATTGCCCCACCATCCCATTCTCCTGCCACATCTCCCCCAGCAGATCCTCCAGCCCCATGGAGAGGGGAAACCAAACGGGCATCTCAGAATTCCTCCTCCTAGGACTGTCCAACTTGGCAGAGCAGCGGCAGCTCCTCTTCATGCTGTTCCTCTGGTTGTACCTGCTTGGAGTTCTGGGGAGCCTACTCATCATCCTGGCCGTCAGCTTTGACCCACACCTGCACACCCCCATGTACTTCTTCCTCACCAACCTCTCCCTGGCTGACATCTGCTTCCTGTCCACCACGGTCCCCAAGATGCTGGTCAACATTCAGAACCACGACAAATCCATATCCTACGCTGGCTGCCTGGCACAAATGTACTTCTTCGTTCTGTTTGGAACTCTGGACCACTTTCTCCTCACAGGGATGGCATATGACCGTTACGAGGCCATATGTCACCCCCTCCACTACACCACCATCATGAGCCCACGGCTCTGTACCCTGGTGGTTGCTGGATCCTGGATCTTCAGTTCCCTCCATGCCCTGACACACACCCTATTGGTGGTTCGCTTATCCTTCTGTACCAATCGGGAAATTCTTCACTTCTTCTGTGAACTTTACCAGATCCTAAAGCTTTCCTGTTCTAGCATTTTCATCAATGAAGTAATCATGTTTGTCTCTGCAGTAGTAGTTGGGGTAGGTCCAATCACCGGCCTTCTGTTCTCTTACATTCGCATCATCTTGACCATATTGAGAATCCCATCTGCAGGGGGTAGGTGGAAAGCTTTCAGCACTTGTGCTTCTCACCTGTCTGTGGTCTCTTTATTCTATAGCACCATCCTCGGGACCTACCTTTGTCCAACATCTACCCAAACATTCAGTAAGGGCTCGATAGCATCTGTGCTGTACACAGTGGTCATCCCCACAATGAATCCCTTCATCTACAGTCTGAGGAACAAGAATATGAAAATGACCCTGAGAAACGCATTCAACAGGAAAAGTGTCTTCTCTCGAGGACTCTGACATGCTGATTCACCTGAGGCTTATTTTTCTCAGAAAGTTTAGCCAGCTCTCAAATATCACAGACTTTTTGTCATGTTCAATTTGGTTTTGTTCATTTTTCTTGGAGAGGAACAGACTACATTCCTAGTGAGAGTTTACCAATCTCCTTTATGGTCAACAATATTCTGTTGACCAGAGAAGCAGTGTGTCCTAGTGGAAAGATCAGGGACATGGGAGTCAGAGAAACTGGGCTCTTATCCCAGCTCACCACTTGTCTGCTGTGTGACTTTGCACATGTCACTTAACTCTTCTGTGCTTCAGGTCCTTATCTGTAAAATGGGGATTCAGTACCTGTTCCCCCTGCTACTGAGACTGTGACACCTAATCATCTTATATCTGCCCCAGCCCTTAGTACAATGCTTGGCACATAACCTATGCCATTATTATTAGGGAAGCAGCATGGCCTGGTGGACCTAGTATGGGTTGGAAGACCAGGGTTCTAATCCTGCTTCTGACACTTCTCTGCTGTGTGACCATGGACAAGTCACAAGTCACTTCACTTTTCTGGGCCTCATTTACCTCATCTATGAAATGGAGATTAGGATTGTGAGTCCCTTGTGAGAGAGAGATTGTGTCCATCCAGGAGGCCTTCCCAGACTGAGCCCCTTCCTTCCTCTCCCCCTCGTCACCCTCTCCGTCCCCCCCATCTTACCTCCTTCCCTTCCCCACAGCACCTGTATATATGTATATATGTTTGTACATATTTATTACTCTATTTATTCATTTATTTATTTTACCTGTACATATCTATTCTATTTAATTCATTTTATTTTGTTAGTATGTTTGGTTTTGTTCTCTGTCTCTCCCTTTTACACTGTGAGGCCACTGTTGGGTAGGGACTGTCTCTATATGTTGCCAACTTGTACTTCCCAAGCGCTTAGTACAGTGCTTTGCACACAGTAAGCGCTCAATAAATACGATTGATTGATTGATTGATTGATTGATTGATCCCGATTATCTTGTATCTACCCCACACTTAGTACAAAGCCTGGCACATGGTAAGCACTTAAATACCACTTAAAACAGAAAATCTCCTGGGAAATTTCCCTAAGCAAAGCCCAGCAGGGAGACCAGGCACTGAGAGTTTGTGTGTCTCTCACACGGAGCTGGGGGAGCCATAAACTGCGGGGCCTGAGGGACCAGAGACTTCTGCAAATAGTCCTGCCGTAAGCCCCAGTCACACCACCACTGTGCCTGTGGTTGGGGATGCAGCGCTTCGGCTTGGAGCTCCACATCTCCCCGTCCCTCTTCCCCCTCAGCTACACTGATTGTTCCAGGACGATTTCCCCACCACAAGGTCCATCAACCGAAGGGACAAAGAAGGCAGATGGTGCAGACAGCCTTCATTGCCCGACTGACCCCAAGACGACCTGCACAGGTAGGGAACGACTCCCCGTCCCAGCACACAGGAGCACCCATGCCTATTCCCAAGTCACGATGGGAGAACTTTAGCCTTCACTCTGATCCAATATTGAGGCTACAAGTACATCCCAGCCAGCTGCCCCAGGGGGTCCACAGGAGTCTAAAAGCCACAATATCGGGGCATTCTGAAAGTGAGATATGACCTCCCTACTCACATCAAACTTACAACAGCACTTAGAACAGTGTTCAGCGCTTAGAACAGTGCTTTGCACATAGTAAGCGCTTAACAAATACCATTATTACTTATTAATAATTAATTAATCAAACTAGCACTCTTCCCCTCTTCAAGGCCCTACTGTGAGCTCACCTCCTCCAGGATGCCTTCCCAGACTGAGCCCCCCTTTTCCTCTGCTCCTCCTCCCCTCCCCACCGCCTCAACTCCATCCCTCTGCTCTACCCCCTTCCCCTCCCCACGGCACTTGTTCATATTTGTTCAAAATTATTACTTTATTTTATTAATAATAATAATACTAAATATTATATATAGCTCTATTTATCTATATTGATGGTATCGATAGCTGTCTACTTATTTTGTTTTGTTGTCTGTCTCCTGCTTTCAGGCTGTGAGCCTGTTGTTGGGCAGGGATTCTCTATATCTATTGCCGAATTTACTTTCCAAATGCTTAGTACAGTGCTCTGCATAACAGTAAGCGCTCAATAAATCTGATTGAATGAATGAATCATTACTATTTTCACTGACACTTTCAGGGAACAGGAAACTGTCTGTCTCATTCCATAGCCATTACTGAATACACTATACCCCAAGATCTCAGTGCATAACAGGTCCTCTTTATTAAAACATCCCACTGGATCCCAGATAACAAGGTGCACCATCCTGGTACAAACAGATAGACACACACTTTTGCGGCAACTAGTTGTGCCTTTTATATTCTAATGCACCCCCTCTAAAAGTCTTCCCAGTTGCTGCTCTGCACCCAGAGGAAGTCCCTCCCTCCTTTTAATGAATTCTGGAGAGGAAATTTCTATTTTCTGGTGATGCCTCCAGTCCTAGGTCCTCCTTCTTTTGATGATCATAGGTTTGAACTATTTTTGAGAGATCCTTAGTTAGCCTTGCTGGTAGTCTGCGGGTAGCCTCAGAGGGAAGTTCCTCCTTTGGGTGATGCAAAGAGTGGGTCGCTGGAGGACTCTTCCAAGAATGAACAATTAGTTCCCGAGATGACCAAGCAGTCTGTCCAAGATCATCCGATGCACGCTGTATACACTATCTTGCTGGTATCACTTATCCTACAGCTTGTGGACCCTATACCCAGTGGACCAGTGGCCAACTGGTAACAGTTATTCTCCTTAATATCATGTAAATGGTTAGGGATAACTCATCTAATATCCCTAATTTACCCTTTAAGTCATCCAATAAGACAAGAATCTAAGACCGACCATTCCTGGGCGAGATCTTGAGAAGCAGTGTGGCCTAGTGGATAGAGCATGGACCTGGGAGTCAGAAGGACTGGGTTCTGTTCCCAGCTCCTGCCACTTGTCTGCTCTGTGACATTGGCCAAGTCACTTCACTTCCCTGTGCCTTCCCTGTAAAATGGGGATGGACTGAGAGTGCCACGTGAGACATGGATTACGTTGAACCTGATTAATTTGGATCTATTGCAGTGACGATGATGATGATGGTATTTGTTAAGCACTTACTATGTGCTAAGCACTGTTCTAAGCGCTAGGGGGATACAAGGTAATGAGGCTGTACCATGTGGAGCTCGCAGTCTTAATGCCCATTTTACAGATGAGGGAACTGAGGCACGGAGAAGTTAAGGAACTTGCCCAAAGTCACACAGCTGGCAAGTGGCAGAGCCGTGATTAGAACCCATGAACTCTGACAGCCAAGCCCGTGCTCTTTCCATTGAGCCACTCTACATACTACAGTGCGTCTGGCACATATTAAGTGTATAACAGATACCATAAAAAATGGCCCATCCACCTGGGTTGAGGGAAGTAGATGGCTGGTGTCCCAGATGAGATCATGGATGACAAATTTTTACCTAGAGAAGCAGCTTGGCCCAGTGGAGAGAACGCAAGCCTGGAAGTAAACAGGACCTGGGTTCTAGTCCCAGCTCTGCCACTTGTCTGCCCTGTGACCTTGGGCAAGTCATAGAACTTCTCTGTGCCTCACTTACCTCATCTATAAAATGTGAACTATGACTGTGAGCCCCATGTGGGATATGGAAAGTGTCAACCTGATTGCCATGCATCTACCCCAGGGCTCAGTACAGTGCCAGGAAAATAGTAAGAACTTAACAAATACCACTTTTAAAAAAAGAGTCAGGGGCAAAGCAAGGTGAGGATTTGCAGGAGAAGTGGGGTGGGACAGGTTTGAAGTGACAGGATGGCTTGGAAGACCTAACTGGTCAAGGGCCATCACAGGTGAAGACTGCTGGATACTAGGATTGCTCCAGAAGAAGGGCTGGCTCTCAGAACTGCGGTGCTGGAGAAAGGTGGGCTGGGGGTATGATCAGCATGGATCAGCCAAGCTGGACCAGAACCACCTAACAGAGTTTCATGGCTCCAATCACCTAGAATCCCACTGAGCCAACTAGAACTACTTCATACTCGCTGACACGGATTTCAACCTGCAGTGTTTAAACCCGGGAAATGCCTAGGCTTAACAATGGATTCAGGGATGGGGGAGAGTTTACTGCCTGGACCTTGGAGGTGTTAATTAGGTGGGTTGTCCTGCTAGAACAGGGAGAAGAGGGGGATATGTTTACCTGTCATCAAGGGTTTCTACAGGTTTTAAAAGCAGTAATCACATCGTAACAGCCATTTTCAGGATTCTATTAGTGTTATTCTTGAGTACTTACCTCATACTAAGCCCTGGTATTTAATCACTGGTATTTATTGAACACTTGTGTGTAGAGCACTGTACTAAGATTCTGGGAAAGCACAGCAGAAGAGGGTAGGTAGGCATAATCTCTGCAGTGAAGAAAAATACAAGAAAAATACAGGGTCCCAGTTCTCTGGACCCTGACCTCACTATGTAAGGGAAGAGAGACCCACAGGAGAAAAAGAACAACAGTAAATTACAATCCAAAATAAGATCCATTTCATGATTTAATTCCCCAAATTATCAAAATTTAATAAATAGCTAAAGCAGCACTTGGGGGCAGGGGGAATTACCAAGACTCTCTCCTCTCCAATCAAGAGTACTACAGTACAAATGCCTGCAGTTTTTTCCAGGGTTTCCTAGGTGGTATGGGCTTTATTTTCATCCTGCGGCAGAGAGGAAGAAGACTCACCTGGCCAGCCAGCGGCTCATCACAGACTGGAGCTTCCCTCTATTGGGGACCCCGGCAACATGGATGGCCCACCCTCCACTCTTGATAGAATCTGACTTCACTCCTCAAATTGTTGGGTGGGTTTTGAGGAGACTACTCTAGCCATTGGACCACCCCCTGCAGATGCCAGAACCCTCATTCTTATGGGAATCCAGAAATGTGGAAGATAAACAAGACTGGGAGGAAGGGCTGGAACTGAGCGTGGCAGAAACAAGTGTGTGGGGCTTTAAAAGAAGGCAAAAATAAACTTATTAAGAAGGAATAAGGAAGGAGTTGGGGGCATTTGCTAAGGGTCGGGTGCAGGGCAGCTGCGAGCCCTGAAAACCCCATCAACAGGACCCAGGAATATTCTTTTGGCACCAAAATGAGCAAGGCACAATGGTTCTCCTTAGTACTGAGTATGCTTGTGGTATGAAGTGGTATGAGATTCCATGGAGAAGGCTCCGGAGGGAGCAGTGATGATGGAGAAATGTCTGGGAATGGGGTGTCTGAAGAAACTGGGATTATTGATTCGGGTGAGGAGAAGCCTGAGGGGCCACTGATGATGGGCTCCGAGTCTCTGATGGGGTATTCCATGGAAAATGAGGAGCAGCCGGACTGAGAGCCCAATTCTGTGCCTGGGGATGAGGCAGAAATAGAACCCGCCTCAACTAGTGTTGACACACCCAGGCCCGGGAATGGTTGACACAGGACTCCAGAAGGGCTGGAGAGTCTGAGCAGGACAATCAAAGATGAACAAATATTCCGGCCAGAACCCATCCCTCCCAACCACATTTCCAATAAAGCGAGGAAATGTATGAAATCGAGTAGCAGGGATCTCTTCACTGTTTACCCTGCCCTGCCCCGGCAAAAACACATTAAACTGCATAAAGTCCAGACTGAGTCTGAACTAGGATATGACTGCTCCTCCATCCAATTCTCCTGCCACATCTCCCCCAGCAGATCCTCCGGCCGCATGGACAGGGAAAACCAAACCGGCATCTCAGGATTCCTCCTCCTGGGACTGTCCGACCGGGCGGAGCAACAGCAGCTCCTCTTCATGCTGTTCCTCTGGATGTACCTGCTCGGGGTCCTGGGGAGCCTGCTCATCATCCTGGTTATCAAATCTGACCCGCACCTGCACAAGCCCATGTACTTCTTCCTCACCAACCTCTCCCTGGCCGACATCTGTTTCCTGTCCACCACAATCCCCAAGATGCTGGTCAACATTCAGACCCACAATAAATCCATATCCTATGCTGGGTGCCTGGCGCAAATGTATTTCTTCATTCTGTTCGGAACTCTGGACCACTTTCTCCTCACTGGAATGGCTTATGACCGCTATGTGGCTTTATGCCACCCACTCCACTACACCACCTTCATGGGCCCACGGCTCTGTGCTCTGATGGTAGCTGGGTCCTGGATTATCAGCAGTCTCCATGCTCTGACACATACTTTAATGGTGCTTCGAATATCCTTCTGTGCAGACAATAAAATCCATCACTTCTTCTGTGAACCTATCCAGATCATAAAACTTTCCTGCACCGATCCACTCATCAATGAAATATTGCTCTTAGTTCTTGCTGCTCTGTTAGGGCTAGGTCCCCTCATGGGACTTCTGTTCTCTTACAATCAGATTTTCTCCACTATTTTAAGAATCCCATCTGCCGGGGGAAGGTTTAAAGCCTTCTCCACCTGTGGCTCTCATCTGTCTGTGGTCTCCTTGTTCTATGGCACTTCCGTTTGGGTCTACATCAGCCCCCGGTCCACCCACAAGGCCAGGAAAGACTCTATAGCATCCGTGATGCATTCAGTGGTGACCCCCATGCTGAACCCTTTCATCTACAGCCTGAGGAACAAGGAAATGAAAGGGGCCCTGAGAAAATTCATCAGTAGGAAATATGACTTCTTCCAGAGACTGTAATCCCTTCGTTTTGTTTTTTTGGCAACTCTTTCCCCTCTCATCTGCTGGTTGTCAGTGTCCCACAGGTTCTGTTCTGGGTGCCTACTTAGCACATTCTGCACTTAACTCGTTAGAGGCATCTATGTATTCATGTGGCTTTATTTACCACCTTGATCAATGAATAAATCCATCATCGGTATTTATTGAGCACATACTCTGTGCAGGGACGTGTACGCTGGGTAGAGTACAATACCACAGAGTTCGTGGACACATTTTCTGCCCACAACAAGTTTGCAGTAGAGAGGCGAAGATAGATCTTCACATACATAAAACAGTTATGGATCTGTATGTATGTGCTGCAGGGGTGAGGGTGAGGTCAATATCATGCTCCCAAAGGTAACAAAGCCAAGTGCACAGATGATGCAGAAGAGAGAGGGAGTCAAGGAAAGAAGGCTTAATCAGGGAAGGCTCCTATGAGGATGACTCCCAGTTCTCCCTCTCTAACCCTGACCTCCCACCTCTGACTTACAGGCCCATGGTTTTTCCCCGAACTCATGTTGTCTCCTCCAAGCAGCATTCTAATCTTGGTTCTATTCTTGGGTTTCAATCCCACATTTCCTCGTGGCCCTACGACAGCTCCACTTGAATGTCCTACCTGCATCATCATCATCATCATCAATCGTATTTATTGAGCACTTACCGTGTGCAGAGCACTGTACTAAGCGCTTGGGAAGTACAAGTTGGCAACATATAGAGACAGTCCCTACCCAAGAGTGGGCTCATTCAACGTGCACATTCAACGTGTTCAAAACTGAGAGCCACACCTTCCTTTGTCAAGCCCCTCCTTCTCCATTTCCTCCTAAATGTTCTCCTCCAAACGTTCCTCTCTCTGCTACCAATTCCATGCCTAGTCCCTGTTCTCAGAAGCTGGCTTCTTTGGCATGATCCTTGAATTCCTCATTCTCTTTCAATTCTCACATCATTCTCTTTCTAAATCCTGTCAGGTCTTCTTCCACATTTCCAGAATCCACCCTTTCCTCTCCATCCACGCTGGTCCAAGCCTGCAATCCTAGCCCAGCAAGACTACATCAGGTATCACCCTCATCACTGCTCTCCCGGCCTCTAGCTCTCCACCTCTCCAGCCCATTCTCTACACTGCTACATGGATCATCCTTTTTCAGCACCACTCAGCACACATCTCCTCACACCTCAAAAATCTCCAGTGGTTATCCTTCTCCTTCTGCAATAAATGGAAGCTCCTTGCCATTATCTTCAAAGCTCTGCACCATCTCCCTCCATCTTACATGTCATCTCTCTTCATCGGCTATTCCTCAGCACACCCAAGACTTCTCGGTAACCTCTGCCACCAGACAACGTCCTAAAAAAAAGAATTCTCTATCCAGGGTGCAAGGGTCTAGTCAAACACAATGGCTAAAAAAGAGCTATCTCATGAAGAATTTCTCTGCTCTTTCCCAGTAGCAAGGCTGCAGGTGCAGTGGCATCTGGCATGGTCAGAATCCCCAGTCCAGCACTGGAATCAGTTGGGATTCAATTGTCTACTGAAAAAACGTGGATTAGGAGTTTATAACTGAAGGTGTGTGGGTAACCATGCAGCTACCCTAGGGTTTAGGACATAATAAAAATTTAATAAACACCACAATTATTGTTGATTGGTTGTCTTAAGAGGTGGAATTTTCACTTTTATTGGAAAAAAGGAACTCAGCTCCCTTTCTGCAAATGTTTCTGGACAAATAACAAATGGGATATTTCTAAAACAAATCCGTACTGTTGATCTAAACTGTGAAAGAAATGGAAAAGGGTAGAAATGTTTTTTTTAAAAATGATGCCATGCTGTATTTTTATCCGTAACAACTAAACATTGGAGTCATGATCTGAAAATATTTGCTGCAGTAAGTTATAATAAGAAATAACCATAATAGGAATTGGGAAGGAGCAGCCTGAGCTTCAGGAACGGCTGTCCAGGGGAGCCCAGAAGGTTCATTCATTCATTCATTCACTCATTCAATCTTATTTATTGAGCACTTACTGTATGCAGAGCACTGAACTAAGCGCTTGGAGAGTTCAATTCCGCAATAAATCTGGGTTCCACCACTTAGCTGTGTGACCTTGGACAAGCCACTTAACTTCTCTGTGCCTCAGTTACCTCATCTGTAAAATGGGGATTAAGACTGTAAACCCCACGTGGGACAACCTCATCACCTTGTATCCCCCAGCGCTTAAAACAGTGCTTCGCACATAGTAAGTGCTTTACAAATACCATAAAAGAAAAATCCCCAACCACAGCAGATTTAGAGTCAAGAAGGAATAATGATATTTGTTAAGTGCTTACTATGTGCCAAGCACTGTTCTAAACACTAGGGGAGATACAAGGTAATCAGGAAGTCCCACTTGGGGCTCACAGTTTTAATCTCCATTTTACAGATGAGGCAACTGAGGCACAACAGACGTTAAGTAACTTGCCCAAAGTCGCACAGCTGATAAGCGGCAGAGGCAGGAATAGAACCCACGACCTCTTTCCACTAAGTCCGTGCTCTTTCCACTAAGCCAATGTAAACTGTCCCCAGTAAGATTACATTATCATCTCCAGATATCTCCCTCAGCAGAACCAGGAGGGGCGAGGGCAGAAACCAGAAGCTGAGTGTTCATTCACATCTAACAAGGAGCTCAGGGAGCCATGGAGTGTGAGTCCCAAGGGCCCAGAGGCTCTTGCAAATAGTCCTGCCATGAGTCCCTTTCCCATCCGCACTGCCACTATGAGTGAGGATGCGGCGTTCCTGCCTGGGACCCTGAATTTCTTGCATTCCTCTTCCCACACAGCCACATCAATTGTTCTAGGAGGAATTCCCCACCACAAGGCTCATCCCCCGAGGTACAGAGGAGTTAGACGGCGTATGAAAAGGACATTGCTTGACGGACCTCAAGACAACCTGCACAGGTGAGGTATGTTCCCCCCGAGCCAGCCCATGGGAACACCCACACTTGTTACCCACCCCTTTCAGGAGAACTTCAGCCTTCACGCTACTCTGATACTGGGACTAAAGTATGTCTCAACCCACCCACCCGATGGTAAGCCACAAGATTGGGGCTTCCTGAGAGTGGGGTCAGTGGCCACATCATCCCGGTGATGGCAACAGTGACCAGGTCTGCCGGGTGGGAATTGGAGCCGTGAACTCCGTCCCTGACGGCCAGGGGCTGGGGAGGGGGCTGGGAGAAGGGCATGTCTCTGGGGGAGGTGCAGACCCCCATTAACTTTCCACTGGAGTGTGGGTCCTCATCCCGATCCTCCAAAGGCTCTTCTTCTCTGTTATATGTTACTGACCACATTTAGGAGAGAAACCAACAGCCACATGCATGTGCTGAGTGCTCTAGTCTGGGTGTGAGCAGCTGCTCTTCTTCACTTGAAATGCCTAGCCTTCTATGTTCAGGTTGGAACACACTCTGAGCAGGCTCAGGTGAAGTCACAGAACATGCGGGGACAGGTAGTCTTGGGTCCTATATGCAGGAAACTTCACCCCTACACCAATCTATCAACCAATCATATTTATTGACCGCTTACTGTGTGACAAGCACTGTACTAAGCACTTGGGAGAGTAAAGCCCAGCAATATGACAGAAATACCCCCTGTCCACAATGACCTTACAATCTAGTTGGGGAGACAGACAATAATATAAATAGATAATGATGATGATGATGATGATGATGATGATGGCATTTGTTCAGCGCTTACTCTGTGCAAAGCACTGTTCTAAGATACACATTCTGGCCACCCTTGCTTTCAGATCACTGACAGAGAAGGGAAAGGCTTCCAAGTGTGGGATGGTTCCAGTCACAATGACCTTTTTTCTACAAAAGCCACCTAGCTCACCTGATCTTGTGTCCACATTATCATTATCATCATCAATGGTATTTATTGAGTGTTTAGTATATGCAAATACTGTACTGAACCCTTGTGAGAATACAATACAACGGAGTTAACAAAGCAAACCAATAGTGTGCAGTGCTTCTTCTTCTGCAAGGGATGGAGAAAGGACAGGGACAGCCAAAAGTCATTAGAGGTCAGCAGCTTGAGCCATGCAGCAGGAATCAGGGACCAGTGTGTCAGAGACTAGGTACCCAGGGGAGCTCTGTTCTAGCTAACTCTGCTGGCCACAGTGTGACAAATAATGCCTGGGCTGGGTTTCTATAGTGTTTTTGTCCATCATCTTGGATGCCATCTGAAGGGGGTAATGCTGGTGTTGACTTCTCCGAGTTTCGGGTATTGCCCTGGGAGTTTCTTGGCTAAAATCCAACAGGTCTCCCCTGGTCCCTACCAGGCCTAATACTAACCTGCCCAAACCAGGATGTTTCACCACCAGAATTGGTTATGGTCACCAAGCCAACCTTGTTCACTTTAAATTTAACCTTTCCTGCCCTAAAACTGACCTCTCCTCTGCCAGGCAAAACAATTTTTCTTCCCTTATTGACACCCATGCCCATCACCCACGTCAGCTGTTCAGGGCATTTACCTCCCTCTTCAGGCCCCCTGTTCCTCCCCGTCCTCCATCCCTCACCCCCAATGATCTGGCCACCTACTTCATTAGGAAAATTAACACCATCAGGTCTGAGATCCCAAAAGTTACTACTCCCCCTTCTCCATCCCCCCGCTCTCAACCTTCTCCTCTACCTTCCCATACTTTCTGACAGTATTTTCAGAGGAGATCTCCTTCTTCCTCTCAAGTGCCACCCCTGCCACCTGTGCTTCTGACCCCATTCCCTCTCATCTTATAAAAACTCTCACCCCTTCCTTCCTCTCCTCCTTAATTTCCATCCTCAACCACTCACTCTCCAATGGCTTCCTCCCATTTGCCTTCAAACATGCCCAATTCTCCCCATCCTAAAAAAAAACCCTCTCTTGACCCCAACGCTCCTTCCAGTTATTGCCCTATCCCCCTACTACCCTTCCTTTCCAAACTCCTAGAGCGAGTCGTCTATACTCGATGCCTCGAATTGCTCAACTCCAATTCTCTCCTGGATCCCCTCGAGTCTAGCTTCAGTCCCCTCCCTTCTACCGAACTGTCCTATCAAACGTCCCCAATGACCAATGATGCATACAGTCCTAGTTCCTCCTTCTTTTAATGATCATAGATGTGAACTGCATTTGAAAGATCCTTAGTGACCCCTGATGATGGTATGTGGGAACCCTCAAGGGGAAGATATTCCTTTGGGTGATGAAAAGAGTAGGTCTCTGGAGGACTCTTCCAATAATGAACAGTTAGTTCCTGAGTTGACCAAGCAGTCTCTCCTAGACCATTGGATGCAAGCTGTATGTACTATCTTGCTGGTATCACCTATCCTGTAGCTCATGGGCCATGTACACAGTGGACCACTGCCCGACTAGTAAAAGTTACTCTCCTTAACATCATCTTAACGGTTAGGGATGTACCATCTAACATCCCTAATTTTCCCTCTAAGTCATCTAGTAAGACAAGAATCTAAGACCAACCACCTCTGGGTGAGATCTTGAGAAGCAGTGTGGCTTAGTGGCTAGAGCATGGACTTGGGAGTCAGAAGGGCCTGGGTTTTAATCCCAGATCCACTACTTGTCTGCTATGTGACATTGGGCAAGTCACTTCACTTCCCTGTGCCTTCCCTGTAAAATGGGGATTGACTGAGGGTGCCATGTGGGACATGGACTGCGTCCAACAAAATTAACTTGGATCTATTGTAGTAAGGATGATGATGGTATTTGTTAATAATAATAATAATAATAATAATAATGGTATTTGTTAAGCACTTAATATGTGCCAAGAATTGCTCTAAGCGCTGTGGGGGAGACAAGGTCATCAGGGTGTGCCATGTGGGGCTCACAGTCTTAATCTCCATTTTAAAGATGAGGGAACTGAGGCACTGAGAAGTTAAGTGACTTGCCTAAAGTTACACAGCTGACAAGTTGTGGAGCCTTGATTAGAACCCATGAACTCTGACTCGCAAGCCTATGCTCTTTCCGTTTAGCCACGCTGCTTAGTACAGTGCCCCTGGCACATATTAAGTGTGTAACAGATACCATTAAAAAAATAGTCCATTCACCTGAGTTGAGTGAAGTAGATGGCTGGTGTCCCAGATGAGATCATGGATGAAAGATTTTCATCTTGAGAAGCAGCTTGGCCTAGTGGATAGAGTACGGGCCTGGGAGAGAGTAGGACCTGAGTTCTAGTCCCAGCTCTGCCACTCGTCTACCATGTGACCTTGGGCAAGTCATTGAACTTCTCCATGCCTCGCTTACCTCATCTGTAAAATGGAAATTATGACTGTGAGCCCCACGTGGGACATGGAAAGTGTCAACCTGATTGCCATGCATCTACCCCAGGGCTCAGTACAGTGCCTGGCAAATAGTAAGAACTTAAAAAATACAATAAAAAAAAAGAGTCAGGGGCAAAGCATGGTGAGGATTTGCAGGGGAAATGTGATAGGACAGGTCTTGGGAGTGATCAGATGTCTTTGAAGTCCTAACTGGTCAAGGGCCATCACAGGTGACAACTGCTGGATATTAGAATTGCTCCAGAAGAAGGGCTGGCCTTCACGACTGCAGGGTTGGAGAAAGTTGAGCTCGGGGTATGATCAGCATGGATCAGCCAAGGTGGACCAGAACCTCCCAACAGAGTTCCATGGCTCCAATCTCCTAGTATCCCTTCCAACCAACGAGAACTCCTTCATATCAACGGACACAGATTTCAACCTGCAGCGTTTAAACCTGGGAAATGCCTAGGCTTAACAGTGGATTCAGGAATGGGGAAGAGTTTACTACCTGGACCTTGAAGGGGTTAATTAGGTGGGGTTTCCTACTAGAGCAGGGAGAAGAGGGGGGTTGTTTACCTGTCATCAAGGGTTGCTAGAGGATTTAAAAGCAGCAATCACATCATAACAGCCATTTCATCATTGTATTAGTGTTATTAATAATAATGGCATTTATTAAGCACTTACTATGTGCAAAGCACTGTTCCAAGCGCTGGGGAGTTCACAACGTGATCAGGTTGTCCCACGGGGGGCTCACAGTCTTAATCCCCATTTTACAGATGAGCGAACTGAGGCCCAGAGAAGTGAAGTGACTTGCCCAAAGTCACACAGCTGACAAGTGGCGGGGCCGGGATTTGAACCGATGACCTCTGACTCCAAAGCCCGGGCTCTTTCCAGTGAACCACGCTGCTTCCTCTGTGTTATTGTTGAGTACCTACCTCATACCAAGCCCTGGTATTCAATCCCTGGTAGTTATTGAACACTTGTATGTAGAACACTGTACTAAGCTCCTATACTAAGCTCCTGTACTGTACTAAGCTCCTTGGAATGCACAGCAGAAGAGGGTAGGCAGGCATAATCTCTGCCCTCAAGAAAAATACAAGACACGGTCTCAATTCTCTGGAACCTGACCCCACTAAATAAGGGAAGAGAGACCAATAGAAGAAAAACAACAACAGTAAATTACAATCCAAAATAAGAGCCATTTGAAGATTTACTTGCACAAATTATTAACATTAAAACGAATAGCTGAAACAGCACTTGGAGGAGATAATTATCAGGATTCTCTCCTCTCCAATCAGGAGTACTAGGGTACAAAAGCCTGCAGTCTTTCCCAGTGTTTCCTAGGTGGTTATGGGCTGTACTTTCAAACTGTGGGGGCAGAGGAAGAAGACTGCCCTGACCAGCCACTGGCACATCACAGACCGGAGCTTCCCTCTTATGAAGACCCCGGCCGCGTGGATGACCCACCCTCCAATCATGAAAGAGATCTGACTTCACTCCTGTAATTGTTGGTGGGTGGAGGGAATACTACTCTAACCATTCGACCACCCCCTGCAGAAACCATAACCCTCATTCTTATGGGAACTACAGACATGAGGAAGACAAACAAGACTGGGAATGAGGAGTAGGATGAGCCTTGCAAAAACTAGTGTGATGGGCTTAAAAAGCAAGCAAAAATAAACTTATAAGAAGGCATAAGGAAGGAGTTGGGGGGCATTTGCTAAGGGTAGGGTGCAGAACAGCTGCCAGCAACGTAAAGTCCATCACCAGGACCCAGAAATATTCTTTTGGCCCCAAAATGAGCAAGGCACAATTTTTCTCCTTAGTAATGAATAGGCTTGGCCTGAGAATTGGGATGAGATTCCATGGAGAAAGCTCAGGAGAGAGTAGTGATGATGGAGAAATGTCAGGGAAAGGGGGTGTCTGAAGAAACTGGGATTGTTCATTCCGGTGAGGAGAAGCCTGAAGGGCCACTGATGATGGGCTCCGAGTTTCTGAGAATGAGGAATAGCTGGACCAGTAGAGCCCAATACTGTGCCTGGGGGTGGGGCAGAAATAGAACCCGCTGCACCTTGTGCCGACACACACGGGCCTGGGAAGGGTGGACCCAGGACCACAGGAAGGCTGGAGAGTGTGAGCAGAAGAATCTCAGATGAACAAATACTCCAGCCAGACCCCAGCCCTCCCAACCACATTCCCAATAAAGCTGGGGAGATGTCTGAAATCGAGCAGCAGGGGTCTCTCCAATGTTTAGCCTGCCCCGCCCCGGAACACACACATTAAACCGCATAAAACCTAGTCTGAACCAGGATGTGATTGCTTCACCATCCCATTTTCCTGTCGCATCTCCCCCAGCAGATCCTCCAGCCCCATGGAGAGGGGAAACCAAACTGGTGTCTCCGAATTCCTCCTCCTGGGACTGTCCAACCTGGCAGAGCAGCGGCAGCTCCTCTTCGTGCTTTTAATCTGGTTGTACCTGTTTAGGGTTCTGGAAGCCTGCTCTTCCTCCTGGCCATCAGCTCTGACCCACACCTGCACACCCCCATGTACTTTTTCCTCACCAACCTCTCCCTGGCCGACATCTGCTTCCTGTCCACCACGGTCCCCAAGATGCTGGTCAACATTCAGACCCACGACAAATCCATATCCTATGCTGGCTGCCTGGCACAAATGTACATCTTCATTCTGTTCGCAAGTCTGGACCATTTTCTCCTCACTGGAATGGCATATGACCATTACGAGGCCATATGTCACCCCCTCCACTACACCACCATCATGGACCCACAGCCCTGTACCCTGGTGGTTGCTGGATCCTGGATCTTCAGTTCTCTCCATGCCCTGACACACCCCTTATTGGTGGTTCGCTTATCCTTCTGTACCAATTGGGAAATTCTTCACTTCTTCTGTGAACTTTACCAGATCCTAAAGCTTTCCTGTTCTGGCATTTGCATCAGTGATGTAATCGTGTTTGTCTCTGTAGTAGTGATTGGGGTAGGTCCAATCACCGGCCTCCTGTTCCCTTACGTTCGCATCATCTCCACCATATTGAGAATCCCATCTGCAGGGGGTAGGTGGAAAGCCTTCAGCACTTGTGGTTCTCACCTGTCCGTGGTCTCCTTATACTACAGCACCTCTCTTGGGACCTACGTTTGTCCAACATCGACCCAAACATTCAGTAAGGGCTCGATAGTGTACACAGTGGTCATCCCCACAGTGAATCCCTTCATCTACAGCATGAGGAACAAGAACATGAAAATGGCCCTGAGAAACGCATTCAACAGGAAAAGTGTCTTCTCTCGAGGACTCTGACATGCTGATTCACCTGAAGCTTATTTTTCTGAGAAAGTTAAGCCAGATCTCGAACCTCGCATACTTTTTGTCATGTACAATTTGGTTTTGTTTGTTTTTTGTAGGAGAGGGTCAAACTCTCACATTCCTAGTGAGGGTTTACCATCCTCCTTTATGGTCACCAATATTCTGTTGACCAGAGAAGCAGTGTGGCCTAGTGGAAAGATCAGGGACATGGGAGTCAGAGAAACTGAGCTCTTATCCCAGCTCACCACTTGTGTGCTGTGTGACTTTGGACAAGTCACTTAATTTTTCTGTGCTTCAGGTCCTAAACTGTAAAATGGGGATTGAGTACCTATTCCCCCTCCTACTGAGGCTGTGAGTCCTACGTGAGACCTAATCATCTTATATCTGCCCCAGCCCTTAGTACGATGTTTGGCACATAACCTATGCCATTATTAATAGGGAAGCAGCATGGCCTGGTGGACCTAGTATGGGCCTGGGAGTTGGAAGACCAGGGTTCTAATCCTGCTTCTGCCACTTCTCTACTGTGTAGCCATGGGCAAGTCAATTCACTGTTCTGTGCCTCATTTACCTCATCTATGAAATGGAGATTAGGATTGTGAGTCCCTTGTGAGACGGGGATTGTGTCCATCCCGATTATCTTGTATCTACCCCACAGTACAGTGCCTGGCGAATGGTAAGCACTTAAATACCACTTAAAACAGAAAATCTCCTGGGACATCTCCCTAAGCATAGCCCAGCAGGGAAACCAGGCACTGAGAGTTTGTATCTCTCTCACACGGAGCTGGGGGAGCCATAAACTGTGGGGCCTGAGGGACCAGAGACTCCTGCAAATAGTCCTGCCGTAAGACCCACTCACACCACCACTGTGCCTGTGGTTGAGGACGCAGCGTTTCTGCTTTGAGCTCCACAGCCCCCCGTCCCGCTTCCCTCTCTGCTACACTGATTGTTCCAGGACGAGTTCCCCACCACAAGGCCCATCATCCGAAGGGACAAAGGAGGCGGACAGTGCAGACAGCCTCCATTGCCCAACTGACCCCAAGACGACCTGCACAGGTAGGGAACGACCCCCCCGTCCCAGCACACAGGAGCACCCCTGCCTCTTCCCAGTCACGATGGGAGAACTTTAGCCTTCACTCTGATCCAATATTGGGGCTACAAGTACAGCCCAGCCCCGTTCCCCAGGGGGTGCTCAGAAGTCTAAAAGCCACAATATCGGGGCATTCTGAAAGTGAGATATGACCTCCCTACTCGCATCAAACTTACAACAGCACTTTGAACAGTGCTCAGCGCTTAGAACAGTGCTTTGTACATAGTAAACGCTTAACCAATGCCATTATTAAGTATTAATTAATTAATTAATCAAACTAGCACTCTTCCCCTCTTCAAAGCCCTACTGTGAGCTCACCTCCTCCAGGATGCCTTCCCAGACTGAGCCCCCCTTTTCCTCTGCTCCTCCTCCCCTCCCCACTGCCCCTACTCCATCCCTCTGCTCTACCCCCTTCCCCTCCCCACAGGACTTGTTTATATTTGTACATAATTGTTACTTAATTTATTTTATTAACAATAATAGTAAATATTATCTATAGCTCTATTTATATTGATGGCATTGATGCCTATCTACTTTTTTTGTTTTGCTGTCTGTCTCCTGCTTTCAGGCTGTGAGCCCGTTGTTGGGCAGGGATTCTCTCTATCTATTGCCGAATTTACTTTCCAAATGCTTAGTACAGTGCTCTGCATAACAGTAAGCGCTCAATACATCTGACAATGAATGAATCATTTCTATTTTCACTGACCCTTTCAGGGAACAGGAGACTGTCTTTCTCATTCCATAGCCATTACTGAATACACTATACCCCAAGATCTCAGTGAATAACAGATCCTCTTTATTAAAACATCCCACTGGATCCCACATAGCAAGGTGCACCATCCCAGTACAAACAGATGAATACATAGTTTTGCAGCAACTAGCTGTGTCTTTATATTCTAAAGCACCCCCACTAAAAGTCTTCCCACTTGCTGCCCTGAACACAGAGGAAGTCCCTCCCTCCTTTTAATGAATCCTGGAGAGGAAATTTCTATTTTTGGGTAATGCCTCCAGTCCTAGGTCCTCCTTCCTTTGATGATCATAGGTTTGAACCATTTTTGAGAGATCCTTAGTTAGCCTTGCTGATAGTATACGGGAACCCTCAGAGGGAAGTTCCTCCTTTGGATGATGCAAAGAGTGGGTCGCTGGAGGACTCTTCCAAGAATGAACAATTAGTTCCCGAGATGACCAAGCAGTCTGTCCAAGACCATCCGATGCAGGCTGTATACACTATCTTGCTGGTATCACTTATCCTGCAGCTTGTGGGCCCTATACCCAATGGACCATTGGCCAACTGGTAAGTGGAAAGAGCACAGGCTTGAGTGTCAGAGGTAGTGGGTTCTAATCTCAAGTCCGCCACTTGTCAGCTGTGTGACTTTGGGCAAGTCACTTTACTTCTCTGGGCCTAAATTCCCTCATCTGTAAAATGGGGATTTAGACTGTGAGCCCCCCATGGGACAACCTGAGCACCTTGTAACCTCTCCAGCGCTTAGAACAGTGCTTTGCACATAGTAAACGCTTAATAAATGCAATCATTATTATAATTGTTATTATTATCATTATTATTATTATTATTATTATTATTATTCTCTGTGCCTCAGTTTCCTCATCAGTAAAATGGGGATTAAGATTGTGAGCCCCAAGTGGGACAACCTGATAACCTTGTATCTATCCTAGCACTTAGAACAGTGCTTTGCACATAGTAAGTGCTTAACAAATGCCATCATTATTATCCCGAAGTGTACTTTCCAAGCACTTAGTACAGTGCTATGCACATAGTAAGCACTCAATAAGTACTGTACTTTGCAGCTTGAAGATCATGATTCAATCCATCAATAAATCAATCAGTAGTATTTATTCAGCATGTACTGTGTGCAAATCATTGTACTAAATTTTCCAGAGAGTACAAATGGAGGCATAAAACACAATCCCTTCTCACCTGATTAACAATCTAACTGGGAAGATAGACACAAAATAATTTGCAAATAGGCAGGAAAAGAGAAAAGGAAAGATGGATAGATGCAAGAAGAAAAGAGAAGCCAAGAGCAAAGACCCAAACTCTTCATCCATTCATTCATCCATGAGCATTATCTTCTTGAAATGCTCTCCCTACTCTAAATCTGTAAATAACACAAAAATAATTTGCCTTCTCTAAAAATCCCATTTACTTGAAATAGCCTGAAAGATTGAGACCAAAGTTAATTTGGGAACATAATATGCAAGTGTAGACGCAAATGGTGAACCCTAGCCGTCCAGACTGTAAGATCATTTTGGACTGGGAATGTAGCTGTTAATTGCTATATTGTACTCTCCCAAGCACTTGGTACAGTGAGTGCTTTGTACACAGTAAGCACTCAATAAATGTGACTGACTGAATGAATGAAAGAATGAAGGTCTTCACCCAGAAAATCCCTGGCCAGAACACTGAACTAGGCTATTGGTAAAAGACAATAAAAGTAAAAGGCAGGGGCCCTGCCCTGAAGAATCTTACAATCTAATGGGCTTGTTGCAAGGAGCCGAGCACAGCCTAAAAATAATTGCTCTGGTGCTTGATCATTTATATTAAGATGAAACTATTACCAAGGGTCTTCCCTTCATTTTTTAAATTTCTGATCTTTTAGCCCTAGGATTAAATACACAGTTATTAAAGTTGATTCTAAATTTTCAATTGAGTAACAAAACCTTCTGACAACTGCAGCAGGTAAAGAGGATTGAAATTTCTCTGAACCCAACCTCAAATAATTTTGCATATGATTAAACTACAGAATCCTGGGTTTCTCTCAATAATTCATGGACTGGTTCATGAATAAAAAACAAAAGTGTGTTCAGTAAATGGACGGACTTCACAAAAAAAGGTACAAAGTATTATTTTTTCCCTAAAAGTGATCTCTCAGATGAATGCTTGTTTGCTTTTCTTTATGAAACATTGCATGAATTATTAAAATAAAGTTATTCAGTGTTCAGTTTAATAACAAAACTATTAGGGGTTCTATGTGATTTAAACTTGATTTTCCTTTTGAAATCACTTTGAAGATTTTTATTCATGCTTTACTCTTTAGTAGCAAGTTAGTTATCTTTCCTGCCAGTTCAAAGGAGTCTCAGTTGTTTTCTTAATCTAACCCTGCACTGGCTTCTTATTTGAACCTCGGAGAGAATTTTCAAAAAAAAAAAAGAGAAGGTTGCTGTGTCATTTCTTGAGTTGTAATGCATGTGACTTGAACAAACATTATTATGAGGTTTCAGGTCAAAGACTGTCCTCTTCCCCTCAGCAGTACAATCATGCAATAAGTGATGAAATGCCTATTGAAAATCAGTTCAACCATATTCTGACATCTTATAATACATGGTATTTGGTGAGTGCTTATCATATGTAGTGCACTGTACTAAACACTTTGGAGAGAACAATGCAATAAACTTAGTAGACATAATCCCTTCCAACAAGTAATTTACAGTCAATTACAGATAGGGGAAATAGCAGAGTATAAGGCAAGGCCCTATGTTAGCTAATGTAATGTGCATGGGTTGGAAAATGCACTGTGTAACTTGCCATCATTTTCCCTTCCCCACCATCTCTCTCCTTGTTGGTACCTTAGCTCCATTTGCTTTTCCAAATACCTTTCCCTACACCTCTACCAGGACCTCCTGGAGCAAATAATAATAACAATAATAAGAATTAGAATATTTGTTAAGAACTTACTATGTGCCAAGCACCATATTAAGTGCTGGGGTAAATTCAAGATAATGAAGTCAGAGACCGTCCCTGTCCCACATAGGGCTCAGAGTCTAAGTAGGAGAGAATTCTCACTTTACAGATGAGGAAACTAGGTACAGAGAAGTTGAGTGATCTGTCCAGGGTCACACAGCACAGCCAGGATTAGAATGCAGGTTCTCTGCCTCCTACGCATGTGCTTTTTCCACTAGGCTATGCTGGTTGCTGGCATTTTGATGTTCTTCATTTTCCTATTCCAATTTCCCCATCTCATTGCAAACTCCTTGAGGGCAGGGTATGTGCTTCTATCTTCTATTGGATATTCTCCAAAAATCTAGTACAGTGCTTGGCACACAGAAGGGGCTCAGTCATTGCAGGAAGGATGTTGGTGTTGCCTGGAAATCATCTCAACTGCCTGACCACACACTGCCACACAGAACAGTCAGGGGTTGCTTTAAAATCACAGTGGTAAAAAAAGGCACCTGCTAATCTTCAACACAAATAGGAAATGTGTACTTCCTTTTTTTTATTTTTCAGGAACACACTGCCCTATCTACTTAACACAACCCAAAATGTACTTGGTCAGCACTTGGCAAATACCCCAATTGTTGTTATTATTACCAGCACTTAGAACAGTGCTTTGCACATAGTATGCAGTTAACAAATGCTATTATTATTATTATTATTATTATTATTATTATCATCATCATTTTTATCATTATTATTATATTATCATGCTACCTAGGTCAGATGAAGAGCTGGAAGAAGGCAGTAGGGGAATAAAACTGCAGAAAACACCCAAGTGCCTTTTTACCCACATGAATTTTTAGAGCAATAAAGGCAGGGGACTACTAAATGAATTGGAGTGCAAAGTCTTTCCATCCAACCACATTCTTAATCATCGATGTTCTCTTTATCTGTGCATCGTGTAGATGACACTTCCCCACTTGGCAAGATCCTCGGATGCCCCATTTAACGGTGCTGTACAGAAACACCACCCTGACTGGGAAGGCTGTTGTTTTGCAAAAATCCACTTCAGCAGGCTTGAGCCAACAAACCACATGAGAATGTTAACCCCGGTTTTACCACAACTTCATTTTCCAGACCAGGCAGATCGCTGAATCTAGGTTCTTACCTCTGGGCCAGTGGGGAATAAAGCAGTAAATGACCATTCAAAGAGGTTATGAGGATCAGGCAATTAAATTGGTATAAAGTACTAGGAAAAGGCTAAAGAGAGTCCAATTCTCAAGTATATGAATATCCAGGAAAATGTATTGAGCAACTGAGAATGTAGTGCAGAGCAATCAGGATACATTGGCCTCTAAATTCTAGATCAGCCAACCCGGCTCCTTTCAGGTTGACTATAGCCAAGCATGACAGTGTCTGCTCCTGATCTATTACTATTAAATATCATCATCATCATCATCAATCGTATTTATTGAGCGCTTACTGTGTGCAGAGCACTGTATTAAGAGCTTGGGAAGTACAAATTGGCAACATATAGAGACAGTCCCTACCCTACAGTGGGCTCACAGTCTAAAAGGGGGAGACAAAACCAAACATACAACAAAATAAAACAGAATAGATATGTACAAGTAAAATAAATAAATAAATAAATAAATAAATAAATAGAGTAATAAATATGTACAAACATATATACATACATCTTAAATCCCATACAAGGAATGGCTAGCTGGTTGATTTGGAAAATTTGATGAAATGAGGCAGATTATTTTGTTTGAAGTTCTAAGAAACGAAATATAAATTTAGAATGGAGACAATGTAAATTTGCAGAATTAACAAATGACACTCTGCTACTTAAAAATATGTTTACTGAATTGCAACTCTAAATAGGCAGTCAAAATAGAAACCAGCCACCGAATTAAAAACAGTCTGACCCAAACTCTGTTTCTTCGGCCATTTCTAGAATGGCCAGTCATCCAGGATAGATTGTTAAAGTCCTGAAATAGTGAAAAACCGTGAACTCTCAACAGAGTTTTGTTTTTTTTTTTGGCTTTCTGGAGATGCTTCAAGTACTCTCAAGTCTACATTATCAACCAAACCAAGCAAAAATAGAGAGGGAGAAATTGATTTAAAAACATGACAAAAAGTCAGGTTAATATAAACCTCATAAATATAATATTAACTCAAGCTGGAGAAGGACCAAGTGGTTTGGCAAGAATTCAGGTACACCCAAGGTTGTTGGGAAAGTGAAAATAAAACTGGATCCAATTTGTTTGAGGAAATCTGGATCCAATTTGTTTAAACAACTGACCTAGGATTAGGGTGGTATTCAAAGCCCAGGAGTGCTTTACTAGGAAATTTTTAAAAACTGCTCATTTCATTTCACCCCTACTTTCAAATAAAACTTTCTCTCTCCCATCTCTGGGTTTTCGGTCTGCACTGACCAATAATAATTTTTGCTTAAAAAAAAAATCATTGGTACAGTCAAAACTAGGGTAAAAGTTTCTGGGGAGGAGAGAGCAAAGTTTTCTATTTTCAGAAATAAAACATGGACTTATTCTTCACTATGCATATGTTGAATCAACACACACAGAGAACCTGAAGACACATAAAGCAAAAATGCCCCAAAATACAAATATTTCTTAGTGCAAAAATGTTTGCAATTCTTTTGACTTCCTGGAGATCATTCCCTGCTAGAGTAGACAGGATTGGCATCCCAAAAATCTGGACTCCAAGATGCATATGATGTCAAGTGGTTAAAACGGCCCCCAGCGTGACATGGCAACATCATGTGGCTGAGATTTCTGCCAAAGTATGCCCAATTGGAGTCAAATTAGCCCAAACCTAGAACATTTCCATGATATTCCCTGACTTACCAATTGTTCCAGGTCCCAACCAGGTCCATGAAAACTTGGACGCCATATTATTCATTCATTCATTCCTTCATATTTATTGAGCGCTTACTGTGTGCAAAGCACTGTAGTAAGCACTTGGGAAGTACAAGTTGGTGACATATAGAGACGGTCCCTATCCAACAGTAGGCTCACAGTCTAGAAGGGGGAGGCAGACAACAAAACAAAACATATTAACAAAATAAAATAAATAGAATAAATATGTACAAATACAATAAATAAATAAATTGAGTAATAAATACGTACAAACATACATACATATATACAGGTGCTGTGGGGAGGGGAAGGAGGTAAGGTGAGGAGGATGGGGAGGGGAAGGAGGGGGAGAGAAAGAAGGGGGCTCAGTCTGGGAAAGCCTCTTGGAGGAGGTAAGCTTTCAGAAAATTGAACTCAACAACAGGAGCTGAGATTAAGGGAGATGAAGTACTGATACTTAAGATAACTAAGATAATTAAGATGGCCTTGATACTCCACTCTCGCTGTGTGAATGATTCAGGCTTTGTAGCTGCTAGGAATGGAAAGTGCCAGTCAAACACATTTCTGGCAACTGAGTCCTAGGAGCTGGGTTTGATTCCCAGAACTTCCACTGACCCAGAGCGTGGATTTTGTCATGTCCTTTCACTTTTTTTTGCCAAGTCTTTGAGTCAATGTTCTTTCCAACTCAGTCATGCTTCCTGGAGCAACAGCTGCTGTCATGGGCCCTGACCCACCCCTGATATTCCTGGGTAACCCCTACTACCATGGGACTTAATGACATTTTCTCCAACAGACAAATATCATAAAAGTTTTTCCCAACTTCTGTCCCTTAGTTCTACCCCGATCAGAGAGATCTTCTCAAGAATGGTGCTTGGGTCAGCGCAGTGTGCAGAGACTCAAGAAGCCTTGCTGCTTAAATGTCTGCTTGGGAATGGATGGACTTCTATCTGCAACTGGGAACAGTCCAGCAACTTTTCACATCAGCCATCAGCAAAGCAAATTTATCCCAGGTCTCTAGTTCACTTGGTCAAGCCCCAGTGGTACCAACAAATCAGTTCATTTTATCTTTGCTTTTGTGATTTCTGTAAATAATTGAAATCTATGAATTTCCCCCTTTTTCACACTTCTTTCAAGCTAATCCAAATGAAAAATAAGGAAACAGCATGTCCTGGTGGAAAAAGCATGGGCCTGGGAGTCAGAAGACCTGAATTCTAATCCCAGTTCCACCACGTACCTGCTGTGTGATCTTGGGCAAATCACTTAACATTTCTGTGTCTCAGTTTCCTCACCCGAAAAATGGGGATTCATTCTCCCTCTTAATTACAATGTGAGCTCCAAGTGGCACCTGATTTCTTGTCTCTACCCCAGTACTCAATACAGTGCCTGGCACATAATAAGTGCTTAACAAATACCACAATAAAAAAATAATAATAACTATCATTATTACCATCATAAATAAAAGAATGCTTACCTGGTGGAAAATTTTGAACTAGGTCATTTTGTTTATTAGATTCTTCACATTCCTTCAGTCTGTTCTTTAGAGCTGCAATTTCCCGACGAATTGTAAGGATATTGTTTTTGTCTAGGGACTCCAGTTCCTGCACCAGCAGAGTCATATTCTTGATCTAGCAAAATAAAAACTCAGAGTGACTTTATGATATGGAGCAATTTCTTTCATAGACATTCTAGAGCTGAATTTATCATTTAGTGAAACACTGCAGGAGAACACACCAGGGGTTTTTGAAGCCGTTTCACTTGGAAGAATAAATTATATGGATTATCTTGAAGAATTGTCAAATTGCAGGCAGCTGTGTGTGTGATCAAAAAATGGCAGAAAAAGTGTACTGTTTTAATAGCATATTATATATTCTTTTTATCATCCATAAATGCCCATTAGAGCTTACTTTTAATAATACTTTCCTAATAAACTCTTGTATACTAATTCTATATTGTATACATGTTACTAATAAATGCTACTTTTTTTTAGAAACTCTTTACAAATTAGTTCCAGGAGTAACTTTATTATTAAGATAAATGATGAGAACATTGCTCATTGTAGCACTGCTCATCTGAAGACCCTAATAGCTTTGAAAATTAAACTGCAATACAATCCTGCTGAGGAGTAAGATAGGTAGATATTCTAAGACATGCTAGGGCTAAGGGACATCTGCAGAGTCATAATTAAAAACGGGCACAGAGCCAGAGATACTGAGACACAAATTTCAAGTGAATGTTTCCAAGCAACCTCAAAACTGGGAGCTCACATTAATCAGGTCCCTGAATGTCTACCCTTGTTCAGTCTTGGAAAGACCAAACAAATGCTGGGCATTTCTGCCCCACTTGACCAATAGGAAGATATGTTGCTCTTTGTTTTTTTCTTTTATGATACTTGTTAAGCAAGCACTTACAATGTATTAGGCACTGTCCTAAGTGCTGGGATCGATACGAGGTAATCAGGTTGGACACAGCCCTGTCCCACATGGGACTCACAGTCTGTTGGAAGGAAGGGGATTTAAGTGCCATTTTACAGATGAGGTTTCTGAGGCCCAAAGAAGCTAAGTGGCTTGTCCCAAGTCACAGTAGAGAAGCAACGTGGCCTAGTGAATGGCACATGGGCCTGGAAGTCAGTAGGACCTGGGTTCTAATCCCACCTCTACCACTTTCCTGTTGTGTGACCTTAAGCAAGTCTCTTAACTTCTTTGTGTCTCAGTTACCTAATTTGTAAAATGGGGATTAAGACTGTGAGCCTCAAGTGGGACATGGACTGTGTCCAACCTGATTATAATGTATCTATCTCAGCATTTCATTCAGTGCCTCACACATAGGAAGTGTTTAACAAATACCATTAATAATTTAAAAAGTGGTGGATCTGGGATTAGAAACAAAGTTCTCTGTCTTTCAGGCCTCTGATTCCTGGCTGTTACTAAATCCACTAGGTCACATTTGTTGTTCATTCAATATTTCAGCCCCAAGCCAAAATTCAAAGACTAGGCTCAATCATAACCCTCATTAGGGTCATTTGCGGTTGAGAACAGGCTTTTATTTAATAAAATGTCTCTGTGTGTGAGTTTGTGAGTGTGTGTGTATGTTTGTGTGTGTGTGGACGTGGGAGACAAAAAAAGCATATGTATGGACTGAAACACACATATAATCACAGGGGAAGACATTGTAGGCCAATCCCAGATCACAGCTGAAGGCAACAGGCTTGGAAACCATACAGTGCTGGGCAGAGCAGAGTCGAATCAAGAGTGCATACAAGATCTGGTCCCCAAACTGTTTTAAAGAGTTCCCTTTGTAAATTGAAAGTGATCACAATTGTTGTAGTGGTATAAAAATCTTCAGGCACAGTGGGAAAGAAGTAGCATTTGAGAAGCAGTAGAGAAGCAGCGTGGCTCTGTGGAAAGAACACAGGTTTGGGAGTCATAAATTGTGGGTTCTAATCCCATCTCCACCACATATCAGCTGTGTGACTTTGGGTAAGTCATTTAACTTCTCTTTGCCTCAGTTACCTCATCTGTGAAATGGGGATTAAGACTGAGAGCCCCACATGGGACAACGTGATTACCTTGTATCTACCTCAGTACTTCGAACTGTACTTGGCACATAGTAATTTTTAAGCACTTAGTGTAGTGCTCTGCACACAGTAAGTGCTCAATAAATATGATTGAATGAAGTTGCATTTCTCATTCCAGGAGCCAGGAGCTGAAGCCAGACTGGCTAATGCCTTACCTCTATTTACAGTTGATCAATAATTACACTGCTGGCAACAAAAGTGGTTCTCATCTGGGTGACCAGTCTCTGCATCTCCTTGACTTCCAGCTTGAGTAACTCAAAGTCCAGGTCATTGTAAGAAATGCTGGTCTTCTCTATGGTCTCAACTCGGATTGTTAGGTTTAGGAGCCTTTGTTCATACCTCTCAATGACTACAGAATACTCTTTTATCTGAAAGAGTTATGTTCAAGTCAATTCATCACATCATATTACAATCGAAGAAATACTATTTCCAGAAAGATAGTGTATAGTCAGAGAGTGTGGTGTCAGGGTTCAGACCGCACTGAAGGTCTACAGAACTGTAGTACTGCACAAACCTATCTACAGTTTTCAGATGCAGATCCACCGCAAATACCATATCCAGCTAGAGCAGTGACTTGGTGTCACTTACATCCCACCCTCGGCATCAGGGAGACAAAACAGGATCACCAACATCAAAGTCTTGAAATGAAATCAGTCTGCTGGAACTGAAGCTGTGTTCAGCCCAGTCAAGCTTTGCAGGTTAAGACATATGAGGAAAGGGCTTTTGCTAAAAGTCTCCTTGGATCCTGCCCCTTCCTTCCCCAACATACCACTGCTGTTTTTCAGTCTTTTCACATCTTGATGTCCTTTATCTACCCATCAATTGAATAGAAGGAGCTCCACATTTTTGTCATACAACTCCAGCATGAACTAAACGCATCTGTGATCCATCAGAAAAGCTACTTGACTTTACAGTGGCCTAAATTGGAAATAGCATTTATTTCCACTTCAGACTTCACAGATGTGTCAAAGGGCTTTGCAGACCCCTGGTCCATGTTAAACAAATGGATAGAAGCTTCTGAAAAGGTCTCTTCCTGATGACCATGGTCAGGATCTCATTCAAGTTGAGAAAGATAATTTTCACTTCTGTTGTTTCTTTGGAGCATAGAATGAGGTTTGTGCCTCTGGGTGCTAATTATAGTATAAGACAACAACTCAACAAACAATACATATTGGCAAACATGTATAATACAGCATCTATAATTGAATGCACCCACATATATTCTAAAAACTGATTCTCACAATCAGAGCTCCAAATTACACATTTGGTGCATATATTTGAATATCTGATCCAAAAATTCCCTCAGTGCATCTAATGACTGGAACCCATAAAAGGACATTCCTATAAGCAGAGTCAGTCAATGGTTCTTTCTGTGACTGATCTTTTAAAGAAATGTCAGGGATTTAATTTAAGGATTTAATTAGCCAAACTCTAATGTTTATTTAAAAACAACTGTGGTTTAATTTATTTTGGCTGTTTGTTTTTGGTTTAGGTTATACTTCAGTGAAAATAACACTAATATCACAGTGCAGAAGCCATTCTCCAGTTGAACTGTGTTCAATATGATTACAGTGTACCTATCTCAATGTTTAGTACAGTGTTTGGTATGTAGTAAGAATTTTCACAGATACCACAATTATTATGAATCCAATGCCAAGCTTGGTTTTTGATTCCTCTAACATCAGAGGGAGTCCAATATGTATGACACTGAAGTGACAATTCTGCCCTAAATCATTATACTGAATCCAGGAGTGCAAATTGGTGCTTACTCACAGGCTGCTGAACTGAAAGAAATTAGGCTACAGGCAAAGAGGAATTTTAATAAAAATGGAAAATGCAGTCCATAGCAGTGCTTCTGTATTCCTTCAGGTTCCTGTTGCTCACCACTTTTAGGATAGCAAATGCCTTCCAGAAGGAAAGTTTCAGAGAGAGAGAGGACACACTGGGAACAACATAAAGCTGCAGAGGAACTGCATAAGAGTGGCTTATATGCACCTAATTAGAGACTATAAATAAATGTTATTTTGCTATTTAGCAAAGAACAGCATGATTGACTGGTTTAGAACTTCCCACTGTCACTATAAACATTAGAATGCTAGGAATCTGAGGCAGGGCTGGTGATATATTTGTAGGCTGACATTTGTTGTTCCTGCTTGCAAGGCTGCCACCTCATCCAAAGATCTAAAACCAAATCTCTATGTAAGATGACCAAATTTTATTCAACCTGAAGCCATGCAGTATTAGTTTTCAAATCTCCCCTGGAATACTTTTCCTCTAGTAATTTAAAGCTGCTTGCTGTGAAGTAAGTAAATCAGAAATCTCATTTGCGAAGGGAAAGATCAATCGAATGTGTCTGGAGACCATTTAGGTGGCATCTGAATCATGCCACTTATCAACTGTCTGTGCTGTGCCTGTCCTTACCATAGGATGAATAGCTTGGATAACATTGCTTTGGAATCAAACTTTGAATCCCTGGAAACTTTAGAAACTATGGGAATTTTGGCCTCTACCTCCTGGGGTGACATTGTTTTGAAAAGCCCAAAGAAAATGGGCCTAAAAAACCAAAGTGGAAACATTTCCAGGTTGTTTGAACCAAAGGTAATAGACTAGACTTTCAAAGGAAGCCCCTCTTACCTCTTTGGCAAGGTAATGGGGGCAACACACTGTACTAAGATCTTGGGAAAGACCTACAGAAATACAAGAAGGACCTACCCTCTAATGGGGGAAACAGATATAAAACTATTTACAATTTGTGGAAGCAGAATAAATAATTGAATGTAGAATTGGATGCAGATACATACAGACACAGGTACTGAGGATGGGTAGAGAACTCGGTGGAAGAGATCTCTAAGGCCAACCAACTCAAACTGACAAAAACTCCTTGTTTCTCACACTGAGAGCAGTCACAGAAAAAATCTCTGACGATTACAGCACTCATATCTTTCTATATCAACGGGGACCTTACCATTAGTCACCAGTTTAGTGTTAAGCAGTCATGCCAACAGCATTCCCCTTCAGGGCTCTTTTTTATTTATGGAACATCCTTCTCATGCCAGTGACAGGCTCTGAGATTTTCTCTATGCCAGATTTTGGCCTTGTTCTATTTCTGTAACCAGGGTGTTTTCTGTGGGGCTACGTGACCCTTTCCATCACATCTCCCTCTCATGAAAATTAAGGTCTGCAAATGTATTTTACTTGTCTTGGCTCTGATGAGGTAGCAACCCCATTAAGAAAGACCTCTGGGGTAAAAACAATTCATTCCTAACATGATTCCTCAGGCACCCAGCGTGCTATTTTTCCACCTCTTTAACATCGATCAATAGCTTGGGCTACCTATTTGCATACAATTTGGGGATATCTTGAGCAGGACATGTCCTTGATAATTTTTTCTTCCTATCTCAAAGTTTCCCTATCTGTTTTTTGACCCAGCCAGTTACAAAGCAAGCAGATGCTTCCAGCCCCTACAAAAAGACAGCATATTAAAACTCCCATTTTCACAGATCTATCAAGTTACCCATTTACCCTCAAGCAGTATGTAGATTAAAAAGGCCCTTCGTATTTTTTCCAGCAAGTGAGTACATGTAAATCATTAGTTTCCATTATTTCAAAGAAAGTGATTTTAACCAAAAAAAGTCTTTACCTACACTTCTCCTCCACATTTTTTCTGTTTTTACGCACAACCTCTTCTCTGCTCTTGATTATGCTAGGAAAAGGTTAAGAATATTAATAGATGGAATTTATAATTTAGTGCTGTGTTTTTTGGGCTGATTAATTCAAGGACATTTTATTTCTTAAGAAGCTTCACTCCTGGAGCAGTCAAAGACATTTTCCTGGATACCTCATTTAAACTCTGAATATTTATCTACCAACTCAGGTTGAAAGCGGGACCTCATCCATACAATAATTTCATTGGGGAGGATAATTACATTTGAAATTGAGGTAGTTGGCCCAAATGTATATTTGGTTTGATAATGTATCTCCGATTCTGCCATAAAATCCCTAGATGATTGTAATTTAAAAGGAAATGGATTAAATCAGAATACAAAATTCAATCATTTCTTTTACCTGAATTCTTTATTGGAGACTTTTCCCATTGATTTTAAGTCTACTAAGAGATTGAGGACTGGAGGTGGGAGATATCTAAATATGGACTGTGTCAAGTTTTCCCTAGGCAGTCTTTTTCCTTGTATTCTTCAGTATTCCCTCCCTTTTCCTCCTCCAGCTAGCTGAAGGGGATCCGACATCCTGATTTAGATGGGACAGTACTGAAATTTGAGAAGTCTGTCTCTCCTCCCATTTTAGGTTCTTTGAGCCCAACTCTGTCCTGAAAAGCTCTCAGGAAAAAAAAACTGGTCTGAGATGCACCTGCATCTTTGCCATATTGGAGGGAGAAGGGGGCTGGAAGGGAGTTGGGGGAAGATACCACTTGTCACCCAAAAAGCCTTGGTCTGCGGGTCCAGGACTTGATTTCACCTCTGCATTGGGGAGGGATCAGACCCAGAGCCACCAAGCGGGAATACCAGATGAGGCAACAGTAGATAAAGCAGACAAGGGCTTCTCCTCATCTCCACTGCCTCTCTCCTCAACTCTACCCTCTGCCTCTCTCCCCCTTTCTTTCCTTTTCCCTCTTCCCTTCTCCTCCCTATTTCTCTTTTTCTCTTTTTCCTTTTCCCCTTTCATCCCTTTTCCCCTCCCATTTTTTTCATTTTCCATCTCCTCTTTTCCACTTCACCCTTCTACCCTTCTTTGTTCTCCTTCCAGCCCTCTCTCTGGCCTCACCCCGTTTTCCTGGCCTCACCACTTTTGAATGTCACCCTGCCCTGAACCTGGTCCCCTGAAGACAGCCAGACATGGGAGGAGTCCTTCAAACTGGTAGAGAGGCCCTGCTGCCAAAGGGAAACATCTCTGGTTCCCAATAGCAAGGTCACTCCCTCGGAGTTATTTTAAGACCAAGTATTCTTAGTCTGATGTACCAAAGTAGTTCAACAGATAAAACAGGAGGAGAAAGGAAAGAAGAATGAGGGGAAGAAAGGACAAGGACAAAAAACAGGGGGCATGGGGCAGGGAGAAGCCTGGAGAACAAAACTTGGGGAAGACATGGGTTTAGGTAGTCCTGGAATTATGTAGCCCATCTATGCCAATTTAAGGAAATATGTAAAGGTCCCAGAAGTGAAATTGTATCAGATAAACTGGTCAGTCTATAATCTCTGGTCAACCTGCAATCTATCGTGCTCATTTTAAATGCTCGGTTTTCTAGGTCCCAGTTGTGGCATCCTCCGTAGAATAAGCACTTAGGAGCTTATAATAGGGACACCTCAGAATTCTGGGGGATTTTCACCCCATAATGTCTTCCTTTACCTCTTGCTCTCACAGTGGACAGGAGGGACTGGGGAGTGATGGGCACGAATTCTGATTCCGTGCCCTGACGTTCAACAAAAATATGTTCTGCCTAGCTACAAAGCTTAATGAAACCCTTGATTCTATGCCAGAGTACTGACTTTATTTTCCTTATAAACTCATCTTTTTCCTTTCATAAGTGCAAAATTGAGGATGGTCAACAAAATAATTCACATTTACCCAATACATTCATTGCTCCCATAACATGAGTGTTGTGTTTCTGAAGAATCTTGCATTCATGCCAACACATGCTGTTGAGTTCACCCTTTGCCCAACTCCACATGTGTGCAAAACTGTTTCTTCTAACATCACATCATGTCATAACCAGTTAGACGAACATTCCCTAATTTCACAATTGTGTCCCAACCAAAATATGTAATGAAAGCCAAATTGTGTCAAAATGTGCTGCACCAGCATATATTGTAAATGCCACTGGTATCCTCACCTTGAAAGGAAGGGAAGGAGATTCATGACGTCTGATCAGCCTACCATTATAGGTTTTCTCATTTCCTCACTTTCCAAGAATGTTGGCATGTATTTGAAAAAAGAAAAGAAAAAGACTACTTACTGTAGTAAGTTCGCTGTAAAATTTATCTGAGAGGTCATGGGTGGTTAATATCAGGCTTTCCATCTTCTGAACAGGGAAGGGAGTGTATGGTAGGGAGACAAAGCACTGGCAGGTTCCATGGTCATTCACGGAGCCGGTGAAGTAGGACACGAACCGAAAAAAATAAGGTCAGGGTATGAGATGAAGCACACAAGAACTTAAGAAATGCATGAAGGATCCACTATCTTCATACTTCATACCCAGACTGAAGGTCTTTCATGAAGGACCGAAAAGTGAAGCTCAACCAATGAAAAGGATTAAAGGAAAGAGATAATGACTAACATGCTCACCCCAGTTAGAGCTACACCAAGTAAGAACCCTGCCTGGTCTTTCACCCTGAGAAGCAGTTACACTGACTCAATCAATCAATCAACGACAATGACTCAATCAATCAATGGCATTTATTGAGTGCTTCCTGTGTGCAGAGTACTGTGCTATTGCTTGGGAGAGTGTAATATAAAGAATTGGGAGACATTTTCCCTTCCCCAAAGGAGCTCACAGTCCAGAGGGAGAAAGACATTAATGTAAATAAATAAATTACAGATATGAGATATGATATATATATATATATATATAAGATATGAGATATATATATATACAGATATAAGTGATGAGAGTTGTAAGCTCATTATGGGCAAGGGATGGATTTGCTATTTCTGTTGTACTCTCCCAAGTGCTTAGCACAGTGCTTTGCACATAGTAAGTACTCAATAAATACCATTGATTGAACTCATTTTGGGCAGGGATTGTGTCTTTTTATTGTTGAATTGTACTCTTCCAAGCGCTTAGTATAGTGCTCTGCATACAGTGAGCACTCAGTAAATATGACTGAATGAATGAAAAAATGATAAATTGAGAGTGGGATGAATGAAGGGTGAAAATCCAAGTTCAAAGGTCATGTAGAAGGGAGTAGAAGAAGAGGAAATGAGGTCTTAGTTGGGGAAAATCGCTTGCAAGAAAATTCACTAAAGGCTGTTTGGGGACTTTGTAGGGAATGGGAGAGGAGAATGATGAAGTGGCAGTTAGAGAAACAGCATGGCTCAGTGGAAAGAGCATGGGCTTGGGAGTTAGAGATCATGGGTTCGAATCCTGGCTCCGCCACATGTCAGCTGTGTGACCTTGGGCAAGCCACTTAACTTCTCTGTGCCTCGGTTACCTCATATGTAAAATGGGGATTAAGACTGTGAGCCCCACGTGGACAACCTGATCACCTTGTATCCCCCCAGCGCTTAGAACAGTGCTTCGTACATAGTAAGCACTTAACAAATAAAATCACTATTATTATTATGGGAAATAAAGCTACCAGGGGCAGGGAAGCATAGTAGGGGTGGACCACCTTCTCAGGAAGAACACCTGGCTAGACTGGAGAAAACTGAATACTAAGGTCACTCAGAGAGTCCAATAGCCCACTGTCTTTCCCATCAGAATTAATTATCATCAGGTTAAACAACATGCATTGAAGGCCTATTTGGTAGAGAGCACTGTGCTAGGCCCAATCCCTGCCCTTAAGATGCTTACAATCAAATGAGGGAGATGGGAGTTTCGAGAGAGAGAGAGAGAGAGAAAGAAAAAAAGAAAAAAAGAAAGAAAGAAAGAAAGAAAGAAAGAAAGAAAGAAAGAAAGAAAGAAAGAAAGAAAGAAAGAAAGAAAGGAAGGAAGGAAGAAAGAAAGGAAGAAAGAAAGAAAGGAAGAAAGAAATAGGTATGGAGAGCCAAAAAGCAGCCCAAGACTTTTATATCTAAGTAACATCTAGCAATACTGGTTTCTACCATACGTGCTACTACTTAGAAATAGTGCAGTGTATGAGTGGGAAAACTAACTTCAGAGTTCTTCTCTGTTATTTGAAATAAGAGTTTTACAGTTCACCCGTTTCCAGAAAACTCATTTTAAGATATTTGATGTTCCTTTAAGATATTCAGTCTCATGCTTCAATGCCAGTGCATATTTTAAAATGACAGATTTGAAAGATCTTGATCTCCCTTTGTCCCCATCTTTCTTCCCCAGGGGCATCCCACTACAATTAACTTGTTTTTATTATTGTTACAAAAATCCAGTCCTGGAAACTTTATTTCCAAGTTGAGCATTCATCATATATTTTTTATTTCATCTGACTGCTTCACAGGGCCCTTGCTCCAGAGCTCCTCACAACAGATGTTAGCACTGAAGGTCTCTCTGTGAGTGTCGCAAAGAAGCAGCAGTGATCTGCAAAGTTTGAAGAGACTTGTTCCACACCACTTAGGTTTTGGGAGGTCTGCTTGCCACAGCAAACATTGCATGCTGTGCATTCAATTTCTGCCAATCCCCTTGACTCCCACATCTGCTGCAACTAGATAATGAAACCTCTTCCATCAGGGCCCTCCCAAAGAAGGAGAACAGAGGGTTTTTTTTATTGTTTTACTCCAGTACTTCTGATGTGTACTTCACAAAAATGGCAGGGTCCTGTGGTTTTCAATGCACCGACATCTGCTTAATAATTAATGAATTTAATCAACCATATTTAAAGAGTATCTCCTATGTGCAGTGCACTGTACTGAGTACTTGGGAGCATATCATTGGGTAAAAGAGTTCTCAAGAAGTAACATGGACCACAGGGAATTTAAAAGAAAGTGATGTAATTCTCATATGTCAAAAACATGGGAAATAGAGATCAGAGTGCAGGAGTGTTTTAACCAGCAAGGTTATTAACTGATCACCTCAGTTCTTAGTACAGTGCTCTGCACACAGTAAGCGCTCAATAAATACAATTGAATGAATGAATGAAACAACTCAGCAGATGTCAAACAATCTGAAGCCTTCTGGCTAGGCTCTTGAAGAGCCTAACAAGAACAGAAGTAAGGAACAATGTATGCATTGCTTTGTACAACTACTTCAGTATGATGGACTTGATAGCACTTGGAGAAAATGGAGGTTATAAAGCAATTAGGTTGGCCAGTGACAGCCCTCCCATATACTGGACAAGGAAATGTTTGTGATGTTATATGTGACACTGGCCATGCAGCATAACATGATGACATTGCAGGCCCCATTTCTGGAAATTTGTAAATTTCACATAATCCCAAAAGACTTCTCCAGGGGAAACCTTGAGCTCCTCACTTGCTCCAGAGCCCTTGTGCTTTCCTCCCAGGCCAGCTTGTGAAGTCTGGCCAGTGTCTGAGCAGCAGAATTTGGCAACAGGAGTCACAGAGGAGGAAGTCTCAAAGCAAAGAAAATAATTTAATGGGTATAAAAGCACCCAGACAGGCGGAAGTCCAGCTGAAAATCAGACTGTGCAGTAAAAAACTGGACACCTCAGCAGCAGGTTGCCCCAGGGAAACCCCATCTACTGATATAGCTTTTCATCAAGAATAAAGGGAACGTGTCTATCAACTCTGTTATGTTGTACTTTCCTACAATGAATGCTCAGTAAGTACAATTCATTGATTGATACAGAACGGAAAGCTACCAATCAGTTAATAGTGCTTGTTGAGAATTTACTCTGAACAGAGGACTGTATTAAGCACTAAGGAAAGTAAAATGGGACAAAATGAGTGAGTGGGACAAAGTAGCATGACTTAGAGGAAAGAGCATGGACTTGGGAGTCAGAGGATGTAGGTTCTACTCGAGGCTCCACCACTTGTCTGCTGTGTGACCTTGAGCAAGCCACTTAACTTCTCTGTGCTTCAGTTACCTCATCTGTAAAATGGGGATTAAGACTGTGAGCCCCACGTGGGAAAACATGATTATCTTGTATCTACCCCAGTGCTTAGAACTGTGCTAGGCACATTGTAAGCACTTAACATATACCATTATTGTTATTATTATATAGAGTTAGTCAAGGGCCTTATAATCTAGCAGGAGTAACAGATGTTAAAATAAATTACAAATAGAGGAAAACAATAATGTTTAAAGATATGGACACAGGCATTACATAAGTGCTTAGGTGATGCAGAAATATTGGGATGCTAAATATTAGAAATGCTAGTGCTCTCTTACCTTCAAAGCCATATTAAAATCACATCTCCTCCAAGGGGCTCTCCTCCTCTAAGCCCTGATTTCCTCTACTCCCTCTCCCTTCTGAGCCACCCTGGAACTTGGATTAGTATCCTTTATTTACCCCTCCCTCAACCCCACAGCACTTATATACAAGTCTGTAATTTACTTTAATGTCTGCCTCCCCACCTAGACTGTAAACTCCATGTGGACAGGGAACATGTCTACCAACTCTATTATACTGTGCTCTTCCAATTACTTAGTACAGAGCTCTGTAACAGTAAGCACTCAATAAATGCCATTGATGGATTGATTCGCTGTGTCTCAGTTTCCTCATCTGTAAAATGGGAATTCAATACCTGTTCTCTTTCCCCTTTAGACTGTGATCACCATGTAAGAGAGGGACTGTGTTCTATCTGATTCTCATGTATCAACACCAGGGCTTAGTATAGTGTCTGGGGCACAGTAAGCACTTTACAAATAACCATTTTTGGAAAATGGAAAGAACACTGGTCTAGGGGTCAGAGACCTGGATTTTAATTATGACTCGGCCACTTGCCTGTGTGACCTTGGGCAAGTCACTTAACTTATCTGTGCCTTAGTTCCCCCATCTTTAAAATGGGGATTCAATGCCTTTTCTCCCTCCTACTTAGAACTTGAGCCTCATGTGGGACTCTGTCTGACCTGATTATCTTGTATCTAATCCTGCACCTATTACAGTCTTGGTACATAGTACGCTCTTAACAAATAATATTATTTTCATTATTGTTTCCTAAAATGGCATAATTCCATTTTGGCAATGAAGTAATGAAAATATAATACATTTTAAAATTTTTAATTTACAAAATATTTCAAGAGTTAGAATTTGGATTAAATTGGGTAAAATCCAGAACCTAGTTGGATACAATGATTAGGACACATCCAGATATTTTGGAAGATCTTATATCTGTCTATGGTGCTGGTGACTATAGATAGTAATACTGTTAAAGGATAATATTTGCATTCATAATGCAGGCGAAACATCAAGCATTTCACCTCCCTGCCCTTCCCCAAAGCCTCTGATGGCTGTCTATTCCTTTCTCCCCGGTCCACGTCATCCCCCCCGGCCCACGTCATCCCCCTGGTTTGGAATGCCCTCCCTCTGCCCATCCGCCAAGCTAGCTCTCTTCCTCCCTTTAAGGCTCTACTTAGAGCTCACCTCCTCCAGGAGGCCTTCCCAGGCTGAGCCCCCTCCTTCCTCTCCCCCTCGGCCCCCTCTCCATCCCCTCGTCTTACCTCCTTCCCTTCCCCAAAGCACCTGTATATATGTATATATGTTTGTACATATTTATTACTCATTTATTTATTTATTTTACTTGTACATATCTATTCTATTTATTTCATTTTGTTAATATGATTGGTTTTGTTCTCTGTCTCCCCCTTCTAGACTGTGAGCCCACTGTTGGGTAGGGACTGTCTCTATATGTTGCCAACTTGTACTTCCCAAGCGCTTAGTACAGTGCTCTGCACACAGTAAGCTCTCAATAAATACGATTGATTGATTCATTGATTGATTGATTTCTCCATCAGACAGAAACTTCTGATCATTGGCTTCAAGGCTCCCACTTAGCCCTCCCCCTCAGCTCTTCCCCATCATCTCCTCTACTTATCCTTGCTCTTCTCTCATTTCACCCTAACTCACATACATTTCTCCTCAACCCAGTTTACTCACAGTGCCTCATTCTTGTACCCTTTTGTGGCTGACGTCTTGCTCACATACTCTTTTCTCACTGAAATTCCCTCACTCTTCACATCTGGCAGATTACTCCCCATCATGGAAATTCTTCTGAAAGTGCAAATCCTTTAGAAGTCTTTCCGTGGTTAATCTCTCAATTCTCTGCCCTATTTCCCCTCTTCTGGCCACTCAATTTCACCCAAGCATTTGAGTACTCGCTTTCCCTTGTGCTGGCAAAATGTGTGTACATATCTTAAAACACTGTTGCTTCCCCTGAATTTATTTTAGTGCCTGTCTCCTCTGCTAGGCTGTAAGCTCTTGAAGATGGGAATCATGTCTTCCAATTCTATTGCATGCTCAAGTGCTTAATATAGTGCTAGTCACAGAATAAGCACTCAATAAATACTATTAATTGATAAATTGACTGATCGAAGACAGAAGGTCTTCAGAGGGGGCAGTATCATAACTATGAATTAGAAAACATTTTTCGATGGAATTAATATATATTATTATTTTTCTTTAAATGATAACTAACATGAATCATTCATCAGGAAAGAAAATAATCTCACAAGTCAGTCAGGAAATATTTGGGTCCTTCAAAAGACAATTCTTTGAGCAAATAAAAACATGCATCAGGGATAAAATAATTCAGAATGCTGATTGGGGGAGACAATATAGTTGGGGGAGATAATATAGTTAAGAGGTAACTTGACCAATTTTAAATTATCTTCCTGGTTTACTTGAGACAGTTTTACCTTCAAAGCCTCAGAGAGAGCCAGACTTATAAAATGTTTTATCACTCCTGAATATACAAATTCTTGGACACTCAGGCCACTTTTATTAAGGAGCAGATGTCACTTCCATTATATACCCAAATTTCTTGGCTGTTGAACTAAGATTTTTTAATTTACTCTAGGACAACATGCAAATTAACAAGTCTGATGCACATTTTTTAATAGTAGGAGAAATCCTTTTGAAATGGTTTGAAGTGGTGGATACAGCCCAGGCCTGGGAGTCAGAAGGTCATGGTTTCTAATCATGGCTCCTCCACGTATTTGCTGTGTGACCTTGGGCAAGTCATTTCACTTCTCTGAGACTCATTTACCCCACCTGTAAAATGGGGATAGAGACTGTGAGCCTCACATGGGGCAAGGACTGTGTCCAACTCGATTTGCTTGTATCCACCCCAGTGCTTAGTACAGTGTCTGGTACCTAGTAAGTGATTAACAAGTACCTTCATTATTATTATTATTATTACACGCCTTGCAGATAACCCCTCTCACCCCACACAGAAGGTTCCTGATCAGCTCACTGATCTCATGGCTCACACAACAGGAATAATAATAATGATAATTGTAGTATTTGTTGAACACCTACCATGTGCCAAGCAGTGTAATAAGTGCTGGAGTAGATAGAAGATAACCAGGTCAGATACTGTCCCTGTCCCTTAAGGGGCCCACAGTCTAAGAAGGAGGAAACCCGTTGTTGGGTAGGGAGTGTCTCTATATGTTGCCAACTTGTACTTCCCACACACTTAGTACAGTGCTCTGCACACAGTAAGTGCTCAATAAATATGATTGAATGAATGAATGAATGAGTGTTGAATCCCCATTTTACCAAATAGAGAACTTAGGTAAAGAGAAGTTAACTGTAAGTTAACTCTTCACTTAAGAGTTAAGTTGTTCAATGTCATCGAGCAAGTGAGTGACAGAGTGAGGATTAGAACCCAGGTCCTCTAACTGTCAGGCCCATGTTCTTTCCACTAGGCCATCTACTTTTCCTAGGACAGGAGAGATGAATCTGGTAGATTTCTTCCCTAGTATGCTTCATTCTCCCCATTTATTTTCTATGCAGTAATAATGATTATGACATTTATTAAGCCCTTACTATGTGCCAAGCACTATGCTAAGCATTGGGATAGATTCAAAGATAATCAGGTCAGAAACAGTCCCTGGCCTACATGGGGCTCACAGTCTAAAAGGGGATAATAATAGCTGAGATGAATTAACCACTTACTATGTGCTGAGCATATACTAAGCACTAGACTGTAAGCTCATCTCTAGTCTGTAAGCTCACTGTGGGCAGGGAATGTGTCTATTTATTGCTATATTGTACTCTTCCAAGTGCTTAGTACAGTGCTTTCAGACTGTGAGCCCACTGTTGGGTAGGGACTGTCTCTATATGTTGTCAACTTGTACTTCCCAAGCGCTTAGTACAGTGCTCTGCACACAGTTAGCGCTCAATAAATACGATTGATGATGATGATGATGATGTAGTAGTGGATGGTCAACAACTGAAAGTTATCAAGGAGTGAAGAAACCTGAACTGAATGGCTTTTTAGAAACCTGATTCAATCAGCAAAGTGAAGTACGGACTGGAGTGAGGAGAGACAGGAGGCAGGGAGGTCAGCAAGGAGACTGATGCAGTAATCAAGGTGGGTTAGGAAAAGTGCTTGGATTAATGTGTTAGCTGTTTGGATGGAGAGGAAACTGTGGATTTTAGTGATGTTGTGAAGCTTAAACCAACAGGATGTAGTGATGGATTGAATATGTGGGTTAAATCAGAGAGATGAGTCATGGCCTACTGGATAGATAGAACATGGGCCTGGAAGTCAGAAGGACCTGGGTTCTAATCCTGGCTCTGCCACCTGTCTGCTGTGTGACCTTGGACAAGTCACTTCACTTCTCTGGGTCTCAGTCACCTCATCTGTAAAGTGGGGCAGTGTGTCTAACCTGATTATCTTGCATCTACCCCAGTATTTAGAACAGTACTTGACGCATAGTAAGCACTTGACAAATATGAGAAGCAGTATTGCGTAGTGGATAGAGCATGGGCCTGGAAGTCAGAAGGTAAAGGGTTCTAATCCCATCTCTACCACATGTCTGCTGTGTGACCTTGGGCAAGTCACTTCATTTCTCTGGGCCTCAGTTACCTCATCTGTAAAATTGGCATTGAGACTGTGAGTCCCATGTGGGACTGGTACTTTGTCCAACACCATTTGCTTGTATCCACCCCAGCGCTCAGTAGAGTGCCTGGCACATAGTAAGTGCTCAACAAACACCAGTGCTTACTACAGTACCTGGAACATAGTAAGCACTTAACAAATGCCATAATTATTATTATGAGTCAAGTAAATCAAAGGTCAGGGGGGTCAGAAGTACCTAGGTTCTAATCATTGCTCTACTACTTATCTGCTGCATGACCTTGGACAACTTTTTAGTGTCTCAGTTACCCCATCTGTAAAATGGGGATTGACTGTGAGCCCCATGTGGGACTTGGACTGTGTCCAACCTAGTTAGCTGGTCTCAACCCCAGTCCTTAGTACAGTGCCTGAGTCATAATAAGTGCTTAACAAATACTATAAAAAAGAAGGAAATTGCAATGGTTACGGGCTTATAAAACAGAGAGGATGATGGTACTGTCTACCGTGATGGGAAAGTCAGGGTGAGGACAGGATTTGGGTGGGAAGATGATAATTTCCATTTTGAACATGATAAATTCGAGGTGTCAGTGGGACCTCCATCGTTGAGATATACTGAAGGCAGGAGAGAATACAAGACTGAAAAGGAGGGAAAAGATCAGGACTGGAGATGTAGATTTGGGAATCATCCACAAAGAGATGGTAGTTGGGGCCGTGGGAGTGTATGAGTTCTCATAATGACTGGGTGTAGATGAAGAATAGAAGTGGGGTTCAGACTGAGCCTTGAGGGACTCCCACAATTAATGTGTGGGAAGAAGAGGAAGAGCCAGCAAAAGAGACTGAAAACGAGTTGCCAGAGAGGTAGGAGAAGAACCAACAAAGGACAGTGTCAATGAGACCAGGGTTAGATAATGTTTCCAGTTGAAGGAGATAGTCCACAGTGTCCAAGGTAGCTGGGAGGTCGAGAAGGATTAGGATGGAGTAGAGCCCATTGGATTTGGCAAGAAGGAGATCATTGGTGACCTAAGAGAGGGCGTTTTCTGTGGAGTGAAGGGGTGGAACCCAGGTCAAAAGGTGTATGGTAGAGAATTGGAGTAGAGGAAGTGCAGAAAATGGATGTAGACAACTCACTCTAAGAGGCTGGAGAGGAATGGAAGGAGGGGGGACGGGGTGATAACAGGAGGGAGCCGCAGGGTTAAGGGAGAGTTTTTTAAGATTGGGATACATGAGCATGTTTGAAAGTAGTGGTGAAGATGCCATTGGCTAGTGAAAAGTAAAAAGATGGCAGACAGGGAGGAAAGAGGCAAGTCTTTTGATCTTGGCTCTGCCAATTATCAGTATGTGACTTTGGGCAAGTCACTTAACTTCTCTGTGCCTCAGTTCCTTCATCTGTAGAATGGGGATTAAGAATGTGAGCCCCCTGTGGGACAGCCTGATCACCTTGTAACCTCCCCAGCGCTTAGAACTGTGCTTTGCACATAGTAAGCGCTTAATAAATGTCATTATTATTATTGTTATAAGATATAAACAGATGGGGTTGGAAGTGCAGGTAAGGGAGCATAGATTTTGAGAGAAAACAGGAGTTCTCTTGATATACTGCTGTGAAAAATGGGAGAGTCAAAGAAGGGGCAGGAGAAGGGAGGGATAGAAGCGGGGGAGATTTTAGGGAGCTTATGTCTGATTGTTTCAATTTTATTAATAAAGCATATAGCCAGTTTATTAGGGGATTAAAACAATTCAGGAGAATTCAAGGAATGCTGAAGGGCTTCAAGAGCAAGAGGGAAGAAGAAGAGTTCAGAATTCTATGTGCCATGCCCAGTCTAACCTCAGGTTGGAGCAAGTTTGAAGTCAGTGCTGATGAAGTCGGTACAGTCGGAAACAGCATATTTGAGAGTACTGCATATGAAGTGTATGCACTTGTAGTCAGTTGATATGCAGCCATGATACTTGTTGCAGTTGTCACTACTAAGCTAGAGCAGTGCAGCTGCAGCAGCACTGCTAGGAAAATTGAGACCTTCATCATCTCTCTTAGCTGAAGTGACTGGGACTGCTTAGGCCTAGACAGGCTTTTTTATACTGTACAGTGGGAATTTCCCAATTGCTAATCTATGTGGAAAGACAGAAGTTGACCAAGATTGTAAAATTGATTGGCAGTTCTCATAGAGGGGTTTACAAATCTAAGGGGGCTGAGCTAAGACTCAAAGACATTGTGCTCTAGCCACATAGTCCAGCTATTTCTTACCAAATATTTACTTCAGGATATGCTGCAACAAAGCTTCCGGAAAGTGCAACGTCTAGTTTCCAGCTTTGTAATTCCTGGAGAAAATGCATCAAAGGGTACAAATGGATAAGATTGATCCAGAGACTAGAGCGTGGAAAGGTAACCGCTGATCCTTGCCCTAAAACACTTTGTTCACATTCTTCATGCCACATTCACCCTACATCCTAACCGGTTTGGTCACCCAGACCACTCTATCCTCGAGCATTTACAGGTAGTTGTTCCTGTGGTTTGCCCTTTAGAGTGTCTTTTAGACTTTTTTCTTTTGTTGGTTACTCTTTCAGGCTGAGTTTGTATAAGATATGAATATTTTAGAGGCAGGAGTTCCTACGTCCTCCTTTTAACTCTTCACTATGCCATTTATAGGGATAGTAACAATGGTGATAGTAGTAATAGTACTAATAAGGTTCTAATCCCTGCTCTGCCACTTAGTAATAATAATAATAATAATAATAATAAAAATAATAATAATGGCAATTATTAAGCACTTACTATGTGCAAAGCACTGTTCTAAGCACTGGGGAGGTTATAAGGTGATCAGGTTGTCCCACAGGGGGTTCACAGTCTTCATCCCCATTTTACAGATGAGGGAACTGAAGCACAGAGAAGTTGTGTGACTTGCCCAAAGTCACACAGCTGACATTTGGCAGAGTCGGGATTTGAACCCATGACCTCTGACTCCAAAGCCCGGGCTCTTCTCCACTGAGCCATGCTGCTTCCCCCGCTTGTCTACTGTGTGACCTTGGGCAAGTCACTTAACTTCTCTTTGCCTCAGTTGTCTCATCTGTAAAAATAGGTATTAAGATTGCAAGCCCCATGTGGGACAACTTGATTACCTTGTATCTACTTAGAACAGTGCTTGGCATATAGTAAGCACTTAACAAATACCATCATTATAGTAGAGGTAGTAGTAGTAGCAGCAGCATTTACTAAACTCCTATTTGGAGCTTGGGAATAAAGAAGTGACGTGTTCCCTGATCACAAAGAGTTTACACTCTAAAATGGGGAAACAAACCACTTTTCATAAAGGGACAGTGCAGTAAATGTCACTGACCAAAAAGTGTGTCTGTGGATTTCTGAGTCTGTGGCAAACCTGCCATCTCTGATTTCCCTCTGATCACTGACCACCTCTTTCTCTGTACCAAGACTACAGCTTGATTAGACATCTGCCTTATGTCAAACTCTATTTTTACTACCTTCTCTTGGCATAGCACTAATACAACCTATGTTTTCACCCTACCAGACAGCAACACAGAGTGATGAAAGAAGTGTTTAAGTGGTGAAAGGATTTTTCAAGGGTTTAAAAAATATTTAATTCAGGAGATACTTTTATTTTCTCAAAGTTCTGGTAAAAGTTGATTTTTTTTTATTTGGCACAGTTTTATCCTCCATTGTTATAAATCACCTATAATGACAAATGACCCCAATTGCTAAACTAGTGATAGACATCAACATTACCTTCCAACATATACAACAATAGTGTAACCATAACCCTAAACTGCTAAAATATTGGATCTTATGATTTGTCCAAAATCTAGTATTATCCAAACCTTATTTTTCAGATGAGGGCTCTATTTGGAATGCGAATGATGACACACACTCAAGAAAAAAGCCAGTTACCAAAAGAAACTCCAGGTTCTACAAGAGTGGGGTCTTTATCTATGACCTTAAATATTTCTGTCAGGTTTCCACTGGGATGAGAGTGACCAGAATATAAAAGCTCTAAACTAACTTTTTATCAAAAACAACAGGAAACTCTAATCGAGGTTCTAGTTCCTAAGCCTAAGGCTCTTTTGTGTGCATGTGAACATACCAGACAGGACCCCAAGTAACCTCTGTTAATGGGAAAAATGAAAAATTCAAAAGCACAGACTAGGTACTCAGTAGATTAATCAAATCCAAGCTATGGTATTTATTGAGCACTTACTCTTTGCAGAGCACTGTATTAAGCACTTGGAAAAGTGCACTTCAACAGAGTTGGTAGACACATCATCTACCCATGAAGAGCTTACAGCCCAGAGGGGAAGGCAAATATTAAAATAGAGCTGTGTACATGTGTTGTGGAGCTGAGAGTGGGGTGAATTTCAAGTGCTTAAAACTTTCAGATCCAAGTGCATAGAGGACACAGAATGGAGAGGAACAGGAAAATGAGGCCTTAGTTAAGAAAACCTCTTGGAGGAGATATGATTTTAAGAAGGCTTTGAAGGTGGGAAAGTGTTGGTCTGTTACATATGAAGAGGGAGAGAGTTCCAGGCCAGAGGAAGGACATAGGCAAATGGCTTGACAGGTTTGAGGTATAGTGAGTAGATTGGCACATGAGGAGTGAAGTGAGTGTGCTAGGATGTAGTAGGAAATCAGTGAGGTAAGGTAATAATAACAATAATAATGATGATATTTGTTAAGCACTTACTATGTGTGAAGCACTGGTCTAAGCACTGGGGTTCATACGAGGAATTCAAGTTGTCCTACGTGGGGCTCACAGTCTAAATCCTCATTTTACAGATGAGGTAACTGAAGCCCAGAGAAGTTAAGTGATTTGCCCAAAGTCACACAGCTGACAAGTGGCAGAGCCGGGATTAGGACCCACGACCTCTGACTCCTAACCCTGTGTTCTATCCACTAAGCCATGCTAAACTACTTGAGGCTTTAAAGTTGATGGTAAGGAGTTTCTGTTTGATGCAGAAGTGGATGAGCAACCACTGGAGTGGAGAGATGTGTCCTGAGTGCTTTTTAGAAAAATGATCTGGGCAGCAGAGTGAAATAAGAAGTGCAATAAGAAGAGACAGGAGGCAGAGTGGTCAGTGAAGAAGCTAATGCAGTAGTCAACACATCAATCTATCAAAGATACTGATTGAGCACTTACTGTGTGCAGAGCACTGTACTCAGCACTTGGGAGAGCTGGAGTTGGTAGACACGTTCCCTGCCCAAAACAAGCTTAAAGCCTAAAAGGGGTGAAGAATCAACAGGAGGAGAACAAACAGCTAGGCTTGGAACAGGTAAGTTGAGGGAGGTCTTTCAGTACAGTGCTCTGAATACAGGAAGTGTCTAATAAATACTATGGATTGATTAAAAAGTCATCTTCCCTCTGAAATTCTCATATAGCTATTTAAAACTCCCCATTCCAAATCTTCAGGGCCAACCCAATTGAAAAATCTGACCCATCCTCAGGCTCTGTCTTGGATCTATGAAAAGCAGCATAGTCTAGCAGGAAAAAAGCATGGGACTGCGAGTCAGAGGACTTGTATTCTAACTCTGGCTCCACTACTTACATGCTGTGTGACCTTGGGCAAGTCACGTAACCTCTATGTGTCTCAGTTACCTCATCTGCAAAGTGGGGATTCAATACCTGTTCTCCCTCCTACTTAGACTGTGAGACCCATGTGGAACATGATGATCTTGTATCTACCCCAACACTTAGTAAAGTGCTTGGCACATAGTAATCACTTAATATATAACACTGTTATAATAATAATAATAATAATTGCATTTAGTAAGCGCTTACTATGTGCAAAGCACTGTTCTTAGCGCTGGGGAGGTTCCAAGGTGATCAGGTTGTCCCACGGTGGGCTCACAGTCTTCATCCCCATTTTCCAGATGAGAGAACTGAGGCATAGAGAAGTGCAGTGAGGCACAGTGAAGCGAAGTGACTTGCCCAAAGTCACGCAGCTGACAAGTGGCAGAGCTGGGATTAGAACCCATGACCTCTGGCTCCCAAGCCCGTGCTCTTCACACTGAGCCACGCTGCTTCTCTAATGACTTATCTAATGACACTGCTTCTTATAATGACTATTACTATTATTTTATTATTACCATTATCATTATTACTTAATAATACCAGAATCATTTTTGTAGGAAAAACTAAACACATGTAAACCAGAAATTATTTATTCAATCAATTATTTTTATTGCTATTGCTGCCAATCTTTTCTGCTGCTCAACCAAGAGCTTGAAATGGTAAAGTAAGACCCTCAGGAATCACAGCAGCAGCTCTACATGGCAGCTGTTGACTGGTCCAGCCCCTTTAGTGAGTAGAGCACTGAGAGAAGGCCACACCTCTCTCCATGCTCTGCCCCCACGGGCCAGCAAGTACCTATCCTGGAGTAAAGCAGCTGAGTTCTTTTGCGAATTTCTTCTTCTCTGTAGTTTGTGAGATAATAATAATAATAATAATGTTGGTATTTGTTGGGCACCTACTATGTGCCAGGCGCTATTCTAAGCCCTTGGGTAGATATAAGGGAATCAGGTTGTCCCACGTGGGGCTCACAGTCTTCATCCCCATTTTACAGATGGGGGAACTGAGGCCCAGAGAAGTTAAGTGACTTGCCCAAGGTCACACAGCTGACAAGTGGCAGAGCCGGGATTAGAACCCACGACCTCTGGCTCCCCAGCCCGTGCTCTTTCCACTGAGCCACGGTGCTTTGCGACATGAGATCACAAACAGTCACTAGTAAATCAGCTTGCTGTGGGCTCATCACATGGAGTATGTAGCTCAATACTTATGAAAGTGCTACAGCTGATTGGCTATATGTGCCTGGAAGTGACCCACAAATGACGAGGTGATTTTTGAGAGGTTACAACCCAGGGAGAAGAAACATTAATCGGTAAAGGCCTCCTGGAAGAAGAATTGTAATTAATAATGAAGAAAGGGGGAATTCGAGAAGGGCTTTGAAGGTGGAAAGATATGTGCTCTGGCTGATTTGAAGAGGGCAGGAAGCTCCAGATAGGAGGAATGAAATAAGGAAGAGTTGGGAGGTAGGAGAGATGAGAAGAAGGCACAGTGAGTTGGTTAGTTTAGCTGCTATCAAATATTTATTCATTCATTCAATCGTATTTAATAAGTGCTTACAGTGTACAGGGCACTTGGGAAAGTACAATACGACAATCAACAAGGACATTTAACCTACCTTCCTTGTCATAGTTATTGCCAAAGCCCTTGGCTTAGAGGTAGCAAAGTGGGGTGAGCTGTGGAGAGCACATATACAACTCTGTTCACAAAGGGGACACTTCACATTTTAGGCTATGAGCCCACTGTTGGGTAGGGACTGTCTCTATATGTTGCCAACTTGTACTTCCCAAGCGCTTAGTACAGTGCTCTGCACACAGTAAGCGCTCAATAAATACGATTGATTGATTCAGCATCAGCTATGAGTCCCCAGTCTTGGACAGACACCAGGCTCTGGGCTGTGACGAGGCCACGGAAGCTGAGGAAGTGAGTATATCAATCCACACTCCCTTGAGTCGCCATGACCCCAGCATTTCTGCACTCCAGGACACACTGGTTTTCTGGCCACAAAGTTGCACAGGAAATGGGACTGAATCCTGGCAGTGGAGATACACTCTCCCCTCTGCAGTCCATATTGCACTCTGCTGCCCAAATCATTTTTCTGAAAAATCATTCAGCCCATATTTCCCCACTCCTCAAGAACCTTCAGTGGTTGCCCATACACCTTCACATCAAACAGAAACTCCTTATCATTGATTATAAGACACAAGAAGCTGCATGGTCTACGGGGTATACTACAGGCCTGGAAGGCAGCAGCACCTGGGTTCTAACCCCAGCTCCGCCACTTGTCTGCTGGGTGACCTTGGGTGAGTCATTTCACTTTTCTGAGCTTCAGTTACCTCATCTGTAAAATGAGGATTAAGACTGTGAGCCCCATGTGGGCCATAGACTGTGTCCAACCTGATCAGCTTGTATCTACTCCAGTGCTTAGTCCAGTGCCTGGCACATACAAAGCACGAAACAAATACCATAAACAATTAAAAAAAATTACCTCTCCCCCACCAACTAACCTCACTGATTTCCTACCACAACCCAAACTGCCCACTTTGCTCCACTAATACCGTCTCTCTCTCTGATTATAATCTTCTCACCTGCATCCTCACTCACACTCATTTCCCCTGTAAACCCATATTACTCCCTCACAGAGATCTCCGCTCTCTTGACCCCATCCATCTTTCGGAGCGCCTCACACCCCACCTAGCCGCCCTCTCCTCTCTACCGAGTCTTGATGATCAGATTACTGCTCTCAAATCTACCCTTTCTACTCAGCTAGATTCACTCGCTCCCCTTTCGCTTCGACACTCTCGTACCACTAACCCACAGCCCTAGATCACTGCCACTGTCTGCCTCCTTCGCTCTTATGCTCGAGCTGCCGAACGCTGCTGGCGAAAGACTAAACATTATGTAACCTCGTTCACTAGAAGTTTATCCTTTTCTGCCTTAACTCAGCCCTCTCCTCTGCCAGACAAAACTATTTCTCCTCCCTTATTGACACCCGTGCCCATCGCCCCCGCCAGCTCTTCCGTACATTCAACTCCCTTCTCAGGCCCCCGGTTCCTCCCCCTCCTCCTTTCCTCACCCCCAACGATCTGGCCTCCCATTTCATTGACAAAATTAAATCCATCAGGTCCGACCTCCTCAAAGTCACTTCCCCCCCTTCTCAAATGCCCTGGCTCTCAACACTCTCTGCTACTCTCCCGTCCTTCCCAGCAGTATCCTCAGAGGAGCTCTCCTCCCTCCTCTCAAGTGCTACTCCGGCCACCTGTGCTTCTGACCCCATTCCCTCACATCTCATGAAATCTCTCGCTCCATCCCTTCTCCCCTCCTTAACTTCTATCTTCAACCGCTCACTCTCCACTGGTTCCTTCCCCCTCTGCCTTCAAACATGCCCATGTCTCTCCCATCCTAAAAAAACCTTCTCTTGACCCACCTCACCTTCAAGTTATTGCCCCATATTCCTCCTACTATTCTTTTCCAAACTCCTTGAACATGTTGTCTACATGCGCTGCCTCGAATTCCTCAACAACAACACTCTCCTCGACCCCCTCCAGTCTGGCTTCCGTCCCCTACATTCCACGGAAACTGCCCTCTCAAAGGTCTATACTAATATACTAAGGTCTATACTAATCCTCCTCGACCTCTCCGCTGCCCTCGACACTGTGGACCACCCCCTTCTCCTCAACACGCTATCTGACCTTGGCTTCACAGACTCCATCCTCTCCTGGTTCTCCTCTTATCTCTCCGAGATTCTCAGTCTCTTTTGCAGGCTCCTCCTCCCTCTTCCATCCCCTTATTGTGGGGGTTCCCCAAGGTTCAGTGTTTGGTCCCCTTCTGTTCTCGATCTACACGCACTCCCTTGGTGACCTCATTCGCTCCCACGGCTTCAACTATCATCTCTATGCTGATGACACCCTGATCTACATCTCTGCCCCTGCTCTCTCCCCCTCTCTCCAGGCTCGCATCTCCTCCTGCCTTCAGGACATCTCCATCTGGATGTCTGCCCGCCACCTAAAACTCAACATGTCCACGACTGAACTTCTCATCTTCCCTCCCAAACCCTGCCCTCTCCCTGGCTTTCCCATCTCTGTTGATGGCACTACCATCCTTCCCGTCTCACAAGCCCGCAAACTTGGTGTCATCCTCGACTCCGCCCTCTCGTTCATGCATCACATCCAAGCCGTCACCAAAACCTGCCGGTCTCAGCTCCACAACATTGCCAAGATCCGCCCTTTCCTCTCCATCCACACTGCTACCCTTCTCATTCAAGCTCTCATCCTATCCCGTCTGGACTACTGCATCAGCCTTCTCTCTGATCTCCCATACTCGTGTCTCTCCCCACTTCAATCCATACTTCATGCTGCTGCCCGGATTCTCTTTGTCCAGAAACACTCTGGGCATGTTACTCCCCTCCTCAAAAATCTCCAGTGGCTACCAATCAATCTGCGCATCAGGCAGAAACTCCTCACCCTGGGCTTCAAGGCTCTCCATCACCTCGCCCCCTCCTATCTCACCTCCCTTCTCTCTTTCTACAGCCCACACCGCACCCTCCACTCCTCTGCCGCCAATCTTCTCACCGTACCTCGTTCATGCCTGTCATCATCATCATCATCAATCGCATTTATTGAGCGCTTACTATGTGCAGAGCACTGTACTAAGCGCTTGGGAAGTACAAATTGGCGACATATAGAGACGGTCCCTACCCAACAGTGGGCTCACAGTCTAAAAGGGGGAGACAGAGAACAAAACCAAACATACTAACAAAATAAAATAAATAGAATAGATATGTACAAATAAAGTAAATAAATAAGTAGAGTAATAAATATGTACAAACATATATACATATATACAGGTGCTGTGGGGAAGGGAAGGAGGTAAGAAGGGGGGATGGAGAGGGGGGACGAGGGGGAGAGAAAAGAAGGGGCTCAGTCTGGGAAGGCCTCCTGGAGGAGGTGAGCTCTCAGCAGGGCCTTGAAGGGAGGAAGAGAGCTAGCTTGGCGGATGGGCAGAGGGAGGGCATTCCAGGCCCGGGGGAATCAATCAATCAATTGTATTTATTGAGCGCTTACTGTGTGCAGAACACTGTACTAAGCGCTTGGGAAGTACAAGTTGGCAACACATAGAGACAGTCCCTACCCAAAAGTGGGCTCACAATCTTCATGTTCTGGATCTTATGTACATATCCACAATTAATTTAATTAATTAATATCAGGTTTGTATCATATATGTAGACTGTAAACTTGTGTGCAGTGAATATGTCTACTAATTCTGATATTTTGTACTCTCCTAAGCATTTAGTACAGTGCTCTGCACACAGTAAGCACTCAATACGATTGATTGGAAGGGCACAAGTGCCAATTCTTTATCTGGTGTTCAGGGGATTTTCATAGGCTGGAGATGAGCAGGGGGGATGGGGCTGGCGATGGTTAGGATTTTCAAGACTTACCAAGTCATAAAGACCCAATTTTCTGGCTTTCCAACCCTGCTCAGAAACTTCCAAATGTTGTCAGAAACTTGGGATGAGCACGGCTGGGATCTAGCTCAAAAAGGTGAGAGAAAAACAGTGGCCTCCCTGGAATCTCACAGTGGCCACTGAGTCCTCCCCCGTCCACATGGCATTGGTACTTGTGACTGAGGGAAGGAGAGAGATGGGGCTCCAGATAGCTTGGGAGGAAATTCAAAAGGAGTCTTCTTCTCAAGAAAGATTCAGAATAGGAGAGAGAGAGAGGTACGGGTCTATTGGCCTCAGCAAAGTAGCATAGCCTAGTGGAAAGAGCATGGGTCTGGGAGCCAGAGGACCTGGATTCTAATCCCAACTTCATCACCTGTCTGCTGCATGACCTTGGGCAAATCACTTAACTCCTCCATACCTTAGTTACCTAATTTGTAAAATGGGATTAAGACTGAGCCCTATGTAGGCAGGAACTATAACCAGCCTGATTATCCTGTATCTACTCCAGGGCTCAGTACAGTGCCTGGAACGTGGTAATTGCTTTACAAATGCAATAAAAATAATTTTTTTAAACAGGTGACAAAAGGAACACAGCTTAGTGGAAAGAGCACGGACTTAGGTTCTAATCCTGGCTCTACCACTATCAATCAGTTGCTTTTACTGAGGTTTTACTGTGTGTAGAGCACTGTACTAAGCACTTAGGCATATACAATATAACAGTATAACAGAGTTGGTATGCACATTCTCTGCCCATAGTGAGTTTACAATCTACAGTGGGAGACTTGCCTGCTGTGTGATTTTGAGCAAGTTATTTAACTCTTCAGTGCCTCAATTTTCTCATCTGTAAAATGGAGGTTAAGTACCTATTCCCCCTCTTCCTCCTTAGAGTATGAGTCTCATGTGGGACAGAATCTGAGTGATCTGATTACCGTGTATCTACCTCAGAATTTAGTACAGTATTTGCCACATATAAAGTGCTTAACAAATACCTCAATTATTAAGAAAGAAAATTAGCAGGTGAACAAGGATGGGGAAAACACATGAGAGAGGGAACAGAGAAACAAAGAAAGGAAAGAGCAAAACAAAACAGAAGTGATAAGAATAGGGTTGACTAACAGAACAAAAAGGAGAAAGAGACAGATAGCAGAAAATACCCAGTGGATCAGAACTCAAGATAAGGAGACTAGGACAAGTCTCAAAATGAGGCACGGAGAGTACGGTACAAGAGGGGCAGAAAGATTTAGGAGAAAGAGCCAGGACTGGTAAGCCAAACAGTGGATGGGGGAGGTGGTGAGTGGGTACAGACAGCAGAGAATTGGGGAATAGATGAGAGATGTGTGAGTTCGTCCATGGGAGAATCACTTACTGAACTTCATTCTATTTGTAGTTTGTTCTTAGCCCTGTTATGAAGCACCATCCAGGACCAGCTTCAGGTGTTCCCATGAGGTAAGCAATGGCCTCAGGTTGTTCTGTCTGGCTGAGGGGGATTGCTAAAATAGTTGTGGGCTCCCAAACTGAGTCTTCTAATAATGAGGAGGACATGGTAGGGGAATTCGATGTTCAGGAGTAACAGGGATAGGTTAGAGGTCCCTGGGTAACTATTATTGGTTTGAGGATCCCAAACAATTTCCCCATGACATGAATGGGTATGCTACTTCAATATAATGTCGTCACATGAAACCAAACTGGAAAGGACAGTGAGTTTACCTCTACCTTGCTCAGCCAAATGTATAAAGCTGACTCCAGCTCCATGCCCTGGAAGGCCCACTGGTGGCCTCGTTTAATGAGAGTCCTTGAACTTTCTCTGCCCAAGGAAAAAAATGTATTTTTAATCTTCAATTATCTCTAGGGAAGGAAATTTATCAACCTTCTGTGGTAATCCATTCAGTGTCTCAGTCCTAAAAGTTTCTTTTCAGCATTCCTCCTTATTTTAACTCTAAATTTTTCCCTCTGCAATTTATGTTCATTCTCTGGGAGAATAAGGATGTAAGCCATCTTCCCTTTTTATCTACTTTAACAGAATCACTAAACTACTCAGCCCTTTATTTACGATGAAATAAGTGCCAGTTTTTCAGCCTTTTTGTCAGGTTTCTCTTTCTTAGCCACTAATCACTTTTGGTTTTTGTTCGTGGGGTGGTAATGGTATTTGTTAAGTGCTTATTATGTGTCAGGCACTGTATAAGCACTAGAGTAGATATGAGCCATCAGATTGAACACGGTCCATGTCCCTAATGGAGCTCTTATTTTACAGATGAAGTAACTGAGGCAAAGCGAAGTTGAGTGACTTGCCCAAGATCACGCAGCAGAAAGGTGGCAGAGCCAGGATTAGAACTCAAGTTCTCTGACTCCCAGGTCCATTCTTTTTACACTAGGTTATATTGCTTCCCATCCTTCCCTTCCCTTTTGATGGCCTCTTCTTGAACTTCTTCATCTATGTATAGCCAACCTGTTGATTCAAATATGAGGCAACTGTCGAGTAGATTTTTATTAGTGTGTGGGAATATGACTGAGAATATGACTGTGTGACTATTTATTCCACACTGGGAGCACCAAAGTTTGTCCCTTACTGCCCTGTTACGTTTGTTACCTACAGTACGATTTTCATGTTATATCGTGATGCCTTGAGTCTAAGAAAATCAAACCATCAACAATTGATATATGCCAGGCTTTCTGCTTCTGCTGCTGTCTTCCAGTTGTCCATGCTTATGCCTCCTCAATTTAAGATTTTGTATGTAAAGCAGGTCTTCTGTGCTCCCTACTTAACATTTCCCATTTCAGTTCATCATGCAGCAGCTATTTGGATATCCTCAGAGGGAACCATAGGTTATTCTCATATTGCCCAATTAGCAAAGATTTGAAGTAGAACTGCCTGCATTACACGATTTCCATTTTTATGATATTTGACCATATGCGGTAGAATTGCCCTTCAGTATGAAGATGATGCTGCCACTGGTGAGACTGCAAACATGAGTATGAGTCTCTTTGAAAGAGAGAGGCCTCATTCTGGCCCTCATTCATTCATTCATTCATTTGTATTTATTAAGCACTTACTGTGTGCAGAGCACTGTACTAAGTGCTTGGGAAAGTACAGTATAACAATACACAGTGACATTCCCTGCCCGCAGTGAGCTCACAAGTCTAGTAGGGGTAGACAGACATCAATATAAATAAATAAATAAATAAATAAATAAAATAAATAAATAAAATTACTGATATATAGGGAAGTGCTGTCTTGCAGGTGGTTGTTATTCAGATATCAATGGTTCAACCTCCAGCAGGACTTGCATTTAAGTAGATAGTACGAAAATGGTGAAAAGGAGCAGCATCACCTAGTGGAAAGAGCCTGGGCCTGGGAGTCAGCAGGACCTGGGTTCTAATCCTGACTGCCACTTGTCTACTGGGTGCCCTTGGGCAAGTCTGTTAACGTCTCTATGCCTCAGTTACTTTATCTGTAAAATGGGGATTAAGACCATATGACCCATGTGGGATATGGACTGTGTCCAGCCTGATAAGCTTGTATTTAACCCAGTACTTAGTACAGTGTCTGGCACATAGTAAGCACTTAACAAACACCATTTTAAAAAAAAGGCTCACACTGGGCCATCCAAACTTTCTCATGCAGTCTTCTTGTGCTCAGCAGAATGCATCATGAGACTGATAAGGAGAAAGGGCACAGAGTGTGGTCAGCAAACAAAATACTCTTTGTCTGAAACCTCGAAAACAGAAAACACCACTATGCCCTCACTCACTCTGAAAGCCATCGAGTATGATACTTAGAGTGGCTTAACAAGGGTTGAAGGGAGGGGCTTTTCCCCCTCCCTCTTTTAGATTGTGAACCCCCTGTGAGCCAGGAGCCAAGAGCCCTGTCTGAATAATTATATCTTGGGGATTTTTTCGGTGTTTTTTCTTTAAATGGCATTGTTAATTGCTTACTATATGCCAAGCCCTGTACATAGAGCCATGGTAGATACAAGCTGGTCAGGTTGGTCACAGTCCCTGTCCCACATGTGGTCTAATCTTAATTGCTGTTTTACAGATGAGGTAACTGAGGCACAGGGAAGTTAAGTGACTTGACCAAGGTCACACAGGAAGACAGTCACTCAACAAGACAAGTGGTAGAAGCAGGATTAGAACCCAGATCCTTCTGACTCCCAGGCCCATGCTCAATCCACTAGGGCAGGCTATATGCAAATAACCCAGAGGAGCTTCCAGGAGGATTAAAATATTTTTAACTCCCTTTCCACGAATGATTGATGTGCAAAGTACAGTACTTGACACATAGTAAGTCCTTAGGAAAACTATGTTTATTATTAGAAGTTTCACAGGTATGTTAATGACACTATACGGAGCACTGATTGAGCAAAGCAGGCAGATATTGGGGAGAAATGCATAAAATGAAAATTGTAGTGTTTCCATGGCTGTGAATGCAGACAGGACAAAGTTCTTCGAGGTTCGTCTTCACCAGAATTCAGACTCTCCCTTCCAGAACTAGCACTAGCCATGCTATATTGATGATGGGTCTATATCTATATATTGAGAAGCAGTGTGGCTAAGTGGAAAGAGCACAGGCTTTGGAGTCAGAGGTCATGCGTTCGAATCCTGTATCCACCAACTGTCAGCTTTGTAACTTTGGGAAAGACACTTAACTTCTCTGTGCCTCAGTTACCTCATCTGTGAAATGGGGATTAAAGCTGTAAGCCCCCCGTGGGACAACCTGATCTCCTTGTAACCTCCTCAGAGCTTATAACAGTGCTTTGCACATAGTAGGTGCTTAACAAATACCATTATTATTATTATTATATCAGGCATAAGTATGGTTGATGCTACTGAGAGTGAGAGAGTGTGGGGGAAAAGAACTGCTTCGCGTCATTCAATCATTTGTTGAGCATGTGCAGAGCATTGTACTAAGAGTTTGGGAAAGTACAACACAAAAAAAACCAGTGACATTCCTCCCCACAATGAGGTTACAGTCTAGAGGATTTGAGAACCCATTCCACCCTGTGATGCACAGCACCTGTCTGTTGCCTCTTGAAATGGTGGAGACTTGCATGTAGCATTTTTTGCTCTATTTTCTAATCAGGCTTGGTCTTGGCAAGCCCCTGCAACCCACCAGAAAGGCTGGTCACTACTCGTGTTTCCTTGCCAGTCTGCTATTGCCCTTCATTGTTTGAAACTGTGCTTCAATGTGTCTTTAAAATGTCTTGTCTTTTTTCTCCATCTGTTTATGTCTAATTTCAGGACCCCATCTAGCAACTGTTAGGCTATCTTTCTACCAGCTCACCAACTCCATTATATCTGCTCTACATTTGGGCTCTCTAACAATAGCCTATTGAATTTTATCTCACGTCTTAATACCCCTCTGCTTCTGCAGGTGTGCAAAGTTTACTTAGGCCCAAACTCCTTTCATCTTTCATTCTGTTTTCCTGAAATTTAGAAATACGTTGGCTGACTTGAACAGAGAGGTTAGAGTCCATTTCAGATTATGTTTGTTCTTCCTTTGGAATTAGATAATGATCTTGTACTGTGTTAAAACAAGGTGACATTTTGCTGCTAGAATGTGAAAGAAAACACTTTGAAAATCAAATATTTATCTATGATACAGATTTAAAAAATCTAATTCATAGTATTTTATTATTGGCACATATTTATATTACCATTTGATTATGCAATTATGTGCTTTGCACTTTTATTACTCTTGCTCGAGATATTTATATTGTTTTGGCCTTCCTTTTGGATCTTGGGAATGTATTAAAGCATTTTACATTATTTCCTGTGGGAAACTGTACTTCATTTAGTGCACATCTCCTGAATATTGTATTTTCACAATAGTGATTAAAAAAGGTAACCAGGGAGTCTCTGTGTATCCATTCTTCCAAATATGTTCCCCCAGTAAGCTGTATTATTAGGTGTATTGATTGTCCCAATACAGGTGAATCAATCTATCAATGGTGTTTACTGAGCAGTTGTGTGGGCAGAGCAAGCGGTGTGGCTTAGTGGATAGAGCACGGGCCTGGGAGTTGGAAGGACCGGGGTTCTAATATCGGATCCACCACATGTCTTTTGTGTGGCCTTGGGAAAGTTTCTTCACATCTCTGGCCCTCAGTTACCTCATCTGAAAAATGGTAATTAAGACTGTGAATGCTATGTGGGACAGGGACCATGTCCAACCCAATTACCTTCTAGCTACCCAGCTACCCAGTGCCTGGCACACAGTAAGTGCTTAACAAATGCCACAATTATTATTATTATCATTATTATTATTACAATAAAATAGAGTTAGTAGACATGTCTTTGTGGGCAGGAGCCTAAGATCTAGAGGGTGAAGTGACTGCATTCCAGGGGCTCTTGGCTGGTATTCCTGTCCTGCTATTTGACATTGAATATGATCCACAGGCAACACTGACAAATCTTCCTCTGCTCGTGTGCCTGTTCCACAATGTGCTACTGGTGAAAAGTCAGTCAGCAGACTGACCTCGTACATCAAAGTCATCCTCACCTGCTATTCCTCTTCCCTCTCCACTGCCCAGCAACAATACTGCTCCTTCTTTATTGACTCCCATGCCTGTGGATCATGACTGTTGTTTCACACTTTTAACTCCCTCTTCAAATACCTCCCACTCCCCTCTGCCCCCTTCACTTGTTCCTAATGGCCTTACCTCCTACTTCAATTAAAAATAATTGAAACGAAGTGTGGGCTTGCTAAAATCTCCCTTGCACCTCTTCAACTCTCCCATCTTCCCCAGTAGTATCTCAAGAGGAGATTTCCCTCCTCTTTTCAAAATTAACTCTCTTCATCTGCCCCCCCGACCCCAGTCCTCTGCACTTTATTGAAACACTTGCCCCCAATGCAAACACTTCTTTCCATCTTGACCATCATCTTCAGCTGTTCGCTATCTAAAGGAACCTTCACTACTGCTTTCAAACATTCCCAGGTACCCCCTATTTTAATAATCTATCCCTTGACACCATTGTACCCTCCAGTTATCACCCTGTCTCCTTATCATTCTTTTCCAAACTCCTCAAGCATTGCTTACACCTTCCAAATCTTTCCTCAGTGCACTACAATCTGGTTTCCACCTCCTTCACTTCACAGAAACTGCCCTCTCCAACATCACGAATGACCTCCATTTGGCCAAATCCAACAGACTCTATTCCATCTCTATCGTCCTTGACCTCAGCTGCCCTTAGCACTGTGGACCACCTCATTCACTAGCCATGGTTTCACTAACACTGTCTCCTCCTGGTTCTCCTCCTATCTCTCCAGTCACTGGTCACTCCTTCTTCAGTCTCTTTCACCAGCTTCTCCTCTACTTCCCTCTACTCACTCCCCACCCTCCAAAATAACTGTGTTGTTCCCTCGATACTGAGTTGTAGGTCCTCTTCTGTTCTCCATCTACACCCACTTCCTTAGAGAACTTATTCATTTCCATGGTTTTAATTACCATATCTAATAATGATGGCATTTGTTAAGCACTTTCTATGTGCAAAGCACTGTTCTAAGCGCTGGTGAGGATAAAAGGTGATCAGGGTGTCCCACATGGGGCTCACAGTCTTAATCCCCATTTTACAGATGAGGTAACCGAGGCCCAGAGAAGTGAAGTGACTTGCCCAAAGTCACACAGCTGACAAGCGGCGGAGCAGGGATTTGAACCCATGACCTCTGACTCCCAAGCCCGTGCTCTTTACACTGAGCCACGCTGCTTACCACACAGATGACTCCCAAATCTACCTCTCTAATCTTGATCTGCCTTCTCTGTGGTCTCGCATTTCTTCCAGCCTTTAAGATATTCCTATTTGGATGTCATTCATTCTTTCATTCATTCAATTGTATTTATTGAGTGCTTACTGTGTGAAGATCACTGTACTAAGCGCTTAGGAAGTACAAGTTGGCAACATATAGAGACAGTCCCTACCCAACAACGGGCTCACAGTTTAGAACCCGCCAACACTTCAAACTTAACGTATCCAAACAGAACTCCTCATCTTCTCTCTCCTCCCACTAACTTTCCCATCAGTGTAGATAATAACACTCTTTCTTGTCTCACAGTTCTATAACTTTGGATTTATTCTCCACTCATCTCTCTGTCTCATTAAACCCACATATTCAATTTGTCACCAAATCCTCTCAGGTCACCTTCACATCCTCTCTAGAATCCAGCCTTTTCTCTCCATCCAAACTGCTATCACCCTGATCCAAGTACATAGCATAGAAACATTTATCCTGACCCACCTCAACTGCCTCCTGTCTCCCCCATTTCAGTCCCTACTTCACTCTGCTATTCAGACTATTTTTCTTAAAAACATTTGATGTTTGTCTCCCCACTCATTACAAACACCCAGTGGTTTTCCATCCATGTCTGCATCAATGAGAAATTTCTTACCATTAGTTTTAAGGCACTCATGTAGCTCTCCCTTCCTATTTAGCCTACATCAGCGCAGGGTATAACTCAGCCCCCACAATTTCTTCTTCAAAATCTAACCTATTTAGTGTATTTGTATCTTGTCTCTATGTTCACCGATCCCTGGCCCACACCCTCCCATGGGCCTGGAACTCTCTCCTGATTCACACTGAACAGAACACTCCTCTCTTACTTTCAAAGTCCTAATAAAATTATATCTCCTCCAAGAAACCTTCCCTGACTAACCTATCAATCAAGCATACTGATTGAGTGCTTACTGTGTGCAGAGCACTGTACTAAACACTTGGGGGAGTATAATATGTACATTTATTCATTCAATCAATCGTATTTATTGAGTGCTTACTGTGTGCAGAGCACTGTACTAAGCGCTTGGGAAGTACAAGTTGGCAACATATAGAGACGGTCCCTACCCAACAACGGGCTTGCAGTCTAGATACAGTGTTGGTAGGCACAAATCTTTCATCTCTCCACCCTATTCTCCCTCCCTTATGTGTCACTTACACACTTGGGCTATCACTAAGCACATTGATCCCCACCCCACCCCTCCCTAACATCACTTTGCCATTTTTACCCTGCATAATTTAACATCTGTTTCCCTCACTAGATTGCAAGCTCCTGGAGGGCAGGGATTGTGTGTAAACTCTATCGAATTATACTCACCCAAGCACTGAATTCAGTGAACTGCACACATAAGTACTCAATAAATACCATTGATTAATTTATTGATTGCTAAAAATAACGTGGATGGTCTCACTGATGTAGGAGATTTGATACCACCACAGCTTTGTAGATCTCCAGTGAGGTGTGTAGCTCACCTTTGAACCTCTGAAGCTATTTGCTTTTGTCTTCAGGGTCTATTAGTGTATAAATTCACGTCTCTGAAATGTGTTGGACTGGTTAACACCAATACCAAGAAAGGAGGAGTAGTTAACATTTTTAATGGTGCTGCTTTCTCTGGCCTGGACTTGGAGTCTCTTCTACAGGAAATTCACAAATTTAGCTCCCCTGGAAGAACACTGAGCAAACAAAAGGAACTCACTGACGGTGTGACCTTGAATAGGTCATTTGACTTCTCTGGCATTTAACAGTCCCCTACCTCTACAAAGAGGGACTCTTCAGAAGTCCCCTCAGTCTGTAGAAGTCAAAAGTGAAATGTGGTACAGCAAAGAAGCCCTTAACAGGGCTCTAAATGAACAAATGAGGTTGAAATTCTTAAATTCTCAGTATAAAATTTACAGCCCTTTGGAAGCCGTAATATTTTCTGAAAACCAGCTGCTTTCTAGTAACCTGGAGATTTGGAAATGTGGATCCTAACGTTTCATTGTTTGAAGGTGACCAGTTAATAAATGAAGGAGAGACTTGTAAAATCAGTAATCTTGAACAGTTTAGCTAGTTTGCAGAAAAGAAAAACATTGCATGGATTTATTTTACATTGCTTAATTATGATGGAGAGGTCAAACTTTTTTCACAGATCGATCAAACCTTATCCAATACAGTCATCATATCTGCATCCATTTACCAGTATGTAACTCAAATTTACATCGGAGATGATATGAAATAGGAAAAATGCATTTGCCTATTTACTGATTTGGGAACAGAAACCCAAAAAGAATACATTGAATTTTTATAGCACGCTCTTTCCTAAGACTTTTCAGGACTTTACTTATATTTAAAACCAAGCTTTCCTGCTAAAGGAAAAGGCCAAGCTTTTTCCACCTGGCAGGAAGACAGAAGTACTCAGCCCACCTGAGGTAATGTGGCTTGCCCTAGTCATACAGCTTGTAGTTAAATCTACTATGGGACCCATCTCTCCAAAGCCAGTATCATTGCCACTGGAGTAGGCAAGATAACCCAAGCAGCCAATCCCATTCTGCCTATATATTCACTCAATCGTATTTATTGAGCGCTTACTGTGTGCAGAGCACTGTACTAAGCGCTTGGAAAGTACAAGTTGGCAACATATAGAGACGGTCCCTACCAACAGCGAGCTCACAGTCTATAAGGGGGAGACAGACAATAAAACAAAACATATTAACAAAATAAAATAAATAGAATAAATACGTACAAGTAAAATGATTAGAGTAATAAATATGTACAAACAACTATACATATATACAGGTGCTGTGGGGAGGGGAAGGAGGTAAGGCGGGGGTGGGGAGGGGGAGGAGGGGGAGAGGAAGGAGGGGGCTCAGTCTGGGAAGGCCTCCTGGAGGAGGTGAGCTCTCAGTAGGGCATTGAAGGGAGGAAGAGAGCCAGCTTGGCGGATATGCAGAAGGAGGGCATTCCAGGCCAGGGGCAGGACATGAGCAGGGGGTCGATGGCGGGATAGGCGAGAACGAGGCACAGTGAGGAGGTTAGTGGCAGAGGAGCGGAGGGTGCGGGCTGGGCTGTAGAAGGAGAGAAGGGAGGTGAGGTAGGAGGGGGCAAGGTGATGGAGAGCCTTGAAGATGAGAGTGAGGAGTTTTTGCCTGCTGCATAGGTTGATTGGTAGCCACTGAAGATTTTTTGAAGAGGGGAGTCACATTTCCAGAGCGTTTCTGCAGAAAGACGATCCGGGCAGTGGCATGAAATGTAGATTGAAGTGGGGAGAGACAGGAGGATGGGAGATCAGAGAGGAGGCTGATGCAGTAATCCAGTAGGGATAGGATGAGAGATTGGACCAGCAGGGTAGCAGTTTGGATGAAGAGGAAAGGACGGATCTTGGCGATGTTGCAGAGGTGAGACCGGCAGGTTTTGGTGACAGATTGGATGTGAGGGGTGAACGAGAGAGCGAAGTCGAGAATGACACCAAGGTTGCGGGATTGTGAGACGGGAAGGATGGTAGTGACGTCAACGGTGATGGGAAAGTCAGGGAGAGGGCAGGGTTTGGGAGGGAAGACAAGGAGTTCAGTCTTGGACGTTGAGTTTTAGATGGCAGGCAGACATCCAGATGGAGATGTACTGAAGGCATGTTTGCAGACTTTGCTGATTTCTTCCTCTGCTTCTCATTCCCCTTCTCCCTCTTCTCATTCTCTGAAAGAAAAGAGAAATCCAGCAAGCTTGGAATGGTATCCCAGTGACCCAATTTTAAACAAAATAGCTTACACACCACAACAAACTCTGACCATAAGCTGCTTTAGTGAATTGATTCAAGGCTTTGTTCCTCCCATTTTTCTTGTTGGGAAGCCTTGTTTTGACTCTACAAATGACAGCACACTTTTTATTTAATTTTCACCTTAATTCAGACACTACCTTTTGTTTTTCTACTGTTTTCAGGGCTGTTGAATGTGTACAGTATTATTATTCTTAATGTAATTGTAGTATTAGTAATAGTGTTTAATGAACGCCCTGTACCAAGTGTTTGTGAATACAAAACAAATAAGGGACATTCTCCTTGCCCACAAGAAGCTTACACTCCATAGGGGTAGCCAGGCATAAAAGTATTTACTGACACTTAGGAAGACTGCTTCCTGATGTTTAATCAATCAGTGGTATTTACTGAGCACTTACTATGTGCAGAGAACTCGGGAGAGTTGATAGACACATCCCTTGCCCACAACGAGCTTACAGTCTTGACTGAGAGACTGACATTAATATGAATAAGTAACTTATAGATATGTACATAAGTGCGATTGGGTGAATACCCCAAATGCTCAAAGGGCACGAATCCAAGTGCATAGATCACACAGAAAGGAGAAGGAGCTAGAGAAAAGGGGGCTTAATTAGGGAAGGCTTTTTGAAGAAATGTGACTTTAATAAGACTTTGAAGGTGGGGAGAGTGGTGGTCTGGCATGTAAGGAGAGGAAAGGAGTTCCAGGCCAGGGCTGGGAGTAAGGGATGGGGGAGGGGGTGCTGGCAGGGGCAGGAAATAGCAAAGGGATTGGCAACAAGTTAGACAAGATCAGGGCACCGTGAGCAAGTTGGCACTAGAGAAGCAAAGTGGAAGCTGGGGTATAGTAGGGGTTCCCAGTGAGGTAAGGTAGGTCAGGTTTAACCTACAGACTACAGTTCTGGTGGATTTACAGACACTTAGCTACAGTTTGGTACACCAAACTATGAAGCAGACTGATTAAGGGAAATCCAAACTAAGGGAACAACTTGAACGTTGCATAATCTTGGGGACCTCGGCATCCAGTTAATTCCAAAAACTGGGGCCATGAAAAGCAGTGTGGTCTAGTGGCCTAGTGGAAAGAGCATGGGCCTGGAAATCAGAGGACTTGGGTTCTAATACCAGCACTGCCAATTGCTTGCTGCATGACCTTGGTCAAGTCACATCACTTCTCTGGTCCTCAGTTCTACTGTACTCCCTCCTACTTAGACTGTCAACTCCATGTGAGACAGGGACTGCATCCAACAATATTAACTTGTATCTACCCCAGTGGTTAGAACAGTGTTTGACACATAGTAAGCACTTAACAAATACCATAAAAAATAATGGACTCAAGGAAAATAGCAGAAAAGCCTGTACCATTTGAGAATGGTGGGAAGGATCTATTATAATCTGCCAAACTGTAATGGAACCAGTTTGGATATTTGGAGATGATGACTTGAGGTGAATATATTGACATCCAATTAGATAATTGTACCTAAGTATAACATTTCCTTGTTAGGTCCTTCTTCAAACTAGACTGTTATCTGCCTACCTCCGTTGCATTTTTCAGTATTTTCCAAGTTTCTTGTTTTCACAGATAGCAGCAGGACAATGAAAATCTACACGTCATGACATTTTCTTGCATTCCTCCTCTGATTTCAAGAACTGATAGAAAGGTTTTTTGACCTTCCACAACCTCTCCTGAAGAGACCTCAACTTTGGCCCATTTTCATCTTCCAAAGCCTCACTCAGATTGACAGTTATTTTCATTCACCTTAGAGGGATTTTCCTGTAAATCATACCATTCCTTTCAAGAGAGTGGCAGATTATTTAACTTAAGCAGTTTATCAAGTAAGCCTGCAGAAATCAAAACTGTCTCCAACTCTGTTTGCTAATGTCCAAGGCAGAAACACACTAATGAGCCCATATTAGCCCAACAGCATTGAGGAAACTTCCTTCTGTACTTAAACTGGCAAGAAAGATGAATTCTAAATTCATCTAAAATAATTTAAACATTTGGTATCATAGCATCACAGAAGGCATTGAATATGTTTCAAGCCCAGCACCTTGCACATGACACCAGTGGGTACTTATCGAATCATAATAATAATAATAAATAATGCCTCTGATGACATTATTCAACATTTTCCTTAATACATGGGCACAGGTGACCCGAGACATTTCAAATCTTAATGTGAGGCACTTGTCCAGTTTTCTTGCTTCTGTCATAAGAAGTCCCCTTTCGATGCTTCCAGCCTGGTATGATAAGAACACCTGGCCATTAGTTTGAGTATATCAAGTTGTTCCCAGAGACCGAACCAGCCATTTCCAGAAGCCACATGATCACTTTGTGTGGCAGCTAGTAGTGGCCAGGGAAATGGCCACTATGCCATATTTTTTGATTACTCTAAAGTACTTGGTACAGGGCTCTGCTCACACAAAGCCCACAATAAACACCACTGAATGATTACTCAGAAAATAATTTCTCTAATGGGAAAGCAACCCAGAGACTCCTCATTAGCAAATTCTGGCCTATCTCCCAGAAGGGTGAATCCTATTCTAAATCATCCAGAAAACAATATATAACATATTTTTAAATGATCAAGCCTCAAAGCTATCATATCCCCAAATATATGGTGCCCATGGTGGAGATGTTATATAACACTATATAACATATATCATGTTATATAACATATTCTATACTACCACAATATATATACGCATATATGCATATATATGCATAGGACGTGAAGTTTTAGGGTTTTACCTGAATTAATTTGACTTCTAATCTCCAAATATTTATTTTAAATACAGTTACACCCTGTTATTCTTAAACAATTTAAGAATCATGGACAATAACATATTCTATAACATATTTTATACTACCCCAATCAATGAGTCAGTCAATCAGTCAATGAAATCATAGGTATTAATTGAACACTTCCTGTATGCTAAGAACTGTACAAGGCACTTGGGAGAGAATATTACAGTAAAAGTTATAAACTTTATAGACATGTACCCTGCCACCCGAGAGCTCACAGTCTAGAAGGGGAGGCAGACAGTAAGATAGATTACTAACTGGACAATGGGAGAGTATAAGGACATGATCACCAGTGCTGTGGGGCTGAAGGTCGGATGAATATCAATAGCTTTAGAGGCACAGACCCCAATTACATAGGTGGTGGAAAATGGAGGAACAGTCGGAGAAATGAGAGCCCAGTCAGGGCCTTTGAGGAACAGGAGAGAGGTAGTCTGTTTGATATGGTGGTAGGATGAGTTCCAGCCCAGAAGGATAATCTGGGCAAGGGCTTGATGGTGAGCCAAGAGAGATCAAGATACAGTTAGTGGGTTAACGTTAAGAGTGAAGTGAGTCATTTGGGGTGTAGTAGGAGATCAGCAAGGTAAGGTAGGAGGGGGAAAGCTCGTTGAATGCTTTAAAGTTTAGAGTGAAGAGTTTATGTTTGATGTGGAGGTACATAGACATCAATTGGGGGGTGTTGAGAGGAGAAACAACAGAGGAGACAAATGGCTATTTAGAAAAATGATCTGAGCAGAAAAGTGAAGTATGCACTGGAGAAGAGAGAGACAGTAGACATATCCTGGTGGAGGGAGGAAATAGGAGACTGCAGAGAATGAGAGAGATCAGGGATGGAGATTTGAGAATCGTTTTCATAGTAGTTGAAGTCATGGGAGTGAATGAGTTCTCCAAGGGAGTGGATGTAGATGGTGAATAGAAGGGACCCAGAACTGAACCTTTAAGGACTCCCACATTTAGGGGGTGGGAGGTAAAGAACCACCAAAAAGAGACTGAGATGGAGAGGTCAGCAAGGTAAGAGGAGAACCAGGAGAAAACAGTGTCAGTGAAGCCAAGGTTAGATCATGTTCCCAGGAGAAGGAGGTGGCCCACAATGTTGAAGGCTGCTGAGAGGTAGAAGATGTTTAGAGTACAGTAGAAAGCATTGTATTTGGCAAGAAGTAGGTTATTGATGACCTTAGAGAGGGAAATATTGGGAGTGAAGAAGTGGAAGTTAGAATACAGAGTGTCAAGAGAATTGGAGGAGAGGAAGTGGGGGCAGTGAATGCAAAGAAGTAGCTAAAACAGTTCGAAGGGGAATGGTAATAAGGAGACAGAGTAATAACTAAATGGTGCCTTAATGTCAGAGGAGTTATGGTTTGGTTCATTTTCTGGTTGGAGTTATATGGGCATGTTTGAAAGCAGTGGTGAAGGAGCCATTGGAAAGTGATCAATTGAAAATGGCAATCAGGAAAGGAAGAAGGAATCAGGCCACGGTTTTCATATGGTGCAAGGTGAAAGAATCAGATGTGCAGGTGAATGGGGTAGATTTTGAAAGAATATAGGAGATCTCCTTTGAGATACTGTTGGGAAGGATAATATAGTCAAGGAGGGGACAGGTGGAGGGAGGGAATGGAGAGGTACAGGCGAGGTTTTAGGTAGCCCACACCTGATAGATTCAATTTTATCAATGAAGTAGTTGGCAAGGTTATTTAGGGCAAGAGATGGGGTATACCGGGGGACAGGGCATTTGAGGAGGGAGTAAAAAGTTTGAAATAGCTGGTGTGGACAATGAGCATGGGATTCAATGAGGATGGAAAAAATTGTTGCCAGATAGGGGAGAGGGCAGAGTTAATGCAAGCAAGGACGATTTGAGTTGGACAATGTCGGCCTAGTGTCTGGATTTCCCCCCAACAATGCTCTACACCTCGTGATGCACATGGGAAAAGGAAGGATGTGGGTCGGTGGGGCATGATCAACAGAGGAACAGGAAACAGGGTTGAGTTCAGTGGAAAGAACAGAGTTTATGATGTGGATCTGTGTGTTTGCCCCTGTGTCGTGAGCTCGCTGTGAGAAGAAAACGTGTCTGACAGCTCTGTCAAATTGCATTCTCCCAAATGCTTAGGACAGTGCTCTGCATATAGAAGGTGCCCAGTAGTTACTATTAATGATGATCACGAGAAGGAAGCTTAGGAATGGCGCTCAAATACAATTTTTAAAATTGTTCAAAAGCTGTAGACGAGTTCTGGGCTAGGAGGTAAACAAGATACAATAATAGGAAAGAAACCCTAAAGGTTGAAAGTAATCAACATAATGTATTAAGTACTTACCTTGTGCAGAGCACTGAACTCAACACTTGGAAGAGTAAACTACGATTTATCCTGCCTACTTAGCTGGGATGAAGATAGGTATTGTCTCAAGGATGCACTATACCTCACTAGGTATAAGTAACATAGAAGCCCAAGAGTTCAGAAGTGCATGGAATTATTAGTTGAGCACTACAGTATACATATATTTGCCAATTTGTTTTTTGTTTAAGGTATCTGTTAAGCACTTATTATGTGTCAGGCACTGTACTAAGCTCTGGGGTAGATACAAACAAATCAGGTTGGACTCAATCTATGTCCCATATGGGACTCGCAGTCTTAAACCCACATTTAACAGATGAGGTAACTGAAGCCCAGAGAAATTAAATGACTTTTCCAAAGTCACATAGCAGTCAAGTGGGGGAGCTGGGATTAGAACCCAGATCCTTCTGCCTCCCAGATTTATGTTCCATCCACTAGCTAACACTGATTCTCTCTGTTTTTCTACAGGGTGATAGGGTTTTTGGTCTTTTACAGTTGCAAAATAATGCATTTAACCACAACCCGTTTTATTTTTAACACATTTTCCAAGCAGGGCAATTATGTGAATTGCATTCCAGCCAGGGGCTCAAAATATACAGACCTTCCCCTGCAGGGAAACATTGGGTGCAGGAAGGAAAAGAATTTAAGTCATCATTCCTTCAGAAACATATTCAGGATAAAAACTCAGAACATTTCTGTATTAGCTGAAATCACTGTTCAATGCAGTAAACCATGTTGAAACTACATAATGTGCTTACGAAATGCTACAAATACATTTATAAAATATGTTCCACCTAAAATTATGGTTTTCTGAGATTCATATGAATAATAAGATGGTAGCACTAATATCTTGGAAAAAACATAATTTTTCTCAGTGCCCATGGGACCTCCCCACAGTTTTGTTTGATTAACAATTGCAGCCCAGTGGAAGATACCCAGTAACCCATGTCAATATTTACAAATAATTTTTTTCTGATCCTTTCAAAAGGAATTAGGTTGTCCATTTCCTTTGTGTGTATCTGGGTATACAATGATAATAAGACTTGTGTTTGATATCACTAATTATCCCTCTGTTTTCCCTATCCTCAGTAACTCTCAGATCTATACATCATCTTGCTAGCTAATGGCATAGAAAATACTGAAACCATCTGGTTCAATTCAGTCCCCTCTTTTCCCATTGCTCCTCTGGAAATTTTCTCCAAACCCAAATGTCGTCCAAAATCCAGTCTCAACAAAAATTAATAATAGCCCATTATGGTTTAGTTTTGTAGCTCCGTCACCTTGGTGACTTAGGTCACAGTCCTTTTAAAAAGAAAAACAAGTGGCCAGGATCATCGTGAACCTGCAAATAAGAATGATTACCATTCAGAAAGTGCTCAAATCTACACCGTGCAAAGCCAGGGCTCACATAAAAGGACAAGTCTTGATCCATATTATTTTTTAGCAGAACAATTATGTAAAACTGTAGAGAAGTGGTGTGGTTCAGTGGAAAGAGCCCGGGCTTGGGAATCAGAGGTCGTGTGTTCTAATCCCAGCTCTGCCACTTGTCAGCTGTGTGACCTTGAGCAAGTCACTTAACTTTTCTGTGCCTCAGTTACCTCATCTGTAAAATGGGGATTAAGACTGTGAGCCCCATATGGGACCGCCTGATTATATTGTATCCTCCCCAGAGCCTAGAACAGTGCTTGGCACATAGTAAATGCTTAACAAATGCCATAATTATTATGAGCATTATTATTAAAAGGGAAACTGGGCAGGGCTGGAGGAACATCATCACTCAACAACCAGACCTTAAATCAGGCAGGGCCTTCCTGGGACTGATTATGTGACACAACCTGTTTCATTGGCTTCATGTAGATATGGGTAACAAATGGAGGCTTCAACAACAAAAACATCTTCCTGTGCCCCTAAAGCTTATATATTGTTCTTGGGGTTTTATTGTTTCAACATTCCTTATATATCTACTGCCCATCCCTTGTCCCCACACTTATTCCTAGTATATGAGCCCCTTGGAAGCCAGAGATGTTGTCCAATTTTCATCTGTGAACTTTTCCCCAGGGCTTAGTGCAATGCTCTGAACAAAGTAGATACTTAATAAATATTATTAATCAATCTTTTTTAATGTGTGCTTACTATGTGCAGGACACTTTACCAAGTGCTTGGGGGAATTCAGTACAACAAAATTGGTAGATGTGTTCCCTGCCCACAATGAGTTTACAGTCTACAGGGGGAAACAAACCTAAAATAAATTAATTATGTATATGAACATAAGTGCTGAGGGTGGGGTGCATAAAGGGTAAAAACCCAAGTGCAAGGGCAACAGTGAAGGGGGAAGGAGTACTACTACTATTACTTCGAAGAATTGGCCATTAGGTAATCTTCTCTATCAATGCAATATGTACTAGATAGGGATTCAGACAGATGAGAACAATCATGGACTGCTCTTTTTTCATGGTATTTGCTAAGCACTTACCATGTTCCAGGTACTGTACTAAGCACTGGAGTCAATGCAAGCTAATGAAGTTGGACACAATTCATATCCCAAATGTAACTTACAGTCTTACTCCCCATTTTACAGATGTGGTAACTGAGAAACAGAAAAGTGAAGTGACTTGCACAAGGTCACACAGCAGACAAGTTATGGAACTGAGACTAGACTCCAAGTCCTTCCGACTCTCGGGCCCGTGCTCTATCCACTTGGCCAAGCTGCTTCTCGTGCTTTGCCATTTGTACTGTTGTTGAACTCCTCAGAGCAGTATTGCTGCCAGGGCCCGGATCCCTCAGTGAGGTCAAAGGACAGACGATTAGATGGCCCCAGGCCTTCCAAACAAGACACTAGACCACAAACATTTTGAGGGCAGGGTTCGTGTCTACTGTGCTCTTCAAAGAATGGTGTTCATTCATTCTTTCAATCGTATTTATTAAGCGCTTACTGTGTGCAGAGCACTGTACTAAATGCTTGGAAAGTACAATTTGGCAACACATAGAATCGCTACCCAATAATGGGCTCATATTCAAGAAGTGGGGAGGCCTCACCCACACTGTCCAAGGCTGGCATGGGAAGCATGGACAGTCTTTAGGTCCTCTCTCTTCCCCGTTACCACAGAGTATTCTGCACGAGTGCTCCTAGTCACCAAATGGAAGGACATTAAGGACAGCAGCACTGCTTAAAAAGCAGGAAGAAGAATACCCTTTGGCACCAGTAAAAAAATAAGATTTAATAGGCAGAACATTTAGCTACCTGCAGCCATGGGGGAGGATGGAAGGGGAGGGAGGGAAGAGGACAGGGGAGGGGATGGGGGGAGAAGTTCATTGATCAAGGGAGCGTTTCTGAGCGGCCTCTGAACACACATTTCTCAGGAGACTGATTACAGATCTGGGGTCTTCGCTCTTCATAATGGCATTACCCAACACAATCCTGTTGGTCCCTGCCTCTGCACATTTATGGATTGTGTCAGGCCCAAGTCCACCATCCACCTCAATATCCAGAGAGGGAAACTGAGTCCTCAGCCACTGAACCTTTGGCATCATGTCGTCCACACACAGTAGGTGCTCAATAAATACTAATGATGAATTGTTTGATTGAAGTTTGTCACGTGATCACTGCAGCACAAGTTAGAGCCAGGGATTGATGTGTTCACTCAGGAGCAAGGACATATTCGGGTACCAAAGCTGATAAATAGTGGGGCTGCCCCACTTTCAGGTGATGCTAGGCCAATTTACATTCAACACATTAAAAGATTATTGCCTGGAATGGAAACAAAAAAAATTGCTTGGACTAAATGATACAGCCCTCTAAAGGAATGTCTGTTTATCAAGTGGGATTCTTGTGGGGTTGGGCATTGTTCATTGCTAAGGTAAAAACCCCCTTGAACACTAAATATTTCTCAACATGGTGCCCAGCATCAGGTTGGCTGGGAAAACCTGTGAAATCCATTCCAAAAAACATTTCTCAACCAATACTCCAAGAACATAAATAATAGAAGGATTATGCCAAACCTTATGGACAAAAGAAGCCTCACTTGGATTACAAAAAGGGCTCTTTGTCCTTAATATTCCCTGTGAAGTTAGTCAGAGCAGTTCATTTGATTACAATATCAATATTACAAAACTAGGAATTTCCAGCAAGTATTTCCTTGGTCTTTTCCCTGGAAAGAAAGCTTTCACAATGAAAGCTTTCACAATCCTTCAGCCAGCACAGACCGTCCTTTCTTCTCCTCACCCTGGTTGCTTGACACCCAGTTTCCAGGGGTCATTCAAAATAGCAGAATGTTTTCTACAAATGTTTGTCTTCTGTGAAGATGCAGCCACAGACAAGGAGGTAAAACTGACCAGACAGTTCACCTCAAGGATGAGAGAAAAAAAAAAACCTTTGGGGTTTAAGTATAAAGTATAAATTCTACATGGGAGTCAAACCCAGCCTCCCCTTCCCTCAATTCGGAGACTGATCAGCGTCCTCTTGATCAGTGGTTGCACACCTGTTAGTCTCCTAGCTCATTCCACAAGTGGCTCCATTGAGCAGGAGCCTAGAGGATGAACAAAGAAGCAACTGACAGTTCAACATTAAATATTTTAGACTCCAAACAACTGCTCTCCATCAAGACCAGTGCTGAATTACAAACCTCTCCCATTCCAACCCTCCCACCATCTCCCAAATCACCAGGATCCCAAAGTTTCTGTAGTTCCATTCACCCACCATGGCCTAGTGGATAGAGGACAGGCCTGGAAGTCAGAAGGACCTGGGCTCTAACCCTGGCTCCTCTACTTGTCTGCTGTGTGACCTTGGACACATCATTTCACTTCTTGTTGACTCAGTTCCCTCATCTGTAAAATGGGGATTAAGACTGTGAGCCCTATGTGGACGGGGATTGTGTCCCATCTAATTAGTTTGTACCTGCCCCAGTGCTTAGAACAGTGCCTGGTACATAGTAAACTCTTAACAAATGCCACAAACGTTAATTTACTCCTTTTGAACCCAGGGCTTCTCACTTTACATTTTAAAGATGAGGAGATGGAAGGTGGGGTGGCGGGGGAGAATATGGCTCCTGGGCCCAGGGATAGGAACTCAAGCTGATCTTCCTGTCTCCCACCCTGCTGAAAACAGTTAAAATTCAAGGGAAGTGAGTACTTTAGCATCCTGGGGAAAGGGGACAACAACGTGATGGTAGATTAATTACCTGATTCTCCTCCCAATCTCACTCCCAGTTCGATGATCTAATCCAAGGATTTTCCACCTATTTTGGAAAGTGTTTCCCTGGGGTCTCATGGTTACACCCGCTGCCCCCTGGTTCTGATGCCTATTTCCGTCAAACTCAGTCTTCCCCATCTTAACCCACTTACCCACACTTCCACTCACCTTCACAGAGGACGATCGACTGGACCCATAGGAACAGAGCAGTGGCAGTCAGACCAGGAGAGAATAGAATCTGTTCTTTGTTGCTGCTGCTCATAGGAGCTCAAGGTTTGCCCTCCTCCGTGCCTCTTTCTTATTGCGGGCACATTTCTTGCTGTGCTTCCAACGAAGGCACTGGCTCCGGAAAAACCAGAGTGGCAGAAGCAACACCCGCTCCTACTCCTGCTCCTGCTGCTTCTCTGCTTCTTGCTGGGCTCCAGGGAGTTCTCATTTCATCGGGGAACTCTGCCAATAATAATAATAATAATGATGGTATTTGTTAAGTGCTTACTATGTGCCAAGTACTGTTCTAAGCGCTGGGGTAGATACAAGGTAATCAGGTTATCCCAAGTGGGGCCATGCTATCCCTGCCATAATGGCCACAAATCAGTGGGATTTATCAACTAACTATTGTGTGCAGAGTATTGTATGCGCAGGGCATTGTAACAAATACTTAGGAGCCTATACCAGAAGCAAAAGACATGGTTCCTAACCTCAACCACCTAATACACACTGAAGTACCACTAATGGGACTTGTGTCACCAATCAGAGCCTGCTGAAATAAGGCAAACTTCTCCAAATTCTGCCACTTGTCTGAGTTTCCCAATTAGCAGAAAGTGGGTGACAGCATCTGCCAACTATTTTCCAAACAGAAATTTACAAAGAAACTTCCGAAAAGACCTGTGAGCTTCTTTGAAGAAATGGCACGTGCATGTGAAAAAGACTTTTCTAAGACCCTCCCTACCGTCACCCACCCGTCCACCAGCGCTTCAAGGCTCTCCATAACCTCGCCCCCTCTTACCTCATCTCCCTTCTCTCCTTCTATAGCCCACCCCGCACCCTCCACTCCTCTGCCCCAATCTCCTCACCGTACCTCGTTCTCGCCTTTCCTGCCATCGACCCCCGGCCCACGTCATCCCCCGGGCCTGGAATGCCCTCCCTCTGCCCATCCTCCAAGCTAGCTCTCTTCCTCCCTTCAAGGCCCTACTGAGAGCTCACCTCCTCCAGGAGGCCTTCCCAGACTGAGCCCCTTCTTTCCTCTCCCCCTCGTGCTCCTCTCCATCCCCCTCATCTTACCTCCTTCCCTTCCCCACAGCACCTGTATATATGTATATATGTTTGTACATATTTATGACTCCATTTATTTATTTTACTTGTGCATATCTATTCTATTTATTTTATTTTGTTAGTATGTTTGGTTTTGTTCTCTGTCTCCCCCTTTTAGACTGTGAGCCCACTGTTGGGTAGGGACTGTCTCTATATGTTGCCAACTTGCACTTCCCAAGCGCTTAGTACAGTGCTCTGCACACAGTAAGCGCTCAATAAATACGATTGATTGATTGATTGCTTTGTACATAATAAGAGCTTAACAAATGCCATTAAAAAGTAATAAAATGGGGAATGGGACAGGACTGTGTCCAACTCAATTTGTGTGTATCCACCCCAGCACTTAGTACAGTGCCTGGCACACAGTAAGTGTTTAACAAATACCACAATTATTATTATTATGATTATTATTAATAATGATAATAAGAGCAGTGCCTCTCCCCTGTTCATGGGCATTCCACAAAGCTGCTGTACAGCTGTTCCTGGACAGTTGCAACCTACAGGAAGTTAGTCTCCATCCCATGCCAGTATTATCTCAGGAGTTTCCTTTGATCCCTCAAACCAAATATGCTGTGGAACTTTCGCAAGGGGTTGGATTGGCAATATCACAGATGTCTGTGGTATTAGTATGGGCTTCATTTACTTTCCTAGTGGCCCTTAGTTCATTCTGCCCCCCAAAATCTCAAATCTATATATAATCTAGCTACTATTCACATATTAAATACTGTTCTCTAAACATCTAGTTCAGTTTAATCACCTCCTTCTTTATCCCTGTCTAAGAAAGCAACATCTCTAATGAGTTAGCTTGTCTGGGAATTCTCTTCTAAAACAGTACCTTCATGTTCTCTTCTGAATTCTCTAACAGTCTGGTTTCTGTTTCCTTTGCTGATTCTTTACCCTCTTCTCATCCTTTAAACATGGGTGTTCCACCAGGCTCCTTTTGGGTTCTTTACTCTTCTCCTTCTACATTCTTCTTGGGTAGCTCACCCACTCATATAATTTCAGCTACCACTTCAGTCCTGTCCCCTCACTGAAATGCCCTGCTTAAAGTAGTAGTAGTGGTAGCGGTAGTAGTAGTAGTAGTGACAGTAGCAGTAGTTACAGTAGTAATATTTGTTATGCATTCACTGTATGCAGAGCACTATACTAAGGGCTGGAGAAGAATACAGAAGTGGGAATTAGACATCCTCCCTGTCTCTCAGGGAGCTCACAAGCTAAAAGTAGAAAGAGGAAGAAGGGACTGGCAACAGATATATAAGGAGAGTTGACATAAAATACTAGGACAATAGTTGTTGTCTGTCTCCCACTTCTATACTGTGAGTGCATTGTTGGGTAGGGACCGTCTCTATATGTTGCTGACATACTTCCCAAGCACTTAGTACAGTGAGCTGCACACAGTAAGCGCTTAATAAATAAAATTGAATGAGTGAATGAATGAATGAATGAATGAAGAGCAAAGAGCTGAGTGCTTGGAAGAGTACAGAATGACAATATTATCTTGTACCTAACCCGGATCTTAGTACAATGTTTAGTACATAGTAAGTGCTTAATAAATACCACATTTGTTATTACAGTTTTAAGTTCTTGAGAAATTTAAAACATTGAAATGGCTCGTCCCTGCCCATGAGGAGCTTATCTCTAGTGGGGGAGACAGAAATAAAAATATTTACAAATAGAGCTCATGAAGGGCATAAAAGTTAAGTCTTGAACATGTTGAGTTTCAGATGACAGGCAGACATCCAGATGGAGATGTCCTGAAGGCAGGAGGATATACAAGCCTGGAGGAAGGGAGGGAGAGCAGAGGCAGAGATGTAGATTTGGGTGTCATCAGCGTAGAGTTGATAGTTGAAGGCGTGGGAGTGAATGAGTTCACCAAGAGGGTGAGTGTAGATAGAGAACAGAAGGGGACCAAGAACTGAACCTTGAGGAACCCCTACAGTAAGGGGATGGGAGGGGTAGGAGGAGCCCACAAAGGAGACTGACAATGAACGGCTGGAGAGATAAGAGGAGAACCAGGAGAGGACAGAGTCTGTGAAGCCAAGGTTGGATAGCATGTTGAGGAGAAGGGGGTGGTCCAGAGTGTCGAAGGCAGCTGAGAGGTCGAGGAGGATTAGGATAGAATAGGAGCCTTTGGATTTGGCAAGCAGGAGGTCATTGGTAACCTTTGAGAGGGCGGTTTCCGTGGAATGTAGGGGACAGAAGCCAGATTAGAGGGGGTCGACGAGAGAGTTGGCATTGAGGATTCGAGGCAGTGCCTATAGACGACTCGTTCAAGGCCTATGCCTAGCCTATAAACTCATCATGGGTCGGGAATGTGCCTGTTTATTGTTAAATTGTAATCTCCCAAGTATTTAGTACAGTGCTCTGCACACAGTAATTGCTCAATAAATATGACTAAGAATGTCCTACAAAATCAGGCAAACTACCTACTCTGTCATTTTGAACTCTCTCAAACACTTAGTACAGTGTTCTGCACATGGTAAGAGCTCTGTAAATACGATTGATTGATTGATTGATAAATGGCCATTACTACATGAAAATGGATCTTACTCTCATTAGATTGGCCCTTAAGACAAGAGACCCCATCTTTTATTTCATCTTAGGAGGTCTGCACATGGGGAGCATTCAGTGAATATTGTTGATAGACTGAATGACTCTTTGGATATGGGCAATAGGTCTGGGCATCAGGTAGAATTTCCTAGATAGACAAAAGCAGCATCGCCTAGTGGATAGGGCATGGTCCTGGGAGTCAGAAGGATCTGGGTTCTAATGCCAGCTCCACTACTTTTCTGCAATGTGACCCTGGGCAAGTCACTTACTTTCTCTGGGCCTCAGTTACTTAATCTGTAAAATGGGTCTTAAGACTCTGAGCCCCTGTGGGACAGGGACTGTGTCCAATCTGATTAACTTGTATCTTAGCTTAGAACAGTGCATGGCACATAGTAAGCACTTAACAAATTCCATCTTCATTATTACTATTATTATTATATTCATCTAGCCTTTTTAGGATTAACAGCTAGCCTGGTAAAGAAGAATTCCCTGTGATATAGAAACAAGCCAGCTAAATCAGGAAGAATGGCAGGAAGGTAGAGGGCTCCCAGACATTGGATCCCACATAACTAGGATAAATGAGACTCCCTTAGTGGTGAATGGCGCAGCTGGGAGTGGGAGGCAACTCAGCAGCTTCCCGAACCTCAGACAGCTCCGAACTTTTCCAGCTGAACTAAACCCAAAAGCCTCATTAAATCAATCAATCAATCATATTTAATGAGTGCTTACTGTGTGCAGAGCACTGTACTAAGCGCTTGGGATGTACAAGTTGGCAACATGTAGAGACGGTCTCTACCCAACAGTGAGCTCACAGTCTAGAAGGGGGAGACAGAGAACAAAACAAAACATATTAACAAAATAAAATAAATAGAATAGATATGTACAAGTAAAATAAATAGATACAAACATATATACATATTTACAGGTGCTGTAGGGAAGGGAAGAAGGTAAGCCGGGGGGAAGGAGAGGGGGACAGGGGGAGAAGAAGAAGGGGGCTCAGTCTGGGAAGGCCTCCTGGAGGAGGTGAGCTCTCAGTAGGGCCTTGAAGGGAGGAAGAGAGCTAGCTTGGCGGATGTGGGGAAGGAGGACATTCCAGGCCAGGGGGATGACATGGTCCAGGGGTCGACGGCGGGACAGGCAAAAACGAGGCACGGTGAGGAGATTAGTGGCAGAGGAGTGGAGGGTGCGGGCTGGGCTGTAGAAGGAGAGAAGGGAGGTGACATAGGAGAGGGCGAGGTAAGACGTTTCAAGCCAAGGGTGAGAAGTTTCTGCCTACGGGTTGAGTGGTAGCCACTGGAGATTTTTGAGGAGAGGAGTAACACGCCTAGAGTGTTTCTGTACAAAGACAATCCGGGCAGCGGCGTGAAGTATGGATTGAAGTAGGGAGAGACAAGAGGATGGGAGATCGGAGAGGAGGCTGATACAGTAGTCCAGACAGGATAGGATGAGAGCTTGAACAAGCAGGGTAGCGGTTTGGATTGAGAGGAAAGGGCGTATCTTGGCAATGTTGTGGAGCTGAGACCGGCAGGTTTTGGTGACGGCTTGGATGTGAGGGGTGAATGAGATTGCGGAGTCGAGGATGGCACCAAGGTTTCAGGCTTGTGAGACGGGAAGGATGGTAGTGCAGTCAACAGTGATGGGAATGTCAAGGAGAAGGCAGGGTTTGGGAGGATAGACAAGGATTTTAGTCTTGGACATGTTGAGTTTTAGATGGCGGGCAGACATCCAGATGGAGATGTCCTAAAGGCAGGAGGAGATGCGAGCCTGGAGGGAGGGGGAGAGAGCAGGGGCAGAGATGTAGATTTGAGTGTCATCACCGTAGAGATGATAGTTGAAGCCTTGGGAGCGAATGAGGTCACCAAGGGAGTGAGTGTAGGTCGAGAACAGAAGAAAGAAACTGACTCTGTTTTTTGCCCCAGGGAAATGATATTGATCTAATTCAAGACACTGACTTACCCTGAATTTAACAGAACTCATTTGTTCTCCAAAGGAGAACTCTGAGTAAGAAGTAAGGTCTTTCATGTTGGCCTTTCTTTCCAGTCATTAGCCTTGCAGCTAAGATTGGAAATACTACCCTCCTCTCCCTTTGGAAAGAGTATATAGAAAGTCATGTAGTGTCTTTTTCATTAGGTAGACTGTCCTAATAGGCCTTGAATTTATCTAGTCATCATTTGGAGCGAAACAAGGCCATATGGATAAATGACTGAAAGAGCCCATCCCTCAGTGCTCTGAAAAACATATGGAATGGTCACAAATAGCTCCAAAATTATTTTTTCTGAACCAAGATCATATGGCCATTTCCTTTCCTCTTCTCCCTACAAGTCTTTTATTGCACCAGCTCACTTGATAGCAGCTGGTTTTTTAAATCCATTCTCCCACAGAAATCTTTCGACTATCAAGACAATGTCACATCTGAAGGCAGTGAGCATCAGAAGCCTGTATAGGAGAGGGGATCAGTATCATCATGTCCAGGTATATTTGATAATAATAATGATGGCATTTGTTAAGTGCTTACTAAGTGCAAAGCACTGCTCTAAGCGCTGGGGAGGTTGCAAGGCGATCAGGTTGTCCCATGGGGGGCTCCCAGTCTTCATCTCCATTTTTACAGAGAAATGAAGTGACTTGCCCAAAATCATACAGCTGACAATTGCCAGAGCCAAGATTTGAACCCATGACCTCTGATTCCAAAGCCCGTGCTCTTTCCATTGAGCCACGCTGCTTCTCTATATTTAAATTTGTACTGTGTTTTCAGGCCAGAGCCTTTGGGCCCATGCTTTTTTTGCATTGCTACCAAGTAGCACTGATCAATGAGTTAACCCATTCCTCTTCCTGACTTTCTCTTTGATGGCTGGCACTACTCCCATCCGTCATATCCCAAAACCTCACAACCTTGCTGTCATTTTGAACTTCTCTGTCTTATACCTACCACATCCAGTCTATCTCCAAATCTAGCCAGTTTTTCTTTTATAATACTTTCCAGACATACCCGCTCATTTCCATGCATATGGCCACCCTAGTTAGTAGTAGTAGTAGGAGGAGGTTAACAGTGTTTATTAAGGATCCACTGTGTGCAAGGCACTGCACTAAGCACTGGTTAAAAGATATGGTTGAAACACAGACATGATCCCTCAAGGGTCTAACAATCTAGGAATATGGAGGGAAGAGGGGACTGACAAATGATATATAAGGGAAGAGGAAACAGTAAAACCTAAAAATATATAAACCAACAAGGATAATAACTAGAAAAATTAAGCAAAAAGAGCAATAGGGTACTGTGGCTAGTTCAAACTCCCTTCATCGATGCATTGTATCAATCTCTTTCCTGGATTCTCTGCCTCCAGCCTCTCTCCTCTTAAGTCTACCTACAATCTGTGGCCCAGAGCATCGTCCTAAAATGTTATTTAGAACGCATCTGTCACCCCTCAAAAAACTTCAATGGCTACCCATTTTTTCCCACATGAAAGAGAAACTCCTCATCAACTCTCCTTTTGTACACATTCTGGCCCTTGAATCACTTCACTCCAACTCAAACTCATCACTCCTCCAAAGGTACTCATCCTACGGTATCTCACCGTTGATTCTCCAGTCTCCAACCTATTGTTCACACCTTCTCCAGGCCCAGAACTCCCAATGCTTTCAAATCTGTTGGGCCACATTCCTCAAAGCTAGCCTAAAAACCCATCTCCTCCAAGAAGCATTCCCCATAATGTACCACTTCTTCAGGTAATAACATCTCAACAGTCACCCTTAGCAAGATTTATTTACTCCATTTACTTAGTAATGTACTCGTTCCTTCATTCATTTCCATATTTTTGCTGTTACTAGTTGCATGCGTGTCTTTTCTCTTGCTTTCTATATCTACCTAGGTATCTACATAGGTATGGTATAGAAAGCTACAGAAAAAAACATGTAACAATAAACAGACATTTTCCCTTCCCACAGTGAGCTTAAGTTTAGAGGGGGAGACTGACATTAAAATTAATTAATTAATTAAGATGGGAAAACTGTGGCCTGGCTGATTTTTTCTGTTGAGGTAGGAAGATCCAGTTCAAAGGAACATCATAAGCAAGGAAGCAAGAGAATAAAAAAGAGGCATAATTAGAAGGTAAATTTGGAGGTTGTGAAGAATGTGAGCTGATCTGCAAAATGGAAAGAGCTGATGGACAGCCTGGAAACCAATCATAAGGAGTTTCTGCTTGATGGAAAGGGAGAACTATTGACAGTTTTTGAGGCATGGAGGTGGGTTCGACTGAATGAATGAATAAATGCTAAGATACATTTCAAATAGACGTCAAAGTAGTCCAGGACCCTACTGCCCTGTGTAAGGTGACAATGGTGGGGTTGGCAGCTGTGGCAGATACTTTGAATACCTGGACATTCTAGTAAGAGAAAATTCTCTAACTCCTGGTTCCGAGGAGGTAGTCCATGCCACAGTGTGGAGTGGGGCTTGAAATGGGGAGTGGCTAGAGTGAGACCAGTAAACTTGACTGTCAAGTTCAAGAAAGTGAGTACAACCTTCAACAAAGAAACACACTGACCCAACAACATATATCTTATGTTGGCTCTACCAAGTAAATGCCAACCTAGGATTTGATAGATTAAGCAGCTGCATGGTCTAGAGGAAAGAGTGTAGGCCTGGTAGCTGGAAGACCTGGTTCTAATCTAGCTCTACCACTTACCTGCTGTGTGACCCTGGGTAAATTCTCTGTGCCTCAGTTTCCTTATCTGTAAAAAGGGGATCAAATATCTTTTCTCCCTCCTATTTAGACTGTGAGTTCCATGTTGGACAGGGACTGTGACTTGAATCTTTCCCAGTCATCTGATACAGTGCTTGTCACATGGAGAACACTTAACAAATACCACAATTATTATTACCTCCAAGTTAGGCTGATGGCACATATCCCTCCAAGTTTGTTGTCTGTTTGCTTTATGGTATTTGTTAAGTACTTACTATGTGTCAAACACCATTCCATGCACTGGGGTAGATAAAAGTCAATTAGGTTAGACAAAGTCCCTGTCCCACAAGGGGTTCACAGTCCAAGTAGGAGAGAGAACAGGAGAACTGAGGCACAGAGAAGCTAAGTGACTTGCCCAAGTCACAAAGCAAACAATTGGCAGAGCCAGGATTAGAACCCAGGTCCTCTGACTCTAAGGCCCACGCTCTTTTTACTTGGCCAAGATGCTTCCAAGTGGAGTCTTGGATTGGCTCCAGTTAGCGTTCCAGTATTTCTATAGGAACCCGGCCAAACTGACAGAAGTCCCAGAAGCCATCACACCTGAACAAGACTAACCTGGGGAAGTTCAAAGTAGTTTCTGGTTGGATCAGACCCAGCTAATTACACTTCATTCTGGCAGTACCTGAATCTCCCACAAATGCCCCCAGGGTGATCCCAATTGGCTGTGGTGGTGGTGCCTGTTAGGGGGAGGAAAAACAGGAGTAGTAACAGTAGAAATATTAATAGCATTTTTTTGAGCACTTGCTTGTTACAGTACATTATGCTCTTGTCTTATACCATCGAGTTGTTTCTGATCCATAGCGACACTTTGGACACATCTCTCCCAGAATGCCCGACCTCCATCTGCAATCATTTTGGTAGGGGATCCGTTGAGTTTTCTTGGTAAAAATATACAAGTCTTTTACCATTGCCTCCTTCCAGGCAGTAAAACTTGAGTCTCCACCCTCGACTCTCTCCCATGCCGCTGCTGCCCAGCACAGGTGATTTCTGACTTGAATCAGATTGCCTTCCACTCGGTAACTACTGCCTAAGCTTGGAATGGTTAGGCCTCTGCTAGACTCTCCCTCCCATATTCAAGACTGGTAGAGTACTGGAAACTCTCCAGGTGCGACCCTGAGAAGGAAACACTATACTAGGTGCTTGGAAAGTACAGAATAGTAAAGTGACTTGTTGTACAGAATAACGAAGTGTCATGATCCCTGCTCGCAAAGAGCTTACACTTTATCAGGAAAGACAAACATTTAAATATTTATAACTAGAAGGGTGAAAATTAGTAATTGAGTACCCATGCATACATGAGTGTTATGGAGTCAGTTAGGTTAGACACAGTCTGTGACACACATGGGGCTCACAGTCTAAGTAGGAGGGAGAACAGGATAATTATTTAAATGTTTGGCAGTCAATCAATAAATATGATTGACTGAAAAACGTTTCAATATTTTCAACTAGAAGGATCAAAATAACTGAGTACTCATGCATACATGAGTGACATGGAGGGTGTGATGAATTCATAAGGGCTATAGTTGACCAAAAGTATGAAATGGATCAGGATGCTGAGAAAACAATCGGAAAGTTTCTTGGAGAAGCTTCTTGTGCATTTGTCAGTGTTATGTTTCAATGTTTCAACATTCCTGATGTGCCTGTCTCCACTCCCTTCTACTCAGGGAACATGTCTAATTCTCAACAGGCATTCTCTCTTAGTAATTAGTGCACTGCTCTGCATACCAAAAATCAATCAACCAGTTATTTAGTGGCATTTATTAACTGCTTACGTGTACAGGCACTGCACTAAATGCTTGAGAAAGTGCAATACAAAGACTTGACATGTTCCAAGTAATTTATTTATTTATATTGATGTCTGTCTCCCCCTCTAGACTGTAAGATCACTATGGACTGGGAATGTGTCTGCTTATTATTATATTGTACTTCCCCAAGCACTTAGTCTAGTACATACAGTAAGCACTCAATAAATACAACCGACTAACTGACGTTCCCTATCCACTGGAACTTACAGTCCAGAGGGGGAGATAGACATTAAAATAAATTACAGATATGGACATAAGTGATGTGTGGCTGTATCAAGTGCTTAGAGGGTATGAATCCAAGTGCAAGAATGACATGGAGGAGGGAGGTATAAGGGGAAATAAGAGGTTAGTCAGGCAAGGCCTTTAGGAGATGTGATTTTAATAAGGCTCTGAAGCTGAGGATCCTAGTGGTCTGTCATATATGAGAAGCAGCATGGCATAGTGGATATAGCAAGAGTCTGAGAATCTGAAAGTCATGGGTTCTAATCCTGACCAACACTTTTCTGCTATGTGGCCTTGTGCAAGACACAACTTCCCTGTTCCTCAGTTATCTCATCTGTGAGTCCTATGTGGGATATGGACTGTGTCAAACCTGATTTAATTGTGTCCACCCCAGCGCTTAGTACAGTGCCTGGCGCGTAGTAAGCACTTAATAAATACCATAATAAAAATATTATTATTCTTAAGAGAGAGCAAGAGTTCCAGGACAGAAGGAGGATATGAGCAAGGGATTGACAACAAAATAAATGTAATCGAGATAAAGTGAGTAGGTTGGCATTATAGGAGCATCCTAAGATGCTCCTAGGTTATAGTAGGAAATCACCAAAGTATGATAGGAGAAGGTAAGCTGATTAAGTGCTCTCTAGTCAACAGTTAGGAGTTTCTGTTTGATGTAAAAATGATTGGGCAATGACTGGAGGTTCTTGATGAGTGGGAAAATATGGACTGAACATTTATTTTTAAATGATCTAGGCAGAAGAGTTAAGAATGGCCTGGAATGGGGAGAGACAGGACGCCGGGAAGTCAATAAGGAGGCTGGTGCAATAGTCAAAGTGGATTCTGATACATTCTTGGATCAGCATAGAAACAGTTCTGATGGAGAGGAAAAGGCAGATTTTAGCGATGTTGTGAAGGTAGAATTCATTCATTCATTCATTCAATCGTATTTATTGAGCGCTTGTGTGCAGAGCACTGTACTAAGCGCTTGAGAAGCACAAGTTGGCAACGTATAGAGACGGTCCCTACCCAACAGCAGGCTCACGGTCTAGAAGGGGGAGACAGACAACAAAACAAAACATATTAACAAAATAAAATAAATACAATAAATATGTACAAGTAAAATGAATAGAGTAATAAACATGTACAAACATATATACAAATATATAGGTACTGTGGGGAGGGGAAGGAGGTAAGGCGGGGGAGGGGGAGGAGGAGGAGAGGAAGGAGGGGGCTCAGTCTGGGAAGGCTTCTTGGAGGAGGTGAGCTCTCAGTAGGGCTTTGAAGGGAGGAAGAGAGCTAGCTTGGCAGGTGAGTGGAGGGAGGGCATTCCAGGCCAGGGGGATGACGTGGGCCGTGGGTCGACGGCGGGACAGGCGAGAACAAGGCATAGTGAGGAGGTTAGCAGAAAAAGAGCAGAGGGTGTGGGCTGGGCTGGAGAAGGAGAGAAGGGAGGTGAGGTAGGAGGGGACAAGGTGATGGAGAGTCTTGAAGCCGAGAGTGAGGAGTTTTTGCCTGATATTGGTGAGAGATGGAATAAGTGGGTTGAATGACAGAGATGAGTCGAGGATCATGTCAAGGTAACTGGCTTGTGAGTCAGTGAGGATGGTGGTGCTGCCTACAGATATGGGAAACTCAGAGGGAGGAGAAGGTATGAGTAGGAAGATGAGGAGTTCTGTTTTGTACATGTTAATTTTGAGATGTCAGCAGGACATTCAAGAGGTGTCCTTGGGGATGAAGCATGGCTTAGTGGATAGAACACTGGCCTGGGAGTCAGAAGGTCATAGGTTCTAATCCCGGCTCCACCACTTATCTGCTGTGTGACCTTGGGCAAGTCACTTGACTTCTTTGGACCTCAGTTATCTGTAATGTGGAGGCTGAGATTGTGAGCCCCACGTGGGAAAAGGACTGTAGCCAACCCGATTTGCTTGTATCCGTCCCAGCGTTTAGTACAGTGCCTGGTACATATTAAGTGCTTAATACCATCATAACTGTCATCATTATTATTACATCCTGAAGCCCGGAGGAAATGAGAGACTACAAAGAAGGAGAAAGCTCAGGACTGGAGATGTAGATTTGGGAATCATTTGCATAGAGATGGTAGTTGGAGAGGTGGAAGTGAGTGAGTGATCCAAGGGAGTTAGTGTAGATGGAGAATAGTAGGGGACCCAGAACTGAGGTTTGAGGGACTCCCACAGTTGAAGGGTGGGAGGCAGAAAAATCAGTCTGTGAAAGGGACTGAGAATGAAAAGCCAGAGAAATAGGAGGGAGGCCAGGAGAGGACAGTGTCAGTGAAGTCAAGGTTATACAATGTTTCCAGTTGATGGGCATGGTCCACAGTGCTGAAGGCAGCTGAGAGGTTGAGTGGCATTAGGATGGGGTAGAAGCCGTTGTTTCTGGCAATAAGGAGATCATTGGTGATGTTTGAGAGGGTAGTTTCTGCAGAGTGAAACCCAGATTGAAGGGTGTTGAAGAGAGAATTGGAGGAGAGGAAGTGTGGGCAAAGAATGTGCCTGCTTATTGTTACATTGTATTCTGCCAAGACCCTCTCAGGGTCACACCTGGAGAATTTCCAGTACTCTACCAGTCTTGACTACGGGAGGGATAGTCAAGCAGAGGCATAACCATTCCATTCCTAGCTTGGCCAGTGGCTAGCAAGTGGAGGGAAACCTGCAACAAGTCAAGACTTCCTTATGCTGGGCAGCAGCTGCATGGGAAAGAATCAAGGGTAAAAACTCAATTTTCCTACAGGGAAGGAGACAATGGTAAACTACTTCCGTAGTTTTACCGAAAGAACTTTAAGGTTGCACTACCAGAACAATGGCAGATGGAGGTGGGGCATCTTGGAAGAGATGTGTCGATGGTGTCGCTATGGGTCGGGGATGACTCGAGAGCATAAGACAAGACTCTCCCAAGAGAGTGCATTGCTCTGCTCACAGTAACCACTCAATTACTATGATTGAAAGTGGAGACAGCAGATCACAACTCACTCAAGAGGTTTGGAAAGGAATAATAGAAGGGCAATGGGGTAATAACAGGAGTGATCCATTAGGTCAGGGAAGGGCTTTCTTTTGGATAGAGGAAACACACGCATATTTGAACACAGTGGGGAAGAATCCACTGGAAAATAAATGGTTGAAGATGGCAGTCAGGGTGGGAAGAAGGGAGACAAGTGTTTTGATAAGGTACAAAAAGATGGGGTCAGAAGTGCAGGTGGAGGGGGTAGATTTTGGAGGAAACAGGAGATCCCCTCTAGGGAGACTTTTTGTGTTTTGGGGATTTTTTTGAATGACCCATCCACCTTCCTTCCAGCATTGGGGTGGACACAGGGCTAGCCGGGCAACCCAACCGAGCCTGCTCCATTTTCCAGAGTGATCTCCATCGATTTTCAAGGAAATCAAAGAACCTCTGGACATCTAGAATATTGATATCCTTTATCCTCCCATCAGGAAATTCAAATTACCAGCCAAAAATCAATTTGGGCACCGCTGGGGACCAAAAACCTATTTAGGCCCCAGCACGGTTATTTAAGGTTAACCTGTGACCCTGTAGCCCCCAATCGCACTTTCGAGCATGTGTGGGCATCGACAATACCCTCGACCGACGGGCACTCCTCCCCTTGGAGCCCAAAGCATTCATTAGTTTATCTACGGGCACCAGATATCTGTAGCCACCTAAAAATTGGTTTTGCGATCGTGGACACAAATCAACAGATTTGTTCTGTCATGAGCACCAACAGAGCACTTGCACTTGCTGGTTTCACATGCGGAGAGTGATTTTCGTTTTACAAAAAGGGAGGTTGTGGGGTTTTGGATTAAAAACCTTCTACAGTTGTTCCTTTTTTTATGAGGAGAACTAGATAGAGAAAAAGGGAAAGGAAGCACCAGGAAAAAAAAGTCCGTAAGCTACTCACATGCAGGGGTATTGTGGAGGAACAGCCACATCTCCCTAGGCTCTGGGTCAGGGATTAATCTAAATAGAAAGACAAAAATAATTAGAGAAGCAGCTTGTCACAGTGTAAAGAACGCGGGCTTTGGAGACAGAGGTCATGGGTTCAAATCCTGCCTCCACCAATTACCGGCTGTGTGACTTTGGACACGTCACTTCTCTTCTCTGTGCCTCGGTTCCCTCATCTGTAAAGTGGGGATTAAGGCTGTGAGCCCCGCGTTGGACAACCCGATTACTTTATAACCTCTGCCGCGCTCAGAACAGTGCTTTGCACATAATAAGTCCTTAATAAATAACACTATATTAGATGGAATTATTATTCCAAGGAAATCGTGCATCCATGCCAAAACTGGGGCAGGTGGGTCATTCTGACCTCTCGGACCAAACTCGTGATGGCCCCCTCCGCACAGAGAAACTACACCTACAGGCATCTGCCCACGACCTGACTCAGGATCAACAACACAAACTCCGACAGAGCCAAAGCCCCTACCCCCAGAGAGCAGTGGAAAAGTCAAAATAAGCCCCCTACCCTCACTCACCATGACCCGGCAATACAGAGAGGAGGGCAGGCACTGGTAACATACTGAAACGGCAGCAACCGGGAGAAGGCCCAACCTCCGGGGGCCTTATATAGAGTAGGGAAGGGGCGGGACTCAACCACCTGGCAATCCCTTCATTGGGAGCAGCTGAGTAGTGGGCCACCATTGGAGGGGGCTGAGCCCGTGAGCGGCTCATCCTTTGCAGAACAAACACCGTACCTGCTTGGAAGAGGGCGTGGGATGTGGAGGGGGGCTTCCTCGGCAGGGGGTGGCATGGAACACCCAGTGGGGAAGGACCGAAAAGGAACCTCGGGTACGCCAAGGGACCCAGGGAATGGGAGAGCTAGGGTGCGGCCTAGATGATTATTTAAAAAGGAGGAAAAGTAAACGGAACTAAAAGTTTCCCGATCCAATATTCTGTCCCCATGAGGCGGAATTAAATCAAATTTCTTTCGGTTTGGCCAGTGAGGACCCAACGAGACTGGAACAGATACCCTGCCGATTCTCAACTGTCCACCCCAAGAGGTGGACCCCGGGAAGAGTGCCCTAAATCCCACAGGGAAACAAAATTGAAAAAAATCCACGATGGTCCCCAAAAGATTAGAGGGGTTTAAAACATGCCTTAGAAACCTCAGAACCACAAAAGGAACCGAAATGAAAAACCAATTGGTATTTTGATTTCCTCTTAAATTTATTTAATTTAAGAGGAAATCAAAAAGGCAATGCATCATCTGACTATTAATATCCATGGTGTCCCGGGAAGGGAGGTGGTTCCTTTAGAGGATGGACAAAGGGAATTGCCGGCCTGAAAAATTTTTCTTGTTTTGGGGAGTTTTTTGAATGGTCCATCCACCTTCCTTCCAGCATTGGGGTGGACACAGGGCTAGCCGGGCAACCCAACCGAGTCTGTTCCATTTTCCAGAGTGATCTCCATCGATTTTCAAGGAAATCATCATCATCATCATCAATCGTATTTATTGAGCGCTTACTATGTGCAGAGCACTGTACTAAGCGCTTGGGAAGTACAAATTGGCAACATATAGAGACAGTCCCTACCCAACAGTGGGCTCACAGTCTAAAAGGGGGAGACAGAGAACAAAACCAAACATACTAACAAAATAAAATAAATAGAATAGATATGTACAAATTAAATAAATAAATAGAGTAATAAATATGTACAAACATATATACATATATACAGGTGCTGTGGGGAAGGGAAGGAGGTAAGATGGGGGGATGGAGAGGGGGACGAGGGGGAGAGGAAGGAAGGGGCTCGTCTGGGAAGGCCTCGTGGAGGAGGTGAGCTCTAAGCAGGGCCTTGAAGGGAGGAAGAGAGCTAGCTTGGCGGATGGGCAGAGGGAGGGCATTCCAGGCCCGGGGGATGACGTGGGCCGGGGGTCGATGGCGGGACAGGCGAGAGCGAGGTACGGTGAGGAGATCAGCGGCGGAGTAGCGGAGGGTGCGGGCTGGGCTGTAGAAGGAAAGAAGGGAGGTGAGGTAGGAGGGGGCGAGGTGATGGAGAGCCTTGAAGCCGAGGGTGAGGAGTTTCTGCCTGATGCGCAGATTGATTGGTAGCCACTGGAGATTTTTGAGGAGGGGAGTAATATGCCCAGAGCGTTTCTGGACAAAGATAATCCGGGCAGCAGCATGAAGTATGGATTGAAGTGGAGAGAGACACGAGGATGGGAGATCAGAGAGAAGGCTGATGCAGTAGTCCAGACGGGATAGGATGAGAGCTTGAATGAGCAGGGTAGCGGTTGGGATGGAGAGGAAAGGGCGGATCTTGGCAATGTTGTGGAGCTGAGATCGGCAGGTTTTGGTCACGGCTTGGATGTGAGGGGTGAATGAGAGAGCGGAGTCGAGGATGACACCAAGGTTGCGGGCTTGTGAGACGGGAAGGATGGTAGTGCCATCAACAGAGATGGGAAAGTCAGGGAGAGGGCAAGGTTTGGGAGGGAAGACAAGGAGTTCAGTCTTCGACATGTTGAGCTTTAGGTGGCGGGCAGACATCCAAATGGAGATGTCCTGAAGGCAGGAGAAGATGCGAACCTGGAGAGAGGGGGAGAGACCAGGGGCAGAGATGTAGATCTGGGTGTCATCAGTGTAGAGATGATAGTTGAAGCCGTGGGAGCGAATGAGGTCACCAAGGGTGTGCGTGTAGATCGAGAACAGAAGGGGACCAAGCACTGAACCTTGGGGAACCCCCACAGTAAGAGGATGGGAGGGGGAGGAGGAGCCTGCAAAAGAGACTGAGAAAGAACGACCGGAGAGGTAAGAGGAGAACCAGGAGAGGACGGAGTCTGTGAAGCCAAGGTCAGATAGCGTGTTGAGAAGAAGGGGGTGGTCCACAGTGTCAAAGGCAGCTGAGAGGTCGAGGAGGATTAGGACAGAGTAGGAGCCGTTGGATTTGGCAACCAGAAGGTTATTGGTGACCTTTGAGAGGGCAGTTTCCGTGGAATGTAGGGGATGGAAGCCAGACTGGAGGGGGTTGAGGAGAGAGTTGTTGTTGAGGAATTCTAGGCAGCGAGTGTAGACAACTCGTTCAAGGAGTTTGGAAAGGAATGGTAGGAGGGATATGGGGCGATAACTAGAAGGTGAGGTGGGGTCAAGAGAGGTTTTTTTAGGATGGGAGAGACATGGGCATGTTTGAAGGCAGAGGGGAAGGACCCAGTGGAGAGTGAGTCCGGCAGATGCTGTTGACGGATTGGATGTGAGGGGTGAACGAGAGAGCGGAGTCGAGGATGACACCAAGGGTGCGGGCCTGTGAGACGGGAAGGATGGTAATGCCGTCAACAGGGATGGGAAAGTCAGAGAGAGGGCAGGGTTTGGGAGGGAAGATAAGGAGTTCATTCTTGGACATATTGAGTTTTAGATGGGGGGCAGACATCCAGATGGAGATGTCTTGAAGGCAGAAGGAGACACGAGCCTGAAGGGAGGGAGAGAGAGCAGGGGCAGAGATGTAGATTTGGGTGTCGTCAACGTGGAGATGATAGCTGAAGCCGTGGGAGCGAATGAGTTCACCAAGGGAGTGAGTGTAGATTGAGAACAAAAGGGGACCAAGAACTGACCCCCTCCCGGCCCTAGTTCACCTCTACCTCCCTGCCTCAGTCAACATCTTCCGCCCGGACCTGGTGACTCTCTGCCTACCGGCATGGTGCCCCGGTAATTCCCAGCCCTCGTAGCCTTGTACCTCCGGGTCCTGGTCACCCTGTGCCTGCCAGCCCTCGTCACCCTCTACCTCCTGGCCCTTACCCTTCTCTCCCTCCCAGCCCTGGGTCCCCTATACATCCTCGCCCTGGCCCCCCTGTCTCCGGACTCAGGTACCCGTCTACCTCCTGTCTCTGGTCTGCCTCTGCCTCCCCACACTGGTACCCCTCTGCCTCCCGGCCCTGGTCACTCTCTCGTTCCCGGCCCTAGGTCCCCGCTATCTCCCGGCCCTGGTCCCCCTGTCTCTCAGCCCTGATACCCCTCTAGCTCCCTGCCCTGGTCCCGGTCTGCTGCCCTGCCCTGGTCCCTCTGTGACGCCCATCCCTTGTCTCCTTCTACCTCAAGGTCTTTGGGTGTCTCCCAGTCCCGTCCCTGGGTCCCCTCTACCTCCCTGCCCAGCTATCTCTCTACCTTGCGGCCCTGGTTCCCCCCATCTCCCGGCCTAGGTACCTCTCTGATTGCTGGCCCTGGTCCCCCCCTGCCTTCTGGCCCTGGTCTCCCGTCTTCCAGCCCAAGTACCCCTCTGCCTCTCTGCTCTTGTCCCCATGCCTCCCAGCCCAGGTATTCCTATGCCTCCTGGCCCTGGTCCCCCTCTCTCTTCCGCCCTGTTCCCCCTCTGTGCCCCCTGGCCCTTGTCCCTTTCTATCTCCAGGCCCTTGGGTCTCTCTCAGTCCCGGCCCTGGGTCCCCTCTACCTCGTGGAACTGGTGCCGTTGTCTCCCGGCCCAGGTACCCTTCTGCCACCTGGCCCTGGTCCCCCTTGGCTGCCCTGCCCTAATTCCCTTCTGCCTCCCGGCCCTGGTCTCCCTGTGTCTTCCGGTCCTGGTTTCATTCTACCTCTATGCCCTTGGGTCTCTGCATCCCGGCCCTGGGTCCTCTCTACCTCCAGGACCTGGCCCCCCGGCTCCCAAACCATGTAACACTATGCCTCCCGGCCATGTTCTCCCTCTGCCTCCCGGCCCTCGTCCCCGTTTCCTGGTCCAGTTAAGCCTCTACCTCCCGGCCTTGGTCCCCCTCTGCCTCCTGGCCCTGGTCCCCCTCTGTCTCCAGGCCCTGGTCCCCCTCTGCCTCCTGGCCCTGGTCCCCCTCTGTCTCCAGGCCCTGGTCCCCCTCTGCCTCCTGGCCCTGGTCCGTTTAAGCCTCCCGGAAGTGCTCTCCCTCTGCCTCCAGACCACTGGGTTTCTCTCTGTCCCAGCCATGGGTCGCCTCTACCTCCTGGCCCTGGTCTCCCTGTTCTGCCAGCCCTGGTTAACCTCTACTGCCAGGCCCCGGCCCCTCTCTCCGTCCCGGTTCTGGTACTCTCTACCTCTTGGCCTAGGTCCCCCTGTCTCCCCGACCAGGTACACCCTGTCTCCCGGCCAAGGTGACCCTCTGCCTCCTGGCCCTGTTCCCCCTCTGCCTTCCCGACCCTGTCCCCCTCTACCTCCCAGACCTGGTCTCCTTCTGTCTCCCTGCCCTGGTCCCCCACACCACCTAGTCCTGGTCCTCGTCTGCCTTCCCGTTCAGGGTATGCCGCTGCCTCCTTTCCCTAGTCGCCCATCTCCCGGCCCAAGTACCCCTCTGCCTCCAGGCCCTAGTCCCTCTCTGCCTCCTTGCCGTGGTCCCATTTGGCTGTCCTACCCTGTTTCCCTCTGCCTTCTGGCTCTGGTAACTCTGGGCCTCCCGGCACCGGTCTCATTCTACCTCCAGGCCCTTGGGTCTACCTCTGTCCCGGCCCTGGGTCTCCTCTTCCCCCAGGCCCTGGTCCCCCTGTCTCCTGGCCAAAGTCTCCTCTGCCTTCCCGCCTTCGTTTCTCCTGCCTCCTGGACCTGGTACCCCTGTGCCTCCCTTCTCAGCCTCCCCCGCTCGCCTCCCGGCCCGGGTCCCCCTCAACATTCCGGACCTGGCCCCCCGTTCTCTTCCCCAGGTAGCCCTCTGCCTCCCGGCCTTGTCCCACTATTCCCGGTCCAGGTACCCCTCTGCCTCCTGGCCCTGGTCCCCTTCTGCCATCCTGCCCTCGTCACCCTCTGCCTTCCGGCCCCATTATCCTACCTCCAGGCCCTTGGGTCTCTCCATCCAGGCCCTTGGGTCTCTCCGTCCCGACGCTGGGTCCTCTCTAACTTCCGGCCCTGGTCCCCTGTCTTCGGGCCAACTTACTCCTCTGCCTTCTGGCCCTGGTCAACTTCTGCCGCCCAGCCCTCGTCCCCCTTTGCCTCCCGGCCCTGGTCTCCTTCTACCTCCAGGCCCTTGGGTCTCTCTCCGTCCTCGCCCTGGGTACCCTCTACCTCCTGGCCCTGGTCCCCCTGTCTCAAGGCCCAGATACCCCTCTGCCTCCTGGCCCTGGTTCCCCTGTACCACCCGGCCCGGAACACCCTGTCTCCTGACCCAGGTACCCCTCTGCCTCACGGCCCTGGTCCCCGTCTGACTCCCGGCCCAGGTACTACCTGCCTCCCTGCCCTGGTCACCCCCGCTTCTAGGTCCTTGTTCCCCCCTACCTCCCGGCCCAGGTACAATTCTGCCTCCTGGCGCTGGTCCCCAGCTGCCTTCCCGCCCTGGTTCCCCCTGCCTCCTGGCCCTGGTCACCGTCTGTGACCCGCCCCTGGTTCCCCGTCTCCCGGCCCAATTACCCTTCTGCCTCCTGGCCCTGGTCCCCCTCTGTGTCCAGGCTCTGGTCCCCCTGTTCCTGCCAGCCCTGGTCTCCCTCTACCTCCAGGCCCTGGCCCGTCTCTCCATCCCGGCCCTCGGACCCTCTACCTCCTGGCCTTGGTTCCCCTGTCTCTCGGCCCAGGTAACCCTCTGCCTCCCGGCCCTGGTTCCCCTCTGCCTCCCGGCTCTGGTCCCCCTTCTCCCGGCCCAGGTACCCCATCTCCCGGCCCAGGTACCCCTCTGCCTCCAGGCCCTGGTCCCACTTGGCCTCCCTTCCATTGTCCACCCCGCTTCTCTGCCCTGGTTCCCCTCATCCTCCTTGCCCTGGTCCCCCGTCTTAGGTATCCCTCTGCCTCCTGGCCCTGGTTCGACACTATGGTCTTGCCATGATCTTCCTCTGCCTCCTGGCCCTGAGTCCCCTCACTCTCCGGGCACTGGTCCCCCTCTGCCTCCCTGCCATTGTCTCCCACACGTCTCGGCCCCGGTCCCCCTTTGTCTTCTGGCCCAGGTACCCCTCTGCCTCCTGGCCCTGATCCACCTCTGACTCCCGGCCCTGGTCCCCCGTCTCCAGGCCCAGGTAACCCTCTGCCTACTGGCCTTGGTCCCCCTCTCCCACCCTGCCTTGGTCCCCCTCTGCCTCCCAGCCCTGTGTCCCCCCTACCTCCCGTTCTTGGTCCCCCATCTCTTGGCCCAGGTACCCTTCTAAATCCTGGCTCTGGTCCCCAACAGCCTCCCTACCCTGGTCCCTTTGAGCTATCCAGCCCTGGAGCCCCTCTGCCTCCCTGTCCTGGTCCCCCCGGCCTCTTGTCCCCTGGTCCCCCTCTGACCTTTGGCCCTAGTTCCTTCCCCTTTACTTTCGAGAAGCGGTGGGGGGGCGGGGGGTGATAAGTGCAGGGAGTCAGAGGTACCCCTCTGCCTGCCGGCCCTGGTCCCCGTTTCCCGGCCCTGGTCCCCCTCTGCCTCCCGGCCCTGGTCTCTCTCTACAACCAGGCCCTGGTCCCTCTATCCATCCGGGCTCTGGTACCCGTGGTCTACCAGGCCTGGTTTCCCCCTACCTCCAGGCCTTGGCCGCTCTCTCCATCCCGGCCCTGGGACCCTCTACCTCCCGGTCTAGGTCCCCCTATCTCCCAGGCCAGGAACCCCTCTGCCTCCCGGCCCTGGTCACCCTATCTCCCGGCCCAGGTACCCCTCTACCCCCTGGCAATGGTCCCCGTCTGCCTTCCCACCCTTATCCCTCTCTGCTTCAAGTCCCTGGCCAGCCTGTCCCCCTCTGTCCTGGTCGCCCCCGACCTCTTGGGCCGGGTTCCCGTCTGCTTCTCAGCCCTAGTACCACTGTCTCCCTGCACAGGTTCCCCTCTGCCTCCTGGCCCTCGTCATCATCATCATCATCATCATCAATCGTATTTATTGAGCGCTTACTATGTGCAGAGCACTGTACTAAGCGCTTGGGAAGTACAAATTGGCAACATATAGAGACAGTCCCTACCCAACAGTGGGCTCACAGTCTAACAAAACCAAACATACGAACAAAATAAAATAAATAGAATAGATGTGTACAAGTAAAATAAATGAATAGAGTAATAAATATGTACAAACATATATACATATATACAGGTGCTGTGGGGAAGGGAAGGAGGTAAGAAGTGGGGACGGAGGGGGGCGAGGGAGAGAGGAAGGAAGGGGCTCAGTCTGGGAAGGCCTCCTGGAGGAGGTGAGCTCTCAATAGGGCCTTGAAGGGAGGAAGAGAGCTAGCTTGGCGGATGGGCAGAGGGAGGGCATTCCAGGCCCGGGGGATGACGTGGGCCGGGGGTCGATGGCGGGACAGGCGAGAACGAGGTACGGTGAGGAGATTAGCGTCGGAGGAGCGGAGGGTGCGTGCTGAGATGTAGAAGGAGAGAAGGGACGTGAGGTAGGAGGGGGCGAGGTGATGGAGAGCTTTGAAGCCCAGGGTGAGGAGTTTCTGCCTGATGCGCAGATTGATTGGTAGCCACTGGAGATTTCTGAGGAGGGGAGTGATATGCCCAGAGCGTTTCTGGACAAAGATAATCCGGGCAGCAGCATGAAGTATGGATTGAAGTGGAGAGAGACACGAGGATGGGAGATCAGAGAGAAGGCTGATGCAGTAGTCCAGACGGGACAGGATGAGAGCTTGAATGAGCAGGGTGGTGGTATGGATGGAGAGGAAAGGGCGGATCTTGGCAATGTTGCGGAGCTGAGACTGGAAGATTTGGTGACAGCTTGGATGTGAGGGGTGAATGAGAGAGCGGAGTCGAGGATGACACCAAGGTTGCGGCCTTGTGAGACGGGAAGGATGGTAGTGCCATCAACAGAGATGGGAAAGTCAGGTAGAGGGCAAGGTTTGGGAGGGAAAACAAGGAGTTTAGTGTTCGACATGTTGAGCTTTAGGTGGCGGGCAGACATCCAGATGGAGATGTCCTGAAGGCAGGAGGAGATGCGAGCCTGTAGAGAGGGGGAGAGACCAGGGGCAGAGATGTAGATCTGGGTGTCATCAGTGTAGAGATGATAGTTGAAGCCGTGGGAGCGAATGAGGTCACCAAGGGAGTGCGTGTAGATCGAGAACAGAAGGGGACCAAGCACTGAACCTTGGGGAACCCCCACAGTAAGAGGATGGGAGGGGGAGGAGGAGCCTGCAAAAGAGACTGAGAAAGAACGACCGGAGAGGTAAGAGGAGAACCAGGAGAGGACGGAGTCTGTGAAGCCAAGGTCAGATAGCGTGTTGAGGAGAAGGGGATGGTCCACAGTGTCGAAGGCAGCTGAGAGGTCGAGGAGGATTAGGACAGAGTATGAGCCGTTGGATTTGGCAAGCAGGAGGTCATTGGTGACCTTTGAGAGGGCAGTTTCCGTGGAATGTAGGGGACGGAAGCCAGACTGGAGGGGGTCGAGGAGAGAGTTGTTGTTGAGGAATTCTAGGCAGCGCGTATAGACAACCCGTTCAAGGAGTTTGGAAAGGAATGGTAGGAGGGATATGGGACGATAACTAGAAGGTGAGGTGGGGTCGAGAGAGGGTTTTTTTTAGGATGGGAGAGACATGGGCATGTTTGAAGGCAGAGGGGAAGGAACCAGTGGAGAGTGAGCGGTTGAAGATGGAAGTTAAGGAGGGGAGACACCCCTGACACCCTGCCCTGGTCCCGCTCTGCCTCACGTCCCTGGTTCCCTTGTGACTGCCAGCCCTAGTTCCTCTTTACTTCCAAGAACAGAGCGGGGAAAAGGGCAGGGGGGAAGAGGAACTCCTCTGTCTGCTGGCCCTGATCCCCGTTTCCCAGCCCTGTTCCCCCTCTGCCTGCCGGCTCTGGTCCCCGTTTCTCAGTTCTGGTCCCCCTCCGCCTCCAGGCCCTGATCCCCCTCTGCCTCCCGGCCGTCGTCCCACTCTGCATCCCGACCCTGGACCCGCAGTCACCTCGCCCAGGTACCCCTCTGCCTCCTGGCCCTGGTCCCTGTGTGCCTCCAGGATCTTGTCCCACCCGCATCTTGGCCCAGGTCACCCTCTGCCTCTTGGCCCTGGTCCCCCATCTCCCAAACCAGGTACCTCTCTGCCTCGTGGCCCTGGTCCCCCCTGCCAACCTGCCCTGATCACCATCTGCCTCCCGTCCCTGGGTCCCCTGTGCCTGCCAGCCCTAGTTCCCCCTTACTTTCAAGAAGCTGGGGGGAAAAGGGCAGGGAGGCAGAGGAACCCCGCTGCCTGCCTGCCCTGTTCCCCCTCTACCTCCAGGCCCTGCCCTGTTCCCCCTCTACCTCCAGGCCCAGGTCCCTCTCTACCTCCTGACGCTGGTCCCTTAAAGCCTCCCGGCAGTTATCCACTTCTGCCTCCCGACCCTGGTCCCCCATCTCCCGGCCCAGGCATCCCCTCTGCCTCCTTGCCCTGGTCCTCCTCTGCCTCAAAGGCCCCGGTCCCCCTCTGCCTCCCTGCACTTGTCCCCCCCAATTTTTGGCCCTGGTCCCCCTTTGTCTTCTGGCCCAAATACGCCTCTGCCCCCTGGCTCTGTTCCCCCTCTGACTTCCAGCCCACGTACCCCTCTGCCTCCTTGCCCTAGTCACCCACTGCCACCCTATACTGGTCCCCCTTTGCCTCCCGGCCCTGGGTCCCCTCAACCTCCTGGCCCTGGTCCCCCTGCCTCCTGGCCCAGGTACCCTTATAAATCCTGGCCCTGCTCCCCCTCTCACTCCCGCCCTTGTCCCCCTCTGCCTTCCTGCCTTGGTTCCTACTGCCTATCATCCCTGGTCCCCCTCTGACTTTCGGCTGTAGTTCCCCTGTACTTACGAAAAGCCGGGGGGTTGGGGACGGGGGCAAGTGCAGGGTGGCAGAGCTATCCTTGTGCCTGCTGTCCCTGATCCCCATTTCCCAACCCTGGTCCCCCTCTGCCTCCCGACCCTGGTCCCGTCTCCCGGCCCAGGTACCCCTATGCCTACAGGCCCTGGTGCTCCACTGCCTCCCTGCCCTGGACCCCTCTGCCTCCCAGCCCTGGGTCCCCTCAGACTCCCAGCCATGGTCCCTCTGCATCCTGGCCCTAGTCCCCGTACGTCCCCACCCTGGTCCCCCTCTGCCTCCCGGCCTTGGTCACCCTCTGCCTCCCTGCCTTGATCGCCCCCTGCCTTACGTCCATGGTCCCCCTCTGACTTTCGGCTCTAGTTCCACTTTACCTCTGAGAAGCAGGGAGTACAAGGGCAGGGAGACAGTGGTACCACTCTGCCTGTCGGCCTGATCCCCATTTCCCGGCCCTGGTCCCCCCATGCCTCCAGGCCCTGGCCCCCTCTGCTTCCCGGCCCTGATCCCCTTCTGCTTGCCAGTCCTGGCCGGCCTCTACCTCCCTGACATGGTCGTTCCCCACCTCTCGGCCCTGGTTCCCCTCTGCTTCTCTGCCCTAGTCACCTTGTCTCCTGGCACAGGTACCCCTTTGACTCCCAGCTCTGGTCCCCCATCACCCGGCCAGGGACCCTTCTGCCTCCTGGCCCCAGTCCCCTTCTCTATTGGCCCTGTTCCCCCTCTGCCTCCAGGAGCTGGTCTCCCTCTGCCTCCCTGCCCCGGTCCCCTTCTGCTTCCCAGCCCTGGCCGGCCTCTGCCTCTCTGACCTGGTCGCCCCCCGCCTCTCGGCCCTGACTCCCCTCTGCTTCTAAGCCCTAGGCCCTGTTTCCTGGCCCAGGTAGTCCTGCCTCCTGGCCCTGGTCCCCCTGTCTACCGGCCCTGGTCCCGCTCTATCTCCTTTCCCAGGTCCACCTCTACCTCCCTGAACTTGTCCCCCATGCTTCTCGGCCCTGGTCGCCCTTTGGCCCCTGCCCTGATCCCCGTTTCCCAACCCTGGTCCCCATATGCCTCCTGGCCCTGGTCCCTCTCTGCCTCCCGACCCTGGTCTCCCATCTCCTGGCCCAGGTACACCTCTGCCTCCTGGCACTGGTCCTCCTCTACCTCCAGGACCAGGTCCCGCTCTGCCTCCCGGCCCTGGTCCCTTTGAGCCACCTGGCCATGGCCTCCCTCTACCTCCAGGCCACTGGGTCTCTCTCCGTTCAGGCCATGGCTCCCCTCGACCTCCATGCCCTGGTCTCCATGATCTGCCAGCCCTGGTCTCCCTCTACCTTCCGGCCCTGGTCCCCCCGGATTCCCTGCCCTGGTCCCTCTCTCCCTTCAAGCCACGGGCCATAGGTCTCTCTCCTCCTCGGCCATGGGTCAACCTGCTCTGCCAGCCTGGTTTCCCTCTACCTACAAGCCCCGACCACTTTCTCCAACCCGGCCCTGGGACCCTCTGCCTCCCGGCCTAGGAACCCCTGTCTCCCGGCCCTGGACCCCCAGTCTCCCCGCCCTCTGCCTCCTAGCCCTGGTCACCCTCTGCCTCCCGACCCTGGTCCTCCTTCTCAGGGCCCCGGTACCCCTCTGCCTCCTGGCCCTGATCACCCTCTGCCTCCCGGCCCTGGTCACCTAAGCCTCCCGACCCTAGTCTCCCGTCTTCTGGCCCAGGAATCCCTTGCTTCCTGGGCCTGGTTACCCTCTGCCTCCCGGCCCTGGTCCCCCTTCTCTGGGCCCCGGTACCCCTCTGCCTCCTGACCCTGATCCCTCTCTGCCTCCCGGCCCTGATCCCTCTCTGCCTCCCGGCCCTGGTCACCCAAGCCTCCAGAACCTAGTCCCCCGTAACTCGACCCAGGAACACCTTGCCTCCGGGCCCAGGTCCCCCTCTGCCTCACAACCCTGGTCCCTCTATGTCTCCCTTCCCTTTTCCACCCCCTTCTCGGCCCTGGTCCCCCTTTGCCTTCCAGCCCAGGTACCTCTCAGCCTCCTGGCACTGGTCCCCTTCTGCCTACCGGCCCTTGTCCGCCTGTCTACTAACCCAGGTTCCCTTCTAAATCTTGGCCCTGGTCCCCCTCTGCCTCCTCGCCCTGGTCCCGCTCTGTCAACCTGCCCTGGTGCCCCCGCCGGCTTCTCGGCCCTGGTCCCCTTCTGCATACCAACCCTTGTCCCCTCTGCCTTTTAGCCCTGGTCCCACTTTACTTTCTGGCCCTGGTCCCGCCCCCCCGCGACCTTCCGACCCTGAGTCACCTCTACCATGCGGCCCTGGCCCCTTGTCTTGTAGCCCAGGTATCCTTCTGCCTCCCTGCCTGGTCCCCCGTCTTTCGGCCCAGGTACCCCTCTGCCTCCTGGCCCTGGTCCCCCTCTGCCTCCCGACCCTGGTTCCCCTCTGTCTCCCTTCCCTTATCCATCCCCTTCTCGGCCCTGGTCCCCCTTTGCCTTCTAGCCCAGGTACCTCTTAGCCTCCTGGCACTGGTCCCCTTCTGCCTACCGGCCCTTGTCCACCTGTCTACTATCCCAGGTTCCCTTCTAAATCTTGGCCCTGGTCCCCCTCTGCCTCCTCGCCCTGGTCCCGCTGTGACACCCTGCCCTGGTCTACCCATCGGCTTCTCGGCCCTGGTCCCTCTCTGCATCCCAGCCCTTGTCCCCCTCCGCCTTTTAGCCCTGGTCCCACTTTACCTTCTGGCCCTGTTCCCCCCACCCCGACCTTCCGACCCTGGGTCACCACTACCATGCGGCACTGGCCCCTTGTCTTGTAGCCCAGGTATCCTTCTGCCTCCCTGCCTGGTCCCCTGTCTTTCGGCACAGGTACCCCTCTGCCTCCTGGCCCTGGTCCCCCTCTGCCACCCTGCCCGTGTCCTCCTCTGCTTTCTGGCCCTCAACCCGCTGTGCCTCCCGGCCCTATTCTCCTTCCACCCCCAGTTTCTTGGGTCTCTCTCCGTCCCATCCCTGGGTCCCCTCTACCTTCCAGCCCTGGTCCCCTGTCTCCTGGCCCAGGTACCCCTCTGCCTTCTGGTCCTGGTACCCCCTGCTTCTCGGCCCTGGTTCCCCTCTGCCTCCCTGCCCTGGTCCCGCTGTGCCTGCCAGTCCTGGTCTCCCTATACTTCCGGGCCCTGGCCGCTCTCTCGATCCTGGCCCTGTGTCCCCTCTACTTACCAGCCCTGGTCCCCCTGTCTCCCGGTCCAGGTACCCGGCTACCTCACGCCCTGGTCCCCCTGTTTCCCAGTCCAGGTAATCCTCTGCTACCTGGCCCTGGTCCCCCTCTGCTTCCCTGCCCGGGCCCCCCCGGCTTCTCAGCACTTGTACCCCTCTGCCTCCTGGCCCAGTTACCCCTCTACCTTCCGGGCCTGGTACCCCATCTCCCGGCCCAGGTACCCCTCTGCCTCCCTGCCCTGATCCCCCCAGTCTCTCGGCTCTGATCCCTCTCTGCCGCTCAGCCCTGGTCCCCTTGACCGCCGGCCCAGGTGCTCTTCTGCCTCCCGGCCATGGAACCCTCACCTCCCGACATAGGTACCCCTCTACCTCCTGGCCCTCGTCCCCCATTGCCTCCAGGCCCTTGTCCCTCTCTGCCTCCCTGACCTTGTCGGGCCAGCCTATCGGCCCATGTACCCCTTTACCTCCTGGCCCAGGTCCCTCCCTCCTCCTGGCCCAGGTCCCCCTTTACCTCCCTGCCCAGGTACCACTCAGCCTGCTGGCCCTCGTCCCCGTTTGCCTCCAGGCCCTGGTTACCCTCTATTTCGTGGCCCTGGACCCCATCTCCCAGCCCAGGTGCCCCTCTGCCTCCCGGTCCTGGTCCCCCACTGCATCTCGGCCCTGGTACCCCTCTGCCTCTCGGCCGTGGTCTTCCTCTGCTTATCGGCCCTGGTCACTCTGTCTCCAGGCCCAGATACCCATCTACCTCCCTGCCCTGGTCCCCCTGTCTCCCAGCCCGGGTAACCCTCTGCCTACCTGTCATGGTCCCCTCCTGCCGCGTTGCCTTGGACCTCCTCTGCCTCCCGGCCCTGGTAGCTCTGTCCCTCCCCGCCCTGGTCTCCTTCTACCTCCAGGCCCTGGTCCCCCGTCTCCTGGCCCAGGTACCCATCTGCCTCCTGACCCTGGTCCCCCTATGCCACCCTGCCCTGGTCCCCCTCCTCCTCCCGGCCTTCGTTCCTAAGTGCCTCCCTGACCCGTTTTTCTTCTACCTTCAAGACCCTGGGTCTCTCTTTCTCCCGGCCCAGGGTCCCTTCTACCTCCCGGCCCTGGTCCCCCTATGCCTCCCAACCCTGGTTCCTCTGTCTCCTGGCCCAGGTACCCTTCTTCCTCCCTGCCCTGGGCCACCTATCTCCTGGCCCAAGTACCCCTCTGCCTCCTGGCCCTGGTCCCCCTCTGCCTCCAGGCCGTGGTCTCCCTATGCCTCCCAGCCAGGTACCCCTCTGCCTCCTGGCCCTGGTCCCCCTCTTCCTGATCCCCCATCTCCCGGCCCAAGTAACCCTCTGCCTCCTGGCCATGGTCGCCTTCTGCCGCATTGCCCTGGTCCCCCTCTGCCTCCAGGCCCTGGATCCTCTGTGCTTCCAGATCCTGGTCTCTTTCTTCCTCCAGGCCCTTGGGTCTATCTCCTCCCCGGCCGTGGCTCCTCTCTCCCTCCAGGCCTTCGCTGCCTTGTCTCCCGGCCCAGGGACCATTCAACCTCCTTGCCCTGGTGCCCCTGTGCCACCCTGCTCTGGTTCCCCTCTGCCTCCCGGCCCTGGTTCATTCATTCATTCAGTCGTATTTATTGAGCGCTTACTGTGTGCAGAGCACTGTACTAAGCGCTCTGTGCCTCCTGGTTCTTGTCTCCTTCTACCTCCAGGCCCTTGGTTTCCTCTCCATCCTGGCCCTGGTCCACCTGTCCCCTGACCCAAGTACCCCTCAGTCTCCCGGCCCCGGTCCCCCTCTGCCTCCTGGTCCTGGTCCCCCTCTGCTTCCCTGAACTGGTTCCCACCTGAGTCTCAGTCCTGGTTCCCCTCTGTCTCCCGGCCCAGGTTCCCCTCTGCCTCCCGGACCTAGTCTCCCTGTCTCCCGGCCCAGGTACCCGTCTGCCTTCTGGCCCTGGTCCCCCTCTGCCTACTTGCTCTGGTCCCCCTCGGCCTCCAGGCCCGGGTTCCCCTCTCCGTCCCAGCCCCAAGTCAGATATACCACCCAGCCCTGCTGCCCATCTCTCATCCCTGGTCCCCTTCTGGCCGTCGTCCCCCTCTTCCAACCGGCCCTGGTCCCCTTCTGGCCATCATCCCCCTGTTTCCCGGCCCAGACACCCCTCTGCCTTCTGGCCCTGGTCCCCCTCTTCCTACCAGCCCTGGTCCCACTATGCCTCCAGACGCGGGTCCCCCTCTGCTTCCCAGATCCGGGTCCCCCTCTCCTTCCCAGCCCTGGGTCCCATATGCAACCTGGCCCTGCTACCCGTCTCCCAGTCTGGTACCCCTCTGCATCCTGGCCATAGTCCCCCTGTTTCCCGGACCAGGCACCACTCAAACTCCCGGTCCTTGCTCCCCTTCACCTCGCAGCCTTGGTCCCCCTCTGCTTCCCGGTCCAGGTACCCCTCTGCCTCCTGGTCCGGGTCCCCCTCCACTGTCCTGCCGTGGTCCCCTTCTGCCTCCGGGGCCTGGTCCCTCTGTGCTTCCCTGCACTGTTCTCCCTCTACCTCCAGGCCCGGGTCCTTCTCTCTGTTGCGTCCATGGGTCCCTTCTACCTGCCCGCTCTGGTCTCCCTGCCCCCGGGCCCAGGTACTCCTCTACCTCCCTAGGTCGCCCTCTGCTTCTCTGCCCTGGTCCCTCCTGCTTCTCTCTCAATCCGAGACTTGGGTCCCCTTTCCCTCCAGGCCCTTGTCCCGCTGTCTCCCGGTGTAGGTACCCCTCTGCCACCTGGCCCTGATCGACTTCTGCTACCCCGCCCTGGTCCCCCTTTATCTCTCGGCCCTGGTCCCTCTGTGGCTCTGGACTCTGGCCTCCTTTTCATTCATTCAATCCTACTTATAGAGCGCTTACTGTGTGCAGAGTGCTGTACTTAGAGTCTCCCGGCCCTAGTACCCCTTTCTCTCGGCCCAGGTAACCCTCTGCATCCCAACTCTGGTACATCTCCGCCACCCTGCCTTGGTTTCCCTCTGCCTCTCGGCCTTGGTCCCCCTGTCTCCCGGCCCACGTACCCCTCTGCCCCCCTGCCCTGGTCCCCCTGCCTCCCGGCCCAGGTAACCTTCTGCCTTCCGGACCTGGTCCCCCATCCCCCAGCCCAGATACCCCTCTGACTACTGGACCTGGTCCCCCTCTGCCTACTTGCCTTGGTCCCCATCTCCTGGCCCAGGTACCCCTCTGCCTCCTGGCCCTGCTCCCCCTCTGCTTCCCAGCCCTAGTTCCACATCTCCCGGCCCAGGTACCCCTCTGCATCCTGGAACTGGTCCCCCTATGCCTATATGCCCTGGTCCCCATCTGCCTCCCGGCCCTCGTACTCCGTGGCCTCCCGGCCCAGGTACCCCTCTGTCTCCTGGCCCTGGTCCCCCCCCCCTGCCACCATGCCCTGATCCCCCTCTGCATTCTGGATCTGGTCCCTCTGTGCCTCCAGGCCCTGTACCGCCAGGCCCTTGGGTGAGTCTCCATCCCGGCCCTGGGTCCCCTCTACCTCCTAGCCCTGGTCCCCCTGTCTCCCGGCCCAGGTACCCCGCTGCCTCCTGGCCTTGGTACGCCGTCGCCACTCTGCCCTGGGTCCCTCTGCAACCCGGACCTGGTTCCTTTGTGCAATAGGCCCTTATCCCCCAGGGCCTCCTGGCCTTGGTTTCTTCTACCTCTAGGTCCTTGGGTGAGTCTCCGTCCCGACCCACGTACCCCTCTGCCTCCCTGCCCTTGTCCCCTTATCTCCCGGCCTGGGAACCTCTCAGTCTCCTGGCCCTGGTCCCCATCTGCCTCCCAGCCCTGGTCCCCCTCTGCCTCCCTGCCCTCGTTCCTCAAGGCCTCCCGGCTTTAGTTTCTTTCTAGCACCAGGCCCTTGGGTGAGTCTCCGTCCAGGCCCTGGGTCCCCTCTACTTCCCGGCCCTGGTACCCCTCTGCCTATCGGCTCTGTTCCCTCTGTCTCCCGGCCCAGGTACCCCTCAGCCTCATAGCCCTCCTTTCCTTCTAGCTCCAAGACCTTGAGTGAGTCTCCGTCCACGCCCTGGGTCCCCTCTACCTCCCGGCCAAGGTACCCCTCTGCCTATCGGCTCTGGTCCCTCTGTCTCCCGGCCCAGATACCCCTCTGCCTCCTAGCCCGGGTCCCTCTCTGCCTCCAGGCCCTGCTCCCCTTCGGCAGCCCGGCCCTGGTCCCCGTTTGTCTCCCTGCCCTTTATGCCCATGTGTCTGCACCCTGGTCACCCTTTGCCTCCCGGCCCAGGTTCCCCTCTGCCTCCAGGCCCTGGTCCGCCTCTGCGTCTATAATCTGGTCCTCCTGTCTTCCGGCCCAGGTATCCCTCTGCCTCCCGACCCTGGTCCCCTGTCTCCCGGCCCAGGTACCCCTATGCTTCCTGGCCCTGGTCCCCCTCTGCCTCCCGGCCCTGGTCTCCCTGGATTTCCAGGCTCTGCTCCCTTTCTCTGTCCCGCCCCAGGCCCCATCTACCTCCCAGCCCGGGTCCCCCTGTCTCTCGGCCCAGGTTCCACTCTGCCTCCTGGCCCTGTTCCCCCTCTCTGCTCTGGTCTCCCTGTCTCCCGGCCCAGGTCCTCCCTATCCCGGTCCCCCCTACTTCTTGTCCATGGTCCCCCTCTACCTCCCGGCCCAGGTACGTCTCTACCTCCTGGCCCTAGACACCCTCTGATTCCGGTCGTGGTCCCCCTTCTATCGGTCCAGTTACCCCTCTGCCTCCCGGCCCTGGTCCCCATCTCCCAGCCCAGGTATTCCTCTGCCTCCCGGCTCTGCTCTGCCTCGGTCTCTCTAATCTGTTCGCCCCGTGCCTCTCGGCACTTGTTCCTCTCCTTTTCTCAGCCCTGGTCCCCCTGTATCCCGGCCCAGGTACTCCTCTGACTCCCGGGCATTGTCCCCCTGTCTCCCCGCCCAGGTACTCCTCTGTCTCTTGGCCCTGGTCCCCCTCTGCCTCCCCGCCCTGATCCCCGTCTGCATCCCGGCTCTGGTCCCTCTGTCCCTCCTGGCCCTGGTCCCCCTCAACCTCCAGGCCCTGGTCCCTCTCTCCATCACGGCCCTGAGTCACCTCTACTTCCAGGCCCTATTCCCTGTTTCCCGGGCCAGGTAGTCCCCTGCCTCCAGGCCGTGGTCCCCTCGGCCACCTGGCTCTGGTCCCCCTCAGCCTCCCTGCCCTTGTCGCCCGCGCTTTGTCTCCCGACCCTGGTTCCTCTTCCTCCTGGCCCAGGTCACCCTCTGCCTCCCGGCTCTGGTCCGTCTGTGCCTCCTGGCCCTGGTCCCCCTCAACCTCCAGGCCCTGGTCCCTCTCTCCATCACGGCCCTGGGTCACCTCTACTTCCAGGCCCTATTCCCTGTTTCCCGGGCCAGGTACTCCCCTGCCTCCAGGCCCTGGTCCCCCTCGGCCACCTGGCTCTGGTCCCCCTCAGCCTCCCTGCCCTTGTCGCCCGCGCTTTGTCTCCCGACCCTGGCTCCTCTTCCTCCTGGCCCAGGTATCCCTCTGCCTTCTGGCCCTGGTCCTCCTCTACCTCCAGGTCTGGCACCACTCTCCGGCCCAGCCATTTACAACCCAGCTCTGCTGCCCGTCTCCTGGCCTAGTACGCCTCTGCCTCCTGGCCGTCGGCCCCCGTCTCCTGGCCCAGGTACTCCTCTGCCTCCCGGACCTGGTCCCTGTGCATCCCGGACTTGGTCTCCGTCTACCTCCAGGCCCTTGGGTCTCTCTCAATCCCGGCCCTTGTTTCCCTCTACCTCCGGGCCCTGGTCCAACTGTCTCCCAGCCCAGGTACCCCACTACCTGCCAACCCTGGTCCCCCTCTGCCTCCCCACCCTGGCCCCTTTCTACCTCACATTCCTGGTCCCCCTCTGCCTGCCCTGGTACTCTCCTGGCTCTCGGACCTGCTTCCCCTCTGCTCCACGACCTGGTCCCCCTCTGCCTCCCGGTCCAGGTACCCAGCCGCATCCTGGCCCTTTTCCCCCTCTGCATCCAGGACCTGGTCCCCCTATCCCCCGGCCCAGGTATCCGTTCTGCCTCTGGACCCTGATAGCCCTCTGCCTCCCCATGCTGGTCCCCTCTGCCTCCCGATCCTGGTTCCCCCCACCTCTTGGCCCTAGTCCTGCTGCCTCCCGGCCCAGGTCACTCTACGCCTCCCGGCCCAGGTCGATCTGTGCCTCCCGGCCCTGCTCACTCTGTGACTCCCGGCCCAAATATCCCTCTACATCCAGGCCCTTGGGTCTCTCTCCGTCCCAGGCCTGGGTGCCCTCTAACTCCAGGCCCTGGTCCCGTTGCCTCTTGGCCCAGGTACCCCTCTGCCTACTGGCCCTGCTAACCCTCTGCCTCCCAGTCCAGGTACCCCTCTGCTTCCTGGCCCTGGTCCCCTTCTGCCACAGGGGCCTGGTGCCTTCGTGCTTCCCGGCACTGTTCTCCCTCTACCTCCAAGCCCTGGCCCTTCTCTTCGTCGCGTGGCTGGGTCCCCTCTACCTGCCCGCTCTGGTCTCCCTGCCTCCGAGCCCAGGTACCCCGCTATACCCTGGCACTGGTCCCCTTGTTTCCCGGTTCGGGTACCCCTCTGCCTGCTGGCCATGGTCCACCTCTGTCTCCATGCCCTGGTCTCTCCCATCTCTCGGCCCGGGTCCCCCTCTGCGCCTGGCCCTGGTCACCCTCTACCTCCCTGCCCTGGTCACCCTCTGCCTCCCTGCCCTGGTCTCCCCGGCCTCTAGACCCGAGTCCCCGTCTGACTCCCGGACTAGGTACCCTGCCACATCCTGGCCCTTTCCCCCCCTCAGCTCCCCGGCACTGGTACCCTGTCTCCCCGCCTAGGTACCCCTCTGCCTCCCAGCCCTGGTTGCCCTATCTCCAGATCCAGGTACCCTTCTGCCTCCTGGCCCTGGCCCCCCCGTCATCCTGCGCTGGTCCCTATCTGCCACTCTGCCCTGGTACCGCTTTCCTCCCGGCCCTGGTCTCCTTCTACATCCAGGCCCGTGAGACTCTCCCCATCCCGGCCCTGGGTCACCTCTACCTCCCAGGCCTGGTCCCCCATCTTCTGGCCTAGGTACCCTTCTGCCTCCCGGCCCTCAAGTACCCTTCTGCCTCCTGGCCCTGGTCCCACTCTGCCTCCCGGCCTTAGTCCCCTTGTCTCCCTGCGCAGGTACCCTTCTGCCTCCTGGCCCTGGTCCCCCTCTGATTTCTGGCCCTTGTCCCCCTCTGCTTTTCCCACTGGTCCAACTTTACTTTCTGGCCCTGTTTCCCCCGCCGCCCGCGGACCTTCTGGCCCTGGTCCCCTACTCCCTCCGGCCCTGGGTCCAATCTATCTCCCTACCTTGGTCCCCATCTTCTGCCCGGACCTGGTTGCCCTCTGCCGACCGGCATTGGTGCCCCGGTTACTCCCAGCTCTCGTCGCCTTGTATCTCTCGGCCCTGGTCCCCCTGTGTCTCGATGCACTGGTCCCTTTGTACCTGCCAGCCCTGGTCTCCCTCTTCCTCCAGGCCCTGGCCCCTCTATCTGTCTCAGCCCTGGATCCCCTCTAACTACCAGCCTAGGTGCCCCTGTCTACAGGCCCAGGTACCCCTCTGCCTCCCAGCCCTGGTCCCCCTCTCCCTGTCTGCCCTTGTCAGCTCTGCTTCTCGGAACTGGTCCCCTTTGCCTCCTGTACCTGGTACCCCTCTGCATCCTGTCCCTGGTCCACCGTCTACCGGCCCGGATACCCCTCTGCCTCCTGACCCTGGTCCCCCCTGCCTCCTGCTCCCACTCTGACTCCCTACCCTCCCTCCCTACCCGGCCCGGGCCCTCCTCTACCTCCCGGGCCTGGTCCACTCCTCCTCTCGGACCTGGTCCGCCCAGCCACCCTGCCCTGGTCCTCCTCTGACTCCCATCCCTGGTTCCGCTAAGCCTGCCAGCCCTAGTTCCCCTTTACTTTCACGAAGCCGGGGGACAAGGGCAGGGAGGCAGAGGAACGCCTCTATATGCTGGTCCTAGTCCCCGCTTCTCGGCCCTGGTCCCTCTTTGCCTTCCGGTCCAGGTACTGCTCTGCCTCTTGGCCTTGGTCCCCATTTTCCTCCCGGCCCTGATCCCCATCGCCCGGTCCAGGGACCCCTCTGCCTCCTGGCCCTGGTCCCCCACTCCCGCCCTGCCGGGGTCCCTTTCTGCCTCCAGGCCCTCCGTCACCTCAACCTCCCGGCCATGTTCCCCTAGTCTTCTGGCCCAGGTACCCCTCTGAATTCCCGCCCTGGCACCCCTATGCTTCCGGTCCCAGGCCGGCTTCTGCCTCTCTGACCTGGTTGGCCCCCGCCTCTCGGCCCTGGTTCCTCTCTGCTTCTCTGCCCTAGTCCCACTGTCTCCCAGCACAGGTATCCCTCTGCCTCCCAACCCTGGTCCCCTGCCTACCAGCTCTGGTCCCCCTCTGTCACCCGGCCATGGTTCCCCTCTGCCTCCCTGACCTTGTCACCCCCGGCTTCGTGGCCCTGGTCTCCCGTCTACAGGCCCGGGTACCCCTCTGCCTCCTGGCCCTGGCCCCTATCTGCCTCTCTGCCCAGGTACCACTCAGCCTGCTGGCCCTGGTCCCCCTCTACCTCCTGGCCCTGGTCACCCATCTACAAGCCTTGGTACCCCTCTGACTCCTGGCCATGGTCCCCCCATGATGCCCTACCCTGTTCCCCCTCTGCCTCCCGGACCTGGGTTCTCCCTACCTCCAGGCCCTGGTTCCCCAGTCTCCCCGCCCAGTTAACCCTCTGCCTCCTGGCCCTGGTCCCCCGTATCCCGGCACAGGTACCCCTCTGTCTCCTAGCCGTGATCTCCCTCTGCCTCCCGGCCCTGGTCCCGCGCCCCCGACTCCTGGCCCTGGTCACCATCTACCTACCTGCCCACGTACCCCTCAGCGTGCTGGTCCTATCCCCCTCTACCTCCTGGCCCTGGTCCCCCGTCTACAAGTCTTGGTACCCCTCTGCCTCCTGTACATGGTCCCCCCCCCCCGCCCTCCTGCCCTGATCTCCCTTTGCCTCCCGGACCTGGGTTCTCCCTACCACCAGGCCCTGGTCCCCCAGTCTCCCCGCGCAGGTATCCCTCTGCCTCCTGGCCCTGGTCCCCCGTATCCCGACCCAGGTACCCCTCTGTCTCCTGGCCCTGGTCCACCTCTGCCTCCAGACCCTGATACCCCTCTGCCTCCCTGCCCTTGTCCTCCACCGCTTCTCGGCCCTGGTCCCCCTTGGCCTTCCGGCCAACGTACTCCTCTGCCTCCTGGCCCAGGTCCCCCTCTTCCTCCCAGCCCTGGTCCCCCATCTCCCGGCCAAGGTATCCTTCTGCCTCCTGGCCCTGGTCCCCCACTGCGACCCTGCCCTGGTCCCCCTCTGCCTTCTGGCTCTGGGTCCCCTCTACCTCCCGGACCCGGTCCCCCGTCTCCTGGCCCAGGTACCCTTCTAAATCCTGGCCCGGGTCTCACTCTCTGTCCGTCCCTAGTTCCTTTGTTCCTGCCAGCCCTAGTTCCCCTTTAGTTCCAAGAAGCGGTGGGAGAAGGGCAGGGAGGCAGAGAAACCCCCAATTTCCCGGCCCTGGTCCCCCTGTCTCCCGGCCCAGGTGCCTCTGTCCCACCAAGCACTTGTCACCCCTGTCTACCGTCCCTGGTCCCCCTCTGCCTACCTGCCCTTGTCACCCCCGCTTCTCGGCCCTGGTCCCCTTTGTCTCTCGTCCCTGTTACCCCCCTGCCTCCTGGCCCTGGTCCCTCTCCTCCTCCTCCCGGCCATGGTCCCCCCTCTCCCGGCTCAGGTAGCCCTCTGTCTCCTGGCCCTGGTTCCTGTTGCCACCCTGCCCTAGTCCCCTTCTGCCTCCCATCCCTTGTTGCCCTGTACCTTCCAGCCCTAGTTCCCCTTTACTTCCAAGAAGTGGGAAGGACAAGGGCAGGGAGGCAGAGGAACACCCTCATCTTCCGGCCCGGGTACCCCTCTGTCGCCTGGCCCAGTTCCCCATCTACCTCCAGGCCCTGGTCCCCCTCTGCCACCGGGCACTGGTCCCCCCGGCTTCTCGGCCCTGTTCCCCCTTTGTCTCCTGGCCCTGGTCCCCCACTGCCTCCAGGCCCTGGTCCCCCTCTGCCTCCTGGCCCTGGATTCCTACCTCCAGGCCCTTGGGTCTCTCTCCGTTCTGATCCTGGGTCCTCTCTACCTCCCAGCCCAGGTCCCTCTGTCTCCAGACCTAGGTACCCCTCTGCCTCCTGGCCCTGGTCTCCCTCTACCTCTAGGCCTTGGTACCTCTGTTCCCCCAGGCCCTGATCCCTCTCTCTGTCCCGACCCTGGGTCTGCTCTACCTCCCTGCCCTTGTCCCCCGCTTTCCCGACCCAGGAACCCCTGTGCCTCCCCGCCCTGGTCCTCCTCTGACTCCCGGCCCTGGTCTCCTTCTACCGGCCCTGGTCCTCCTGTCTCAGGAACAAGTTACCCCTCTGCCTCCAGGCATGGTCACCCTCTGCCTCCCGGCGCTGGTCCCCCTCTGCCTCCTGGACCTGATCCCCCTCTGCCTTCGAGACCTGGTCCCCCTCTGCCTCCCAGCCCTGGACTCCGTCTCCCAGTTCAGGTACCCATCTGCCTTCTGGTCCTGGTCCCCCTCTGTCTCCCGTCCCAGGTATCCCACTGTCTCCTGGCCTTGGTCCCGCTCTGCTTCCCAGCACAAATACCCCTCTGACTCCCTGCCTTGGTCCCCTTGTCTTCAGATCCAGGTACCCCTCTGCCTCCCGGCCCTGGTCTCCTCCTACCTCCAGGCCCTTGGGTCTCTCTCCGTCCCGGCCCTGGGTCGCCTCTACCTTTCAGCTCTGATCCCCCTGTCCCCAGACCCAGGTACCCCTCTGCCTCCAGGCCCTGGTCCCCCTCTGCCTCCCGGCTCTGGACCCCTGTCTCCCGGCCCACGTAACCCTCTGTCTCCTGGACCTGGTCCCCTTCTGCCTACCAACCCTGGTCCCCATCTGCCTTCCATACTTGGCCCTCCTAGGCATCCCGGCCCTGGTCCCCCTCTGCCTCCCTGCCCTTGACCCCCTGCTTCTCGAACCTGGTCCCCCTTTGCCTACCGGCCCAGGTACGGCTCTGCCTCCTGGCCCTGGTTCCTCTGTGCTTCCCGGCCCTGGTCCCCCATGGCATCCCGGTCTTGGTTTTCTTCAACCTCCAGGCCATTGGTTGAGTCTCCGTCCCGAGCCACGGTCCCCTCTACCTCCCGGCCCTCGTCCCCCTGTCTCCTGTCCCAGGTACCCCTTTGCCTCCTGGCCCTGGACTCCGTCTCCCAGTCCAGGTACCCCTCTGCCTCCCGGCCCTGGTCCCCCATGGCATCCCGGTCTTGGTTTCCTTCAACCTCCAGGCCATTGGTTGAGTCTCCGTCCCGACCCATGGTCCCCTCTACCTCCCGGCCCTGGTCACCCTCTCTCCTGTCCCAGGTACCCCTTTGCCTCCTGGCCCTGGCCCCGTTCAGCCTCCAGGCCCTGGCCACCCTCTGCCTCCCTGCCCTTGTCGCCCCCGCTTCTCTGCCCTGGTCCCCCTTTGTCTCCCATCCCAGGTACCCCTCTGCCTCCCGGCCCTGGTCCGCATCTGCGTCTATGACCAGGTCACACCCTGCCTCTCGGCCCTGGACCTCCTCTGTTTCTCATCCTGGTCCTCCTGTCTGCTGACCCAGGTATCCCTCTGCCTAACGGCCCTGATCTCCCTCTACCTCCCTGACCTTGTCTCCCCCACATCTCTGTCCTGGTCCCCCTTTGCCTCCCGGGCAATGTACCCATATGCCTCCCGGCCCAGGTACCCCTCTACTACTTGGCTCTGGACCCCTCTACCTCGCTGCCCTGATCCCCGTCTGCCTCCCAGCCCTGGTCCCTCTACCTCCCTGACCTTGTCTCCCCCACATCTCCATCCTGGTCCCCCTTTGCCTCCCGGGCAATGTACCCATATGCCTCACGGCCCAGGTACCCCTCTACTACCTGGCCCTGGACCCCTCTACCTCGCTGCCCTGATCGCCGTCTGCCTCCCAGCCCTGGTCCCTCTGTGCCTCCCGGCCATGGTCTCCCTCGACCTCCAGGTCCTGGTCCCTCTCTCCATCACGGCCCTGGTCCCCTCTAGCTCCCGGCCCTGGTCCCCGTCTCCTGGACTAGGAACCAGTCTGCCTACCTGCCCTGGTACCCATCTACCTCCTGGCCCTAGTCAACCTCTGCCTCTCGGCCCTGGTCCCCGTCTCCCGGCCCACGGACCCTTCTTCCTCCTTGCCGTGGTCTCCCTGCCTCCCAGCCCAGGTACCTCCCTGCCTTCCTGCCCCAGTCCTCTCCACTTCTCGACCCTGGTGCCCCTTTGCCTCCAGGCCCAGCTACCACTCTGCCTCCTGGCCTTCGTCCCCCCCTGCCACCATGCCCTGGTCCCCCTCTGCCTCTGGGACCTGGTCCCTCTGTACCTCCTGGTACCCCAGGGCCTCCCGGACTTGGTTTCCTTCTACCTCCAGGCCCTTGGGCGAGTCTTCGTCCGGGACCTGTGTCTACTCTACCTCCCGGCCCTGGTCCCCCTGTCTCCCGGCCTAGGTACACCACTTCCTCCTGGCCCTGGTCCCCCCTCTGCCAACCCGCCCTGGTGCCCATCTGCCTCCCGGCCTTGAACCCCCTCTGCGTCTCGGCCCTGGTCTCCCTGCCCCCAGCCTAGATGCCCCTCTTCCTCCTGGCCCTGGTCCCCCTCTGCCAACCCTCCCTAGTCCCCATAATAATAATAACAATAATAATAATAATAATAATAATAATAATAATCATAAAATGGCATTTATTAAGCGGTTACTATGTGCAAAGTACTGTACAAAGCGCTGGGGAGGTTACAAGGTGATACGTTTGTCCCATGGAGGGGGCTCGCAGTTTTAATCCCCATTTTACAGATGCGGTAACTGAGGTCCAGAGAATCAATCAATCAATCAATCAATCGTATTTATTGAGCGCTTACTATGTGCAGAGCACTGTACTAAGCGCTTGGGAAGTACAAATTGGCATCACATAGAGACAGTCCCTACCCAACAGTGGGCTCACAGTCTAAAAGGGGGAGACAGAGAACAGAACCAAACATACCAACAAAATAAAATAAGTAGGATAGAAATGTACAAGTAAAATAAATAAATAAATAAATAAATAGAGTAATAAATATGTACAACCATATATACATATATACAGGTGCTGTGGGGAAGGGAAGGAGGTAAGATGGGGGGATGGAGAGGGGGACGAGGGGGAGAGGAAAGAAGGGGCTCAGTCTGGGAAGGCCTCCTGGAGGAGGAGTGAAGTGACTTGCCCAAAGTCACACAGCTGACAATTGGTGGAGTCGGGATTTGAACCCATGACCTCTGACTCCAAAGCCCGAGCTCTTTTCACTGCGTCACGCTGCTTCTCTCATCTGCCTCCCGGCCCTGGTCCCCCTCTGCCTCTCGGCCCTGGTTCACCTGTCTCCTGGCCCAGGTAACTCTCTGCCTCCCATTCCTGGTCCCCCTCAGCCTCCCGGCCCTGGTCTCCTTCTAGATCCAGGCCCTTGGGTCTCTCTCTGTCCTGACCCTGAGTCCCCTCTACCTTCCAGGTCTGGTCCCCCTGTCTAGGGTCCCCTCTGCCTCTTGGCCCTGGTCCACCTCTGCCTCCAGGCCCCGGTCCCCCTCTCCCTCCCTCCACTTGCCCCCCCCATAGTGTCTTGGGAATGGCCCCCCTTTGCCTTCTGACCCAAGTAACCCTCTGTGCTCTGGCCCTGTTCCCTCTCTGCCTTCCGTCCCAGGCACCCCTCTGCCTCCTGGCCCTGATCCCCCTCTTCCTCCCGACCCTGGTGCCCTGTATCCCGGCCCTGGTACCCCTCTGCCTCCCGGCCCTGGGTCCCCTCAACCTCGCGGCACTGGTCCCCCTGTATCCTTGCCCGGGTACCCTTCAAAATCCTGGCCCTGCTCCCCCTATGCCTTCCCACCCTGCTACCCTTCTGCATCCCGGCCCTTGTACCCCACCGCCTCCCTGCCTTGGTTCCCCCCGTCTATCGTCCCTCGTCCCCCCCCCTGACTTTCAGCCGCAGTTCCCCTGTACTTACGAGAAGCGGTGGGGGGGGGGAGGGGGCAAGGGCAGGGAGGCAGAGGTACTCCTGTGCCTGCTGGACCTAATCCCCGTTTCCCAACCCTGGTCCCACTCTGCCTCCCGGCCCCGGTCCCCCTCTGCCTCCTAACCCTGGTCCCCCCCATCTCCCGGCCCAGGTACTCCTCTGCCTCCCGGCCCTGATCTCCCTCTACCTCCAGGCCACTGGGTCTCTCTCCTTCCCGGCCAGGGGTCCCTTCTACTTCCAGGCCCAGGTCCCCCTGTTCTACCAGGCCCTGGTCTCCTTCTACCTCCAGGCCCTGGCCCCTCCCTCCGTCCTGGCCCTGGGACCCTCTATCGACCGGCCTGGGTCTCCCTGTCTCCCGGCCCAGGTACCCCTCTGCCTCCCGGCCCTGGTCCCCCCATGCCTACCAGCCCTGGTCTCCCTCTGCCTCCCTGACACACCCTAACAAAGGGTGGTAGAGGCCTGTGCCCTGATCTCTGCCTCGAACCCCTCCCCGCAGTTAGCGCTCAATAAATACGATTGAATGAATGAATGAATAGTCCTCTTCTGCTACCCGGCCCTGGTCGGCCTCTGACTCTCTGACCTGGTCACCCCCTGCCTCTCGGCCCTGGTTCCGCTCTGCTTCTCAGCTCCAGTCCTACTGTCTCCCGGCACAACTACCCCTCTGTCTCCCAGCCCTGGCCCCCCTGTCTTCCGGCCCGGGTACCCTTCTGCCCCCTGTTTCTGGTATCCTGTCTAATGGACCTGGTGCCCCTCTGCCTCCCAGCCCAGGTCCCCCTTTCTCCCGGACCAGGAACTCCTCTGCCTCCTGGCCCTGGTTCCCCTCTACGTCCCTGCCCTGGCCCACCATCTACTGGCCCGGATACCCCTCTGCCTCCCGGCCCTGGTCCCCCCCCATGCCTCCCGGCCCTGGTCCCCCCATGCCTCCCGGCCCTGGTCCCCCTCTGCCTCCTGGCCCTGACCCACCCTAGCAAAGGGTGGTAGAGGCCTGTGCCCTGATCTCTGCCTCGAACCCCTCCCCGCAGTAAGCGCTCAATTAATACGATTGAATGAATGAATGAATAGTCCCCTTCTGCTTCCCGGCCCTGGTCGGCCTCTGCCTCTCTGACCTGGTCACCCCTGGCCTCTCGGCCCTGGTTCCCCTCTGCTTCTCAGCCCCAGTCCCACTGTCTCCCGGCACAAGTACCCCTCTGTCTCCCAGCCCTGGCCCCCCTGTCTCCCGAGCCAGGTACCCCTCTGCCTCCTGTTTCCGGTCTCCTGTCTAATGGACCTGGTCTCCCTCTGCCTCCCTGTTCCGGGCCCCCTCTGCTTCCCTGCCCTGACCGGCCTCTGCCTCTCTGAACTGGTCGCCCCCCGCCTCTTGGTTCCCCTCTGCTTCCCAGCCCTAGGCCCCATCTCCTGGCCCATGTAACCCTCTGCCTCCCGGCCCCGGTCCCCCTGTCTACCGGCCCTGGTCTCCCTCCGTCTCCTGTCCCTGGTCCCCCTCTACCTCCCTGACCTTGACCCCCATGCTTCTCGGCCCTGGTCCCTCTTTGCCTCCCGGCCCTGATCCCCGTTTCCCAACCCTGGTCCCCCTCTGCCTCTTGGCCCTGGTCCCTCTCTGCCTGCCGAACCTGGTTTCCCATCTCCTGGCCCAGGTACACCTCTGCCTCCTGGCCCTGGTCCTCCTCTATCTCCTGGCCCTGGTCCCTTTGAGCCTCCCGCCCATGGCCTCCCTCTACCTCCAGGACATGGGGTCTCTCTCCATCCCGACCATGGGTCCCCTCTACCTCCCGGTCTTGGTCTCCGTCTGGCTCCCTGCCCTGGTCCCCCTCAAATTCCCGGCCCAGGCCGGCCTCTGCCTCTTTGACCTGGTCATGCCCCGCCTTTCGGTCCTGGTTCCCCTCTGCTTCTCAACCATAGTCTCACTGACTCCCGGCACAGGTACCCCTCTGCCTCCTAGCCCTGGTCCCCCTAGCCCATGTACCCCTCTGCCTCCCGGCCCTGGTCATCCTGTCTACCAGCCCTGGTCGCCCTCTTTATCCCGGTCCAGGCCGCTCTCTGCCTCCTTGACCTTGTCACATCGCTTCTCGGCCCTGGTCCCACTTTGCTTCCCGGCCCCGGTACCCCTCTGTCTCCTGGCCGTGGTCCCCCGCTGCCTCCAGGCCCTGGTCCCTCTCCGCCTCCCGACCCTGGTCCCCCTTCTCCGATCCCCGGTATCCCTCTGCCTACTAACTATGCTCTCCCTCTGCATCCCGGCCCTGGTTACCCAAGCCTCCCGACCCTAGTCCCCCGTTTCCCGGCCCAGGGACCCCTTGCCTCCTGGACCTCGTCCCTTTCTGCCTCCAGGCCCTGGTCCCCCTCTGCCTCCCTTCCCTTGTCTCCCCCCCCCCGCCTTTTCGGCCCTGGTACCCCTTTACCTTCCAGCCCAGGTACCTCTCAGCCTCCTGGCACTGGTCCCCCTCTGCATCCCGGCCCTTGTCCACCTGTCTACAGGCCCAGGTTACCTTCTAAATCCTGGGCCTGGCCCCCCTCTGCCTCCTTGCCCTGGTCCCCCTCTGCCTTCCTGCCTTGGTCCCCCCGTGCCTCTTGTCCCTGGTTCCCTATGACCTTTGGCCGTAGTTCCCCTTTACTTCTGAAAACCAGGAGGAACAAGGGCAGAGAGGCAGAGGTACAGGCTGCCTGCCAGTCCTGATCTTCGTTTCCCGGCCCTGGTCCCCCTCTGCTGCCCTGCCCTGGTCCCCCTCTGCCTCCCGGCCCTGATCCCTCTGTGCCTCCCGGCCCTGGTCCCTCTGTGCCTCCCGACCCTGGACCCTCTGTGCCTCCCGACCCTGGACCCTCTGTGCCTCCTGGCCCTGAACACTCTGTGCCTCAGGCCCTGGTCTCCCTCTACCTCCAGGCCCTTGGGTCTCTCCCCATCCCGGCACTCGGTCCCCTCTACCTTCTGGCCCAGGTACCTCTACACCTCCTGGCTCTGGTCCCCTCGTCTCCTAGCCCAGATACCCCTCTGCCTCCCGGCCCTGGTCCCCCATCTCCCAGCTCAGGTACCCCTCTGCCTCCCTGCCCTTGTGCCCATGTCTCCCGGCCCAGGTCCCCCTCTGCCTCCCGGCCCTGGTCTCCTTCTACCTCCAGGCCCTTGGGTCTCTCTCCGTTCGGCCCTGGGTCCCCTCTACCTCCCGGCCCTGGTCCCTCTGTCTCCAGACCCACGTACCCCTCTGCCTCCTGGCCCTTGTCTCCCTCTACCTCCAGGCCCTGGTCCCTCTCTCTGTCCCGGCCTTGGTCCCCCTGTCTCCCGGTCCAGGCACCACTCTATCTCCCGGCACTGGTCCCTATGTTTCCTTGCCCAGGTACTCCTCTGCTTCCCACCCTGGTCCCCCTCTGCCTCCCGGCCCTGGTCCCCCTCTGCCTCCCAGCCCTGGTCCCTCAGTTCCTCCAGGCCCTGGTGTCCTTCTACTTCCAGGCCCCTGGGTCACTCACCGTCCCATCACTGTATCCCCTCTACCTCCCGGCCCTGGTCCCCCGTCTCCCAGCCCAGGTACCCCTCGGCCTCCCGGCCCTGGTCCCTGTGTGACTCCCCGCCCTGGTCTCTCTCTACCTCTACGAACTTGGGTCTGTCTCCCTTCCGGCCCTGGTCTCCGTTGCCCGGCCCAGGTACCCCTCTGCATCCTGGCCCTGGTTGCCTTCTGTCTCCCCACCTTGTTCCCTCTCTGCCTTCCGGCCCCAGTCCCCCTATGCCACCCTGCCCCTGCGCCCTCACCCCCACGGCTTCTCAACCATGGTCCCTCTCTACCACCCAGCCCAGGTACCCCTATGCCCCTCTACCTCCCTGCCCTGGTTCCCCTGTCCCTTGGCCCAGGTACCCATCTGGCTCCTGGCGCTGGTCCCGCTCTGCCACCCGGCCCTTTTCCCTCTGTGCCTTCTGGCCCTGGTTTCGTTCTACCTCCAGGCCCTTGGGTCTCTCTCAGTCCAGGCCCTGGGTCCCCTCTACCTCCCGGCCTTCGTCACTTTGTCTCCTGGCCCAGGTACCCTTCTGCCTCCTGGCCCTGGTCCCCCTCTCTCCCGGCCCAGGTACCCCTCTGCCTCCCTGCCCTTGTCCCCGTCTGCCACCCTGCCATGGTCCACCTCTGCCCCCCGGCCCTGGTCTCCTTCTATCTCCAAGCCCTTGGGTCTCTCTCCGTCCCGGCCCTGGGTCCTCTCTACCTCCCAGCCCAGGTACCCCTGTCTCCTGGCCCAGGTAACCCTCTACTTCTTGGCCGTGATCCCTCCCCTTCCTTCCCACCCTGGTCCCCCTCTGCCTCCCTGCCCTGGTCCCCTGCCTGCCTCTCAGCCTTTGTCCCCCTTGTACCCCTGTCTCCCAGCCTAGGTACCCATCTGCTTCCTGGCATTGGTCCCGCTCTGCCCCTAGGCCCTGGTCCTCCTCTGCCTCCCGTACCTGGTCCCTTTATGTGTCCAGGCCCTGGTCTTCCTGTGTCCAGGCCCCTCCCATTTCCCATCCCCCCGCCTTACCTCCTTCCCCTCCCCACAGCACCTGTATATATGTATATATGTTTGTGCGTATTTATTACTCTATTTATTTTATTTGTACATATTTATTCTATTCATTTTATTTTGTTAATATGTTTTGTTTTGTTCTCTGTCTCCCCCTTCTAGACTGTGAGCCCACTGTTGGGTAGGGACCATCTCTATATGTTGCCAACTTGTAATTCCCAAGCGCTTAGTACAGTGCTCTGCACTATGTAAGCGCTCAATAAATACAATTGAATGAATGAATGGTCTCCTTCTACCTCCAGGACCTGGTCCATCTCTGCGTCCTGGACTTGGGTTCCCTCTATCTCCCGGCACTGGTCCCCCTGTCTTCTGTCCCAGGTACCACTTTGCCTCCTGGTCCGGGTCTCCCTCTGCCACCCTGCCCTGGTCCTCCTCTGCCTCCCGGCCCTCTTCCTCCTCTGCCTCCCGGACCTTGTCCCTCTGTGCCTCCCGGCCCTGTTCTCCTTCTACCCCCAGGTTCTTGGGTCTCTCTCCGTCCCGGCCCTGGGTCCCCTGTACATTCCAGCCCTGGGCCCCCTGTCACCCGGCCCAGGAACCCCTCTGCCTCCCCACCTTGGTCCCCCTCTGCTTCCCAGCCCTGGTCCTCCTATGTCTCCCTGCCCCGGTCCTCACTGCGTCTCGGTCCTGATCCCCCTATGCCTCCCAGCCCTGGTCCTCTTATGCCTCCCTGCCCCTGTCCCCCCAGCCTCTCGTCTCTCCTCCCCCTCTTTCTCCCGGCCCAGGTACCCCTATTCCTCCTGGCCCTGGTACCCCCCTGCCACGAGGTCATGGTCCACCCCTGCCGCCTGGCCCTGGTCCTCCCCTGAATCTCGGCACTTGTCCTTCTCTACCTCTCGGCCCTTGTTCCCCTGTCTCCCGACCCAGTAACCCCTATGCCTCCCAGCACTGGTCCCCCTCTGCCTCCCAGCTCTGGTCGCATGTGCCTCCATGTCCTGGTCTCCGCCTCTTCTCGGCCCTCGTCATTCATTCATTCATTCAATCGTATTTATTGAATGCTTACTGTGCAGAGACCACTGTACTAAGCGCTTGGGAAGTAGAAGTCGGCAACATATAGCGCTCAGTACAGTATTCTGCACACAGTAAGCGCTCAATAAATATGACTGACTGAATGAATGATTTTGTTAATTACATCTGTAATGCCTGTTTACTTGTATTGATTTCCTGATGCCTCTTTACTTGTATTAGTACCTGTCTCCTCCTCTAGACTGGAAGATAGTTGTGGGCAGGGATAATCTCTCTTTTTTGATGTACTGTAATTTCCCAAGCGCTTAGTACACTGCTCTGCTCACAGTAAGCACTCTATGGCTTGGTGGAAAGACCACAGGCTTGCATGAAAGACGACTTGGGTTCTAATCCTGGCTCCACCACTTATAAGCTTTGTGACCTTAAGTCAAGCCACTTAATCAATCAATCGTATTTATTGAGCGCTTACAGTGTGCAGAGCACTGTACTAAGCGCTTAACTACTCAACTACTCTGTGCCTCGGTTACCTCATCTGCAAAAGGGGGATTGAGACTGTGAGCTCCTGGTGGGACAATCTGATGACCATGTATCTACCCCTTGCTCAGAACAGTGCTTGGCACATAGTAAGCACTCAACAAATAACATTATTATTACTATTGTTGTAAGTACGATTGAATGGATAAATGAAGTGTGGGTTGAACCAAAAATTTGCTAGGCTGTCATACACACATCCATAAATAAACATAAACACACACACACACACACACACACACACACACACACACACACACACACACACACACACGCACCCCTCTTTTGGAGGACTATGCCACCTAAGACTCCATCTTGACAGCAGGGCATGTCTGGGCATTGACCTCTGTCCACATTAGAAACATGCGTCTCAAGGCTGGAGAGATGCATTGAGCAGTTTTTTTACAATGAGTAGTAACTAGATTCTCCCCGCGGCCATCCTGCCCTGAGCTGTGTGCTGCCAGGGGATTTTGGCTGGAGGGTTTTGAGCAGCCTGGACATGCTAGTGCGGGAAGGGGGACCTCGGGACTCACTCTGGCCTCCTCTGGTGATGGGCAGAAGAACTTCGGTCTCATCGGAGTGAAGTGGCACTGGAGCTTCTCCTCTGGTCCCTGCCCGTGGACATGTCGGGTTCTGAACTCTGGTCTTGAGACACCTGAACCGGTGATCCTAAGCGTCTGACCGGGACCACATCTGTTGAAAGGAAAACCAGTGTTCAAAGTTGGGTGTGGAAAGGGGAAGCGGGGAGGCAGGAAAAGGCGGCGGGGGAAGCACAGACAACCTATTTTTGTCAACACTTTTGACCACTCCCCCTTCCCCCTCCCGGCCCAACATGGTTAAGTGGATCTGCAGCTACGCTGACTGCCACACTCTGCCCTACAAACACTTACCCATCCCTTCTTCACATCCTTAGAAGGGGCTAGTTCTCCACACACTGGAGGGACAGAACTACACACTGTATAGAATTCCATTTCTAGAAAGGAAAACCTGCTTTGTCCTCCCACCTGCACTCTCAGTTCTGTTACTCCAGGAACTCCAGTCCCCACGATACGGTAAGCACTTAGAACAGTGCCAGTGCCTAGAACAGTGCTTGACACATAGTAAGCACTTAACAAATACTAACATTATCGTTAATATTAATCTTATTGTGGGGAGGGAATGTGTCTGTCATACTGTACTCTCCTAAGGGCTGAGTACAGTGCTCTGCACACAGCAAGAGCTCCATCAACCCAATTGATCGATTGAAGGTGCAGAACCGCACAGTAGAGTGCAATTTCTAGTACAATACCTGCCTTTTGTCCTCCCCGCCCACACCCTTGCTTCCTTGACCTCAGGTAGGAGTCTGTACACTTTGCTTCTCAGAGAAAATTAGAATAGAGACCCTGGTAGACACTCTGTCCTCCTCCTGACACTGGATCTCTCAAGCTTCTGTGTTATGCCCAGAAATGTCCTTTCTCTGGGGACTGAGACTTTGCAGTGACTGTGTGCTGAGCACTATACTAAGCGCTTGGGAAGTACAAGTTGGAAACATATAGAGATGGTCCCTAACCAACAAAGAGTTCACAGTCTAGGTAACTGAGGTACAGAGAAGTTAAGTGACTTGCCCAAGGTCACACAACAGACAAGTGGCAGAGCTGGAATTAGAACTCCTGACCTCTGACTCCCAAGCCCGTGCTCTTTCCACTAAGCCAGCGTGGCTTCGTGGCTTAGTGGATAGGACGTGCCTAGGGGTTAGAAGGTCCTGTGTACTAATCCTGGTTCTGCCACATGCTTGCTGTGTGACCTTGGGCAGTTACCTCAGTTACCTCATCTGTAAAATTGGGATTAAGACTAATATGGGGCTCATAGGCCCATATGGGACAGGGCTGTGTCCATCCAGATTAACGTGGATCTACCCTAGCTCTTACAACAGTGCTTGGCACAAAGTAAGCACATTAAATGTATTATTATTATTATTATTATTATTATTATTATTATTATTATTATTCCACAGTAAGCTTGTTCTGGGGTGTTGCTCCTCTCTACCACCCCATAGTGCTACTAGGTAGTATTCTGTGAAGCTGCACCTCTCAATCACCCCCTCACAGCATCATGTGTCGTTCTGGGAGGCACGAGCCTGGAAATCCGAGGACGTGGGTTCCAATTCCGGCTCCACCACATGTCTCCTCTGTGACTTTGGACGTCACTTAACTTATCTGAGGCTCAGTTACCTCATCCACAAAATGGGGATTAAGACTGTGAGTCCCATGTGGGACGTGGACTGTGTCCGATCTGATTACCCTGTATCTACCCCAGGACTTAGAACAGTGCAAGGCACACAGTAAATGCTTAACAAATACCACCATAATAACTATTATGATGATTATTATGATTTTATTATTATTATTTTAGAGACAAGATAACTGAGGCATAGAAGAGTGAAATTACTTGCCCAAGGTCACTCAGCAGAAACATAGTAGGGCCTGGATTAGAAATCAGGTCTGACCCCTTTCCCCCAGGCTCTATTCACTAGGCGGCGATGCTTCTCTCCCACACGGCACCTCTCTATCTCCACCTGGTGGTAGTTTGCTCTTCCAGCGCCGGCTTACCCCACGGGCCTCCATCTCGTCTATCTGGCCTGCAGCCTCCTTTTCCAAGTCCCTCCTCTGGTCTGCAACTCCCTCTCCCTCCCTTCACATGCGCCAGACCGTCATTATCCCCATCTCCAAAGCATTAAGGTCACAACTCCGCCAAGAGGCCTTCTCTGATTAAACCCTCTTTCCTCCGGCTCCTTCTCCCTTCTGTATTGTCTACACCCTGGGATTTGTGAAATTTGAACAATCGCTTTTGGCCCTGCATCATATCTGTGCATATCCAAGCAACTGAACAGAAAGAGCCGAGGACTAACAAACACTAAAATAATGACTGAAATTAAGAAGTGAAAAAAGTCAGGTGGCAACAGAAATGAGAACAGCATCTACGCTGATCAATCCCCCAAAGACTGGCCAAATCCAACTTCCCAGATAACAATAATAGCAACTGCGGTCTTCGGTAAGCACTTGTTATCTGCCAGACACTATACTAACCACTGGCCTAGACACAAGATAATTGGGTTGTACACAGTCCCTGTCCCACACTGGGCTTACAGTCTTAACCCTATTTTATAAATGAGGAAACTGAAGCAGAGAGATTAATGGAGAAGGGAAGGTCAGCAGTTTTGAACGGTCCCTTCCGGATCACTTGGGAAGTGTCAAGGATGGGGAGGAGAGAGGCAGGGGTGTTTGATGGTCCATGCTGGGTCACTGATGGAGAGTCAGCGATGAGGAGGGCAAAGACACGGGGGCTGGATGGTCACATTTCCAAGCAGGTTGTAGTGTGTCCATTACGTTTGGGGTTATTGTTCAGGTTTTCGCGGAGACAAAGGACCAACTACCAGTGGCCTGAAAGGGTTTCTGCCTTCACCCCACTAACAGGGCCAAGCCCCTGGCTGAGCAGAATTCATCAGTCAGCCAATCAATTCGATTCACTGGGCAATTACTATGTGCAGAGCACAATATGAAGCAGTTGGTGAAGTAAAATATAAAAATATTCATTCATTCACTTGCATTAATTGAGCGTTTACCGTGTGCACAGCACTGTACTAAGCGCTTGGAAAGTACAATTTGGCAACAGATAGAGACAGTCCCTACCCAACAAAGAGCTCACAGTCTAGAAGGAGGAGACATACAACAAAACAAAACAAGTAGACAGGCATCAATACCATCAAAACAGATAATAAAATTATAGATATATACACATCTTTAATAGAATAAATAGAATAAGAACTATGTACAAATATATACATGTGCTGTGGGAAGGAGTAAAGCAGACGGAGGGAGTCGGGGAGATGGGGAGGGGAGGAGGAGCAGAGAATAAGGAAGGGGCTCAATCTGGGAAGGCGTCCTGGAGGAGGTGAGCTCTCAGGAGGGCTTTCAAGGGAGGAAGAGAGCTAGTTTGGCGGATGTGTGGAGGGAGGGCATTCCAGGCCAGAGGTAGGACGGGAGTCGGTGGTCAATGGGGGAACAGGTGAGAACGAGGCCCAGGGAGGAGATGACTGTCAGAGGAGTATGCGGGCCGGGCTGTAGAAGGAGAGAAAGGAGGTGAGGTAGGATGGGGCAAAGGAATGGAGACCTAACAAGTCAATAGTGAGGAGTTTTTGCTTCATGCGAGAGTTGATGGACAACCACTGGAGATTTTTGAGGAGCGAAGTGATATGCCCAGAGCGTTTCTGTAGAAAGGTAATCCGGGCAGAAGAGTGAAGTATAGAGTGAAGCAGGGAGAGACAGGAGGATAGGAGATCAGATAGGAGACTGATGCAGTCATCCAGTCGGGATAGGCTGAGAGAATGAACCAAGAAGGTAGTGGTTTGGGTGGAGAGGGAAGTACGGATCTTGGCGATGTTGTGAAGGGGAGACCGATAGGTTTTGGTGACGATTGGATGTGTGGGTGAATGACAGAGCGGAGTCAAGGATGACTTGACTGGACCCAATATAACAGAGGCATTCCTTCATTATTATTAATATTATTATTATTTATGTATTATTTATTCATTATTATTATGGTATTTGTTAAGCGCTTACCATATGCCAAACAGTTACAAGCATTGGGATAGATACAAGATAATCAGGTTGTCCTACATGGGCTCACAGTCTTCATTCCTATTTTTAAAGGTGAGGTAACTGAGGTACAGAGAAGTGAAGTGACTTGTCCAAGGTCGCAAAGCAGACAAATGGCGAAGCTGGGATTAGAACCCACATACTCTGAATCCCAAGCCCATGCTCTTGCTGCTATGCTACACTGCTTCACTGACCACAGTGAGCTTACAGTCTAGAGGCGGAGACAGCACTCATATAAAGAAATGCATTACACATATGGATGTAAGGGCTGAGAGGCTGGAAGGGAGGTGACGCATGAAGGGAGCAAGTCAGGGCAATGCAGAAGAGAGTAGGAGAAGAGGAAAGGAGGGCTTAGTCAGGGAAGGCCTCTTGGAGAAGATGGGCCTTCACTGAGGCTTTGAAGGTGGATAGAGTCATTGTCTGTCGAATCTGAGGAGAGAGGCCGTCCCTGGCCAGAGGAAGGACATGGGCGAGAGGTCGGCGGCGAGACGGACTAGGTCGAGGTACGGTCAGAAGGTTGGCATTAGAGAGGTGAAGGGTGTGGGTTGGGTTGTGATAGGAGACTAGCGAGGTGAGGTAGGATGGAGTGGGGGGGCAAGGTTAGCGGGTGCTCTAATGCCCATAGTGAGGAGTTTCTGTTTGATGAGGAGTTGGATGGGCAAGCACTGGAGTTTCTTGAGGAGCGGGAAAATGCATCCTGGATGTTTCTGTAGGAAAATGTTGGTAGCAGAGTGAAGTATGGACTAGACTGGGGGAGAGACAGAATCAATCAATCAATCAATCAATCGTATTTATTGAGCGCTTATTGTGTGCAGAGCACTGTACTAAGCGCTTGGGAAGTACAAGTTGGCAACATATAGAGACGGTCCCTACTCAACAGCGGACTCACAGTCTAGAAGGGCTAGGATAAGGGCTGAGGATGTGTAGAAAGGGGCGTGGACGCAAGAAGGTTTGTTCCATCTGCCGAATGTGGGGCCCTGGGGCTTCGAGAAGCAGTGTGGCTCAGTGTAAAGAGCACGACGGGCTTGGGAGTCAGAGGTCATGGGTTCAAATCCCGGCTCCAGCACTTCTCAGCTGTGTGACTTTGGGCAAGTCACTTCACTTCTCTGTGCCTCGGTTACCTCATCTGCAAAATGGAGATTAAATCTGTAAGCCCCACGTGGGACAGCCTGATTACCTTTTATCCTTCCCAGCGCTTAGAACAGGTGTTTGCACATAGTAAGTGCTTAACAAATGCCATTATAATTATTATTATTCTCCATCCCAGTCAAGTCAGACTGAACCAGTTCCCCACACAGGGCCCCAGCCCTGTTTTCGGTATCAGCCTCTGCTAGATATGACAGCCCCCTCCTCATTCTCCCCTTCAGAGATGAACTTTTAAACATGCAAATTCATAAACAAACGTATTTACCAGACATAATGCAACACCTTCCTTTAGAGGTGGCAGCCCAGATCCTGGCTCCATCTCTCCACGAGGACTAGGGTTGAGAAATCTGCTGCTCTGTATGCAGGCTGTGGTCATGGTAAGGGGCCCCACTCTCTCAGGTGACATGAGACATGAGAGCAGGACCTATGCTGATCAATCCCTCACAGAATGGCCAACTCCAACTTCGCGAATAATCATAATTGTGGTAATTGTTTTGCACGTATCATGTGTCAGACGCTGTCCTAACCGCTGGGGTAGATACACGATAATTGGGTTGGACACAGTACCTGTCTCACACTGGGCTCACGGTCAATCTCCATTTTACATATGTGGAAACTGAGGCACAGAAAGTAATGGAGAAGGGAAAGTCAGGGATGTTGGATGGTCCCTGCTGGATCCCTGGGGGAGAGTCAGGGATGGGGAGGGGAGAGGCAGGGTGTTAGATGGTCCATTTCGGGTCACTAGGGGAGAGTCTCCAATCTGGCTTCTGCCCCCTTCAATCCACTGAAAACGCCCTCTCAAAGATCACCAATGACCTCCTTCTTGCCAAATCCAAAGGCTCCTACTCCATCCTAGTCATCCTCGACCTTTCAGCTGCCTTTGACACTGTCAACCGTCCCCTTCTCCTCAAAACGTTATCCAAACTTAATAATAATAAAAATGATGGTATTTGTTAAGAGCTTACTATGTGCGAAGCACTGTTCTAAATGCTAGGGTTGACACAATATAATCAGGTTGTCCCACATGGGGCTCACAATCTTAATCCCCATTTTACAGATGAGGCAACTGAGGCACAGAGAAATGAAGTGACTTGCCCAAAGTCACACAGCCGACAAGTGGCAGATTCGGAATTAGAACCCACGACCTCTGACTCCCAAGCCCGGACTCTCTCCACTAAACCACAGTGATTCTCTGACCTTCGTTTGGCTTCATTGATTCTATCGTCTCCGGTTCTCCTCTTATTTCTCTGCCCCCTCAATTCTCAGTCTCCTTTGCGGGCTCCTCCTCCTCCTTCCAGCCCCTTACTCTAGGGGTCCCGTAAGAGTCAGTTCTTGGTCCCCTTCTATTCTCCATCTACACTCACTCCCTTGAAGAACACATTCGCTCTCTCGGCTTCCGCGATCATCTCTATGCGGATTATATCCAAATCTAGATCTCCCCCCCGGTTTTTTTTCTCTCTCTTTCCGTCGCATCTCCTCCTGCCTTTGGGTCATCTCCACCAGGATGTCCTCCTGCCACCTAAGACTCAACAGGTACAAGACAGATCTCCATATTTTCCCTAGAGCCCGGGCTTGGGAATCAGAGGTCACGGGTTCTAATCGCAGCTGCCCCACGTATCAGCTGTGTGACTTTGGGCAAGTCACTTCACTTCTCTGCTCAGTTACCTCATCTGGAAAATGGTGATTAAGACTGTGAGCCCCACACGGGACAGCCTGAGTTTCTTGTATCTACCCCAGTGTTTAGGACAGTGCTTGGTACATGGTAAGTGCTTAACAAATACCATCATCATCATCGTCGTCATCATCACTATCATTATTATTCCCTCCCAAATCCTGGTCTCTCCGGAACTTTCCCGTCACTGTAGACAGCATAACCATCCTTCCTGTCTCACAAGCCTGTAACCTTGATGTCATCCTTGACTGTACTCTCTAATCACCCCACGCAACCAATCCGTCACCAAATCCTGCCAGGCTCACCTTCACACATCGCCAAGAGCCACTCTCCAAACCAAACCTCCACCACTTTAGTACAATCACTCATTCTACCCCCACTGGACTACTGATTCATCATCCTTTCTGACCTCCAAACCTCCTGCCTCTCCCAACTTCATTCATTCATTCATTCAATCGTATTTATTGAGTGCTTACTGAGTGCTAAACACTGTACTAAGGGCTTGGAAAGTACAATTCGGTTACAGACACAATCTCTACCCAACAATGGGCTCACAGTCTAGAAGAAGGGAGACAGACAACAACACAAAACAAGCAGACAGGCATCAAAAGCATCAATATAAACAGAATTATTGATATCATTAATAAAACAGAATAATAAATATGTACATATATACACAAGTGCTGTGGGGGGGCAGAGCAGAGAGAGGGAGTCGGGGCGATGGGGAGGGGAGGAGGACTAGATGAAAACGGCGGCTCAATCTGGGAAGTCCTCCTGGAGGAGGTGAGCTTTCAGTAGGGCTTTGAAGGGAGGCAGTGTGCTTATCTGGAGGCTGTGACGAGCGAGGGCAGTCCATATTTCACTAGGCTGCCCCGATTATCTTTCTACAAAGAAGTTCAGGGCATGTCACCCCCCTCCTCAAAAATCTCCAGTGGTTGCCTATCAAACTCCTTATCAAGCAAACACCCCTCACCATTGGCTTCAAACCTCTCCATCCCCTTTTCCTCTCCTACCTCACTTCCCTTCTCTCCTTCTCCAGCCCAACCCGCACCCTCCGCTCCTCTGCCGCCGCTAACCTCCTCACTGGGCCTCGTTCTTTCCTGTTCCACCGACGACCCCCGGCGACCCTCGGCCCACGTCCTTCCCTTAGCCTGGAATGCCCTCCCTCCACACATCCTCCAAGCTAGCTCTCTTCCTCCCTTCAAAGCCCTACCGAGAGCTCGCCTCCTCCAAGAGGCCTTCCCAGATTAAGCTCCCTTTTCTTCAGCTCCCCCTAACCTTACCCCGACTCTCTCCCTTTGCTCTACCCCCCTCCCCACCAAACAGCACTTGTGTAAATATGTACATATTTATAATTCTATTTATTTCTATTAAAGATGTGTTTATATCTATAATTCTATTTATTTATATTGATGTTATCGATACCTGTTTACTTGTTTTGATAACCCTCTCCCCGCTTTTAGACTGTGAGTCCACTGTGGGCAGGCACTGTCTCTGTTGCTGAATTGTACTTTCCAAGCGCTTAGTACAGTATTCTGCACAGATTAAGCGCTAAATAGATTGAACGAATGAAGTGTAGTTTCCAGTACAGTCCCTAGCCCCTGCTCTCCCAGCCCACACCCCTGCTGACTTGAGCTCAGATAGGACCCCATACAACCCTGTCCGGAGCCTCTGCCACTTGTTAGTTGTGTGACTTTGGGCACGTCACTCCACTTCTCTGGGCCTCAGTTCCCTCATCTGTAAAATGGGGATTAAAACTGTGAGCCCCCTGTGGGGTAGCTTTATCACCCTGTAACCTCCCTAGCGCTTAGAACAGGGCTTTGCACATAAGCACTTAATAAATGCCATTATTATTATTATTACCACTCTATACAGCGGGAACATTTTAGTCCATGCTTAGCCTAATTAAAGGGGCGATGGTTCGCGACACACACTCACCGACACACACAATTATCACAAAAACGGCTACCAATCCTACGGGCTTCCCCACCTTTCGTGAAGATAGTCCAACGTCAGAGAAGTATGAAGGAGTCTGGCCCCCCGCAGCATGCCACCCTGGTTCCAGTCTTAGGTGCTTTTGCATAGGCCCAAATAAAGTGTCTCAACGCAGGTCTTGGATGGTTTTCTTTTCTTTGTTCCGCGGCCCCAGGGGAACAGTTCTTTCCCCCTTTTATTGGTTGTTGAAGGTCCGGGGGGGGGGCGGAGGGGGAGGCAGCGGGAGTTCCCCATTGTTGCTCCGATTCCCCGGGGTCTGCAGCCCCGGAGGCTCATTACCAGGAGAAGCCAGGCAGGACCGCGATCACGCCCACCCCCAAGTGATATTTGTTATAGAAGAACAATTGTCAAGGTCCTGCTTTTGTACACCTTTCTCCCCCGCCCCTGCCTAAGGCCCACTTGACCACTTTGGGTTTGCCTGATGGGTTGCCCTAGAACCAATCAAGCCCCTGGCTCTACATACCACCTTAACAAAGGAGGTCCAGGACTAAACAGGAAATGCCCCAGGAGCCTACTGCTTTCTATCCTAAAGTACTTCTCCTATTGGATTGTTCTGATCATTATGAATGCTGTACTAATGGTATATGCAGAAGCTCTGTACTGCCTGAAGTTGAGCTGGCCTTGACTAGCAGCGGAATCTCTGCTGCTCAACTCCTCTCCCTACTAGTGTCGGGTGGAGCACTAATAGTAATAAAATCTGTCTCTGACATACCTTTTCTGAACACAACGCAGAGTCTGTAAAATTTTTCTTCCACTTTAAGTGCTTACTTTATACCACTTATTCATTCATTCATTCATTCAATCGTAGTTATTGAGTCCTTACTGTGTGCAGAGCACTGTACAACTGTACTAAACATTTTACAGATAAGGTAACTGAGGCCCAGAGAAGTGACGTTGCCTGCCGAAGGTCATACAGCAAACGACTGACAGGGCTGGGATTAGAACGCAGGCCCTTCAGACTCCCAGGTCTGCTCTATCCTTTAGGCCATGCTGCTTCCTCTAAAGAGGTGAAAATGAAGTCAACTCACTGGTAGTCAGGAGACCTGGGTTCTAATCCCACTCTGACCCTTGCCCACTGTTGTGACCTTGGGAAAGTCAGTTGGATGGACCTCAGTTTTCTCATCTGTAAAATGAGGAAAACCTCCCTCAAACCGTGAGCCCTATGAGAAACAGGGACTGGGTCCAATGTACACAAAGCACATAGTATGTGCTTTAGCAAATACCACTCATGTGGCCTGGGTTGGGAGGAACTGGGCAGAAGACGCCATACTTATAAAAATGTTTAGGCTAGGCCAAGGCATCAGCATTCTAACAGCAGCTGGCCAGCAAGGGCACTAATTACTCTGACCAGAGGGTCCAAGATTATTGATCTTGGTGGCAGGATCCTACTGAGTAAAGGTTTCCGTCCTGGCTGGCTCACCAGCCGAGCCTGTGGCAGGGCCTGAAACATCAACAGCTCACCAGGGTTTGTGCTTCGCCTGATTCAGCTGAGTCATGAGCATTGGGAATGGGTGTTAGGAGGAGGAGCAGCAGTAGTATTTTTTTAAATGTCATTTGGCATTTTTTAATGACATGTTAATGGCATTAATGTTTACTGTGTGCAAGGCACTGTACAGAGTGCTCTGTTACATAGCAGCTAATCAGGTTAGACACAATCCCTGACCCACATGGAGCTCACAGTCTTAATTTCCATTTTACAGACGAGGGGACTGGGACACAGAAAAGTGAAGTGACTTGTCCAAGGTAACACAGCAGACCAGTGTGCGCCACGTAATGCTGGCCAAAAACACGGGAGTCGCTTGAGGGAGTAAAGAATTACTCAAAGATCGTTCTCCCAAGCAAGCTTTTATTATCCCTTCCAATTTCCCTCCCAGAATGAATTTAGGTCTTCTGGGTGTAACGCACTCAGCGGGCTCCGCTCCTTAGGGGAGGCAAGAACCCTGAGCACTCAGCCGGAGTTACTTATAAGCTGTATCCGAGATCGTGGCATTGACGGATTGGCTCTATCCTTCTAGTATCACGTTGATGGGCATATTGTAGAGGGGGGGAGGGGGTGCTTGTCAGTTTCACTTCCTCACCTCAGTTCCCGCCCGTGATGCCGGCTTCAGAAGCACCGTACTAAACGGTGGGTTAGAAGCATTTCATTCATTCATTCAATCGTATTTATTGAGCGCTTACTGTGTGAAGAGAACTGGACTAAGCGCTTGAGAAGTACAAGTCGGCAACATATAGGGACGGTCCCTACCCAACTGTCACTCGTACTTCTCTGGGGAGGTGAACGGGCAGGTAGCCACCTTCCTCCTTTCCTGCTGTAACTGAACTCATGTCTCCGAGTTATTGTTCCTATAACAATAATAAGAATGATGAATGAAAAGCAGCCCCGAGTTCCATTCCAACAGTGTCTTTTATTGAGTTACAGCAACGTGGGAGCGAGGAATGGGAACTTAAGGGAACCAATGAGGACCGACAGGATGGTCGTGAATTTTCACTGGTCTCTAATCACAGCCTTGAGTTACTTGGTATCAGCTCTACAACCTTGCATAGACAGGTGTTACTTGTTTACTGGACTTGAGGACATTCTGTTGTTGAGCCTTACGTAAAATACAGAAAAAAGGAGTTGCTCCCGATCTGCACAAAATGGAGCATTACTGTCACCATGCACAAGATACAGTCAGTCATGTCAAGTCCGCTGGCGGACAACAGAAGGGAAAATCAATTATCTTGCAAACGGGAATTGGAAGGGAAACAACGATCTGGCTCGGAAGTCTGAGGAGAATTTGAATTCCCGAGGCGAAACGGAGTAATTATGCAGAAAAGTCTGAGGAGCACTGGCGTGGATGAGCGGAAACGGATTGTTTTGCAGAGGAGTTTGAGGAGCGGGTAAATTGTTCTCCCGGGCAGGGTCAAAGCCTGCCAGATCGGTTGGAGCCCGAGGGGTAAATCAGCACGGGGTTGGGGGCTTTTCCCACGATCGCAAAACCGATTTTTAGGTGGCTACAAGGACCAAAAGGATTTCTGTTGCCCGTAGATAACCCAATGAGTGATTTGGGCACCAAGGGGAGGAGTGGGCATCGGTCGAGGGTATTGTCCACACATGGCCAAAAGTGCGATTGGGGGCCACAGGGTCACAAGTAAACATTAAATAACCGGGGGAGGGCCAAACCGGTTTTCGGTCCCCAGCGGTGTCCAAATTGATTTTTGGCTGGTAATTTGGTTTTCCTGATGGGAGGATAAAGGATATCAATATTCTGGATAACCAGAGGTACTTTGATTTCCTTGATAATCGATGGAGATCACTCTGGAAAATGGAACAGACTCGGGTGGGGTGCCCGACTAGCCATAGGTCCACCCCAATGCTGGAAGGAAGGTGGATGGGCCATTCAAAAAAATCCCCCAAAGACGGAAATTTTTCGGGCCGGCAATTCCCTTTGTCCATCCTATAAAGGAACCACCTCCCTTCCCGGGACACCATGGATATTAATAGTCAGATGATGCATTGGCTTTTTGATTTCCTCTTAAAATAAATAAATTTAAGGGGAAATCAAAATGCCAATTACTTTTTCATTTCGGTTCCTGTTGTGGTTCTAAGGTTTCTAAGGCATGTTTTAAACCCCTCTATTCTTTTGGGGGCCATCGTGGGTTTTTTTTTCAATTTTATTCCCCTGTGGGACTTAGGGCACTCTTCCCGGGGTCCACCTTTTGGGGTGGACAGCTGAAGATCGGCAGGGTCCCAGTTCCAGTCTCGTTGGGTCCTCCCTGTCCAAGTCGAAAGAAATTTTATTTGATTCCCGCCTCTTGGGGACAGAATGTTGGATCGGGAAACATTTAGTTCGTTTTATTTTTCCTTCTTTTTAAATAATATGCTAGGCCGTACCCTAGCTCTCCCATCCCCCGGGTCCCTTGGAGTACCCGAGATTCCTTTTCGGTCCTTCCCCACTGGGTTTTTCATGCAACTGGCTGCCGAGGAAGCCCCCCTCGGCATCCCACGCACGCTGCCAAGCAGGTACGGTGTTTGTTCTGCAAAGGATGAGCCGCTCACGGGCACAGTCACCTCCAATGGTGGCCCACTACTCAGCAGCTCCCAATCAAGAGATTTCCACCGGTTGAGTCCCGCCCCTTCCCTACTCTGTATAAGGCCCCCGGTGGGTAGTTCTTCTCCCAGCAGCTGCCTCTTCAGTAGTTTCGCAGTGCCTGCCCTCGTGGTTTTTTCAATTTTATTTCCCTGTGGGATTTAGTGCACTCTTCCCGGGGTCCACCTCTTAGGGTGGACAGTTGAAGATCGGCAGGGTCCCAGTTCCAGTCTCGTTGGGTACTCACTGTCCAAAAAGAAAGCAATTTGATTTGATTCCCGCCACATGGGGAGAGAATGTTGGATTGGGAAACTGAGTTCGTTTTATTTTTCATTCTTTTTAAATAATCAGCCAGGCCGTACGCTAGCTCTCCCATCCCCTGGGTCCCTCGGAGTACCCGAGATTCCTTTTCGGTCCTTCCCCAGTAGGTTTACCATGCCTCCCGCTGCTCAATAAGCCCCCCCCCCCATCCCACGCACTTTACCAAGCAGGTACGGTGTTTGTTCTGCAAAGGATGAGCCGCTTACGGGCACAGTCCCCTCCAATGGAGACCCACTACTCAGCTGCTCCCAATGAAGGGATTTCCAGGCGGTTGAGTCCAGCACCTTCCCTACTCTACATAAGGCCCCTGGAGGGTGGACCTTCTCCCAGGTGCTGCCGGTTCAGTATCGTCCCAGTACCCGCCCTCCTCAATGTATTCCCGGGTAATGGTGAGTGAGGGTAGGGGGCTTATTTTGACTTTTTCACTGCTCTCTGCTGGTCGGGGTTTTGGCTCTGTCGGAGTTTGTGTTGTTGATCCTGAGTCGGGTCGTGGGCAGATGCCTGTAGTTGTAGTGTCTCTGTGCGAAGGGGGCCGTCTCGCGTTTGGTATGAGAGGTCAGAATGACCCACCTGCCCCAGTTACGGTATGGCTGCACGAGTTCCACTGGAATGATAATTTCATCTATTATGGTAGCATTTATTAAGGACATATTATGTGCAAAGCACTGTTCCAAGCGCGGCAGAGGTTACAAGGTTATCCGGTGGTCCAACGCGGAGCTCACAGCCTTAATCCCCACTTTACCGTTGAGGGAACCGAGGCACAGAAAAGTGAAGTGATGTGTCTAAAGTCACACAGCCGGTAATTGGTGGAGGCGGGATTTGAACCCATGACCGCTGACTCCGAAGCCCGCGCTCTTTACACTGAGCCACATTGCTTCTGTAATTTATTTGTCTTTCTATTTAGATTAAGCACTGACCCAGAGCCTTGGGAGACGTTGCTGTTCCTCCACAAAGCCCTTGCATGTGAGTAGTTTACAGACTTTTTTCCCTCGTGCTTCCTCTCCCTTTTTCCGCATCTAGTCCTCCTCATAAAAAAGGAACAACTGTAGAAGGCTTTTAAACCAAAATCCTACAACTTCCTTATTTTTAAAACGAAAATCACTCTCCCCAACTGAAGCCTGTAAGAGCAAATTTTTTGTTGGTGCTCCCGACAGAACAAATCTGTTGATTTGTGCCCACGATCGCAAAACAGATTTTTAGGTGGCTACAGGATCCAAAAGGATTTGTAGAGCCCGTAGATAACCTAATGAGTGCTTTGGGCACCAAGGGGAGGAGTGAGCGTCGGTCGAGGTTATTGTGGATGCCCACACATGCCCATAAGTGCGATTGGGGGCTACAGGGTAACATGTAAACCTTAAATACCCGTGAGGGGCCCTAAACCGGTTGTCGGTCACCAGCGGTGCCCAAATTGATTTTCGGCTGGCAATTTGGTTTTCCTGATGGGAGGATAAAGGATATCAATATTCTGGATGTCCAGAGGTACTTTGATTTCCTTGAAAATCGATGGAGATCACTCTGGAAAATGGAACAGACTTGGTTGGGCTGTCCGGCTAGCCATGTGTCCACCCCAATGCTGGAAGGAAGGTGGATGGGCCACTAAAAAAAATCACCAAAGCACGAAAATTTTTCGGGCCGATAATTCCCTTTGTCCATTCTATAAGGGAACCACCTTCCTTCCCGGGACACCATGGATATTAATAGTCAGATGATGCATTGGCTTCTTGATTTCCTCTTAAGTTAAATAAATTTAAGAGGATATCAAAACGCTAATTACTTTTTCATTTCGGTTGCTGTTGTGGTTCTGTGGATTCTAATGCATGTTTTAAACCCCTCTATTCTTTTGGGGTCCATCGTGGGTTTTTTTCAATTTTATTTCCCTGTGGGATTTAAGGCACTCTTCCGGGGGTTCACCTCTTTGGGCGGACTGTTGAAGATCGGTAAGGTCCCAGTTCCAGTCTCGTTGGGTCCTCACTGTCCAAATCGAAAGAAATTTGATTTAATTCCCACCTCATGGGGACAGAATGTTGGATCGGGAAAGTGTTAGTTCGTTTTATTTTTCCCTCTTTTTAAATAATCAGCTAGGCCGTACCCTAGCTCTCCCATCCCCTGGGTCCCTTCGAGTACCAGAGATTCCATTTCGGTCCTTCCCCACTGGGTTTTCTATGCCACCCCCGCCGAGGAAGCCCCCCTCCACATCCCACGCACTCTGCCAAGCATGTACGGTGTTTTCTCTGCAAAGGATGAGTCGCTCACGGGTACAGTCCCCTCCAATGGTGGCCCACTACTCAGCTGCTCCCAATATAGGGATTGCCAGGCGGTTGAGTCCCGCCCCTTCCCTACTCTATATAAGGCCCCCGGAGGGTGGGGCTTCTCCCAGTTGTTGCCGTTTCAGTACCTTCCCAGTGCCTGCCCTCCTCTCTGTATTCCCGGGTCACGGTGAGTGAGGGTAGGGGGCTTATTTTGACTTTCTCACTGCTGTCTGTGGGTGGGGGCTTTGGCTCTGTCGGAGTTTTGGCTCTGTCGGAGTTTGTGTTGTTGATCCTGATTCGAGTCGTGGGCAGATGCCTGTAGTTGTAGTGTCTCTGTGAGGAGGGGGCCGTCTCGGGTTTGGTCCGAGAGGTCAGAATGACCCACCTGCCCCAGTTACGGTATGGCTGAACGAGTTTCATTGGAATAGCATTTGTTAAGGACTTATTACTTGGAAAGCAGTGTTCTAAGCACTGCAGAGGTTACAAGGTAATCAGGTTGTACAACGCGAGCTCAGAGCCTTAATCCCCACTTTACCGATGAGGGAACCGAGGCACAAAGAAGTGAAGTGACGAGCCCAAAGTCACACAGCCGGTAACTGGTGGAGGCCGGATTTGAACCCATGACCCCTGACTCCAAAGCCCGCGCTCTTTACACTGACCGACGCTACTTCTGTAATTTTTTTGTCTTTCTATTTAGATTAATCACTGACCCAGAGCCTTGGGAGACGTGGCTGTTTCTCCACAAAACACCTGCAAGTGAGTAGATTCAGGTTTTTTTTTTCTCTGGAGCTTCCTTTCCCTTTTTCTCTATCTAGTCCTCCTCATAAAAAAAGGAACACCTGTAGAAGGCTTTTAAACGAAAACCCCACAGCCTCCCTATTTTTAAAACGAAAATCACTCTCCCCAAGTGAAGCCTGCAAAAGCAAACGCTTTGTTGGTGCTCATGGCAGAACAAATCTGTTGATTTGTACCCACGATCACAAAACAGATTTTTAGGTGGCTACAGGGTCCAAAAGGATTTCTGGTGCCCGTAGATAACCTAATGAGTGCTTTGGGCACCAAGGGGAGGCGTGGGCGTCGGTCGAGGGTATTGTCGATGCCCACACATGCCCAAAAGTGCGATTGGGGGCCACAGGGTCACAGGTAAACCTTAAATACCCGTGTGGGGGCTTAAACCGGTTTTCGGTCCCCAGCGGTGCCCAAATTGATTTTTGGTTGGTAATTTGGTTTTCCTAATGGGAGTATAAAGTATATCAATATTCTGGATGTCCAGAGGTACTTTGATTTCCTTGAAAATCGTTGGAGATCACTCTGGAAAATGGAACAGAATTGGTTGGGCTGCCCGGATAGCCATGTGTCCACCCCAATGCCGGAAGGAAGGTGGATGGACCAATAAAAAAAAATCCCCAAAACACGAAAATTTTTCGGACCGGCAATTCCCTTTGTCCATCCTCTGAAGGAACCACCTCCCTTCCCGGGACACCATGGATATTAATAGTCCGATGATACATTTGCTTTTTGACTCGCCCAAGATCATGCAGCAGATAAATGGCAGCAAACCCTCTGACTCCCAGGCCCGTGCTCTATCCCTATGACATACTGCTTATCTATCAATGGTTATATGGTGATCTCTGGTATGTACTGAGCGCTCGCTTGCTTTGTGGAAAGCCCCGTACAAAATGCTCGGGAGGGTACACTACAACAGAGTTGGTAGATATAACCCCTGACCACAAGGAGTTTAGAGGAGGAGTTGGGTGTTAAAAACAGATTATTGGATTGGTTTCCTCACACCGCACAGACAAACGTTTTAAGTAAATGCCTGCACATGACAAAGTAAGAAATCATCTTTAGGAGGCGTGAAGATGTAGCCATCTAGTCTTGGCTTGCTACCGCTTCAGCAGAACCCTTTAATTTTTGCCTGATGATGGCTTCTGCTTAGTTACTCGGTTTTATGAAGACAAATTGGATCTCACACCCGCAGTATTGGGGAACATCCAGCTCCTCCCTTTTACTCGCTTTTGGCCCGCTACACATCCGGCATACACCCCCTGGCCTAGAATTCCTTCCCTTCCCACATCCTCCAAGCTAGCTCTCTTCCTCCCTTCAAGGCCCTACTGAGAGCTCACCTCCTCCAGGAGGGCTTCCCAGACTGAGCCCCCTCCTTCCTCTCCCCCTCCTCCACCTCTCCATCCCCTCCTCCATCCCCCCTGCCTACGTCCCTTCTCCACAGCACCTGTATATTTGTATATATGTTTGTACGTATTTATTACTCCATTTATTTATTTTACTTGTACATATGTATTCTATTTATTTTATTTTGTTAGTATGTTTGGTTTTGTTCTCTGTCTCCCCCTTCTAGACTGTGAGCCCTCTGTTGGGTAGGGACTGTCTCTATGTGTTGCCAACTTGTACTTCCGAAGCGCTAAGTACAGTACTCTGCACACAGTAAGCGCTCAATAAATACGATTGATTGATTTAAAAAAATCCCCAAAACACGAAAAAGCTTTCGGGCTGGCAATTCCCTTTGTCCATCCTCTAAAGGAACCACCTCCCTTCCCAGGACACCATGGATATTAATAGTAAGTTGATGCATTGGCTTTTTGATTTCCTCTTAAATAAGTTTAAGAGGAAATCAAAACGCCAATTACTTTTTCATTTCGATTCCTGTTATGGTTCTGGGGTTTCTAAGGCATGTTTTAAACCCCTCTGTTCTTTTGGGGGCCATCGTGTTTTTTTCCATTTTATTTCCCTGTGGAATTTAGGGCACTCTTCCTGGAGTCCACCTCTTGGGGTGGACAGTTGAAGATCGGCAGGGTCCCAGTTCCAGTCCCGTTGGGTCTTCACTGTCCAAATCGAAAGAAATTTTATTTGATTCCCGCCTCTTGGGGACAGAATGTTGGATCGGGAAACTTTAATTCGTTTTTTTTTTCCTTATGTTTAAATAATCAGCTAGGCCGTACCCTAGCTCCCCCATTCCCTGGGTCCATTGGAGTACCCGAGATTCCTTTTCGGTCCTTCCCCACTGGGTTTTCCATGTCACCGGCTGCCGAGGAAGCCCCCCTCCGCTTCCCACGCACTCTGCCAAGCAGGTACGGTATTTGTTCTGCAAAGGATGAGCCGCTCACGGGCACAGTCCCCTCCAATGGTGGCCCTCGACTCAGCTGCTCCCAATCAAGGGATTACCAGGCGGTTGTGCCCTGCCCCTTCCCTACTTTATATAAGGCCCCCGGAGGGTGGGCCTTCTCCCGGCTGCTGCCGTTTCAGTACCTTCCCTGTGCCTGCCCTCCTGTCTGTATTCCCGGGTCATGGTGAGTGAGGGTAGGGGGCTTATTTTGACTTTTTCACTGCTCTCTGGGGGTAGGGGCTTTGCCTCTGTCGGAGTTTGTGGTGTTGAGCCTGAGTCGGGTCGTGGGCAGATGCTTGTATCTTTAGTGTGTCTGTGCGGAGGGGGCCGTCTCGTGTTTGGGCCGAGAGGACAGGATGACCCACCTGCCTCAGTTACGGTATGGCTGCACCAGTTCCAACGGAATACTAATTCCATCTAATATAATAGCATTCATTAAGCACTTACTACGTGCAAAGCACTGTACTAATCGCTGCAGAGGTTGCAAGGTAATCGCGTTGTCCAACGCCGGGCTCACAGCCTTAATCCCCACTTTACCGATGGGGAACCGAGGCACAGAGAAGTTAAGTGACGCGCCCAAAGTCACACAACCGGTTATTGGTGGAGGCGGGATTGGAACCCACGGCCTCTGACTCCAAAGCTCGTGCTTTTTCCACTGAGCCATGCTGCTTCTCTAATTATTATTTTTCCGTTTTTCTTTTTATATTCATCACTGACCCAGAGCCTTGGGAGACATGGCTGTTCCTCAACAAAACCCCTGCAAGTGAGTAGCTTACAGACTTTTTTTTTCCTGGTGTTTCCTCTCCTTTTTCCCACATCTAGTCCACCTCCTAAAATCAAAGGTAACAACTGGACAAGGCTTTTAAACAAAAACCCAACATAGTCTCTATTTTAAAAGCGAAAACCACTCTCCCCAACTTAACCCTGCCAGAGCAAACGGTATGGTGCTCCCGGCAGACCAAATCTGTTTTTTGTACCCACGTTCACAAACCGAATTTTTGGTGGCCACAGGGTCAAAACGGGCTTCAGGTGCTCGTGGGTAACATATTGTGTGCTTTTGGTAGCAAGGGGAGAAGGGGGCGTCTGTCGAGTGTTTTGTAGATGCCCACACCTGAACAAAAGTGCGTTTGGGGGCCACAGGGTCACGGTAAACCTCACATAACCGTTGTGGTGCCTAAACTGGTTTCGATTCCCCAGCTTTGCCCAAATTGATTTTTGGCTGGTAATTTGTTTTTCTTGATGGGACGATGAAGGATATCAATATTCCGGCTCTCCAGAGTCACTTTGAGGCAGAGGGGGACCAGGGGACCAGAGGGGGTCCAAGACTGAACTTCTTGTCGTCCCTCCCAAACCCTGCCCTCTCCCTGACTTTCCCATCTCTGTTGACGGCACTACCATCCTTCCCGTCTCACAAGCCCTCAACCTTGGTGTCATCCTCGACTCCGCTCTCTCATTCACCTCTCACATCCAAGCCGTCACCAAAACCTGCCGGTCTCAGCTCCGCAAAATTGCCAAGATCCGCTCTTTCCTTTCCATCCAACCCTGCTCGCTACCCTGCTCGTTCAAGCTCTCATCCTATCCCGTCTGGACTACTGTATCAGCCTTCTCTCTGATCTCCCATCCTCCTGTCTCTCCCCACTTCAATCTATACTTCATGCTGCTGCCCGGATTGTCTTTGTCCAGAAACGCTCTGGGCATGTTACTCCCCTCCTCAAAAATCTCCAGTGGCTACCAATCAATCTGCGCATCAGGCAGAAAATTATCACCCTCGGCTTCAAGGCTCTCCATCACCTCGCCCCCTCCTACCTCACCTCCCTTCTCCCCTTCTACAGCCCACCCCACACCCTCCGCTCCTCTGCCGCTAATCACCTCACCGTGCCTCGTTCTCGCCTGTCCCGCCATCGACCCCCGGCCCACGTCATCCCCCGGGCCTGGAATGCCCTCCCTCTGCCCATCCACCAAGCTAGCTCTCTTCCTCCCTTCAAGGCCCTACTGAGAGCTCACCTCCTCCAGGAGGCCTTCCCAGACTGAGCCCCTGCCTTCCTCTCCCCCTCGTCCCCCTCTCCATCCCCCTCATTTTACCTCCTTCCCTTCCCCACAGCACCTGTATATATGTTTGTACATATTTATGACTCCATTTATTTATTTTACTTGTACATATCTATTCTATTTATTTTATTTTGTTAGTATGTTTGGTTTTGTTCTTTGTCTCCCCCGTTTAGACTGTAAGCCCACTGTTAGGTAGGGACTGTCTCTATATGTTGCCAACTTGTACTTCCCAAGCGCTTAGTACAGTGCTCTGCACACAGTAAGCGCTCAATAAATACGATTGATTGATTGATTGATTGACAGAATGGTGGATCGGGAAACTTTTAGTTTGTTTTTTTTTTCCTTCCTTTTAAATAGTCAGCTGGGCCATACCCTAGCTCTCCCATCCCCTGGGTCCCTTGGAGCACCCGAGATTCCTTTACCTTCCTTCCCATCTGGGTTTTCCATGCCACCGGCTGCAGAGAAAGCAGCCCTCTGCCTCCCACGCACCCTACCAAGCAGGCATGGTGTTTGTTCTACAAAGGATGAGCGGCTCCCCGACACAGTCCCCTCCAGTGGTGGCCCACTGTTCAGCTGCTCCCAATCAAGGGATTGTCAGGCGGTGAGCCCCGCCCCTTTCCTACTTTATATAAGGCCCCAGGAGGGTGGGCCTTCTCTCAGCTGCTGCCTCTTCAGTAACTTCCCAGTGCCTGCCCTCCTCTCCGTGTTCCTGGGTCATGGTTAGGGAGGGTAGGGGGCTTATTTAGACTTTTCCACTGATCTCTGGGGGTAGTGGCTTCGGCTCTGTCGGAATTTGTGTTCTTGAGCCTGAGTCGGGTCGTGGGCAGATGCTTGTAGGTGTAGTGTGTCTGTGCGGAGGGGGCCGTCTCGCGTTTGGGCCGAGAGGACAGGATGAACCACCTGCATCAGTTACGGTATGGCTGCACCAGTTTCATCGGAATAATAATTCCATCTATTATAATAGCATTTATTAAGCACTTACTATGTGCAAAGCATTGTTCTAAGCGATGCAGAGGTTACAAGGTAATCGGGCTGTCCTACGGGGGGCTCAGAGCCTTAATCCCCACTTTAGCGATGTGGGAACCGAGGCACAGAGAAGGGAAGTGACGTGCCTTAAATCACACAGCCGGTAATTGGTGGAGGCCTGATTTGAACCCATGATCTCTGACTCCAAACCCGTGTTCTTTCCACTGAGCCATGCTGCTTCTCTAATTATTATTTTTCTGACTTTTTAGATTAATCACTGAACCAGAGCCTTGGGAGACGTGGCTGTTCCTCAACAAAACCCCCTGCAGGTGTGTAGCTTACAGACGTTTTTTCCTGGGGCTTCCTCTCCCTTTTCCCGCATCTAGTTGTCCTCGTTTAAAAAAAGGAACAAGTGTACAAGGCTTTTAAACAAAAACCCCACAACCTACCTATTGTTAAAACGAAAATCACTCTCCCCAAATTTACCCTGCATGAGCAGACGGTTTTGTTGGTGCTCCGGGCAGACCAACTCTGTTTTTGTTGTGCCCACGATCGCATAACTGATTTTTTGGTGGCCACAGGGTCCAAACACATTTCTGGTGCCCGTGTATACCCTAATAAGTGCTTTGGGCACCACGCGGAAGAGGGGGCGTCGGTCGAGGGTATTGTCGATGCCCTCACTTGCCCTAAAGTACTTTTGGGGGCCACAGGGTAACAAGTAAACTTCTATCTCTCCTTGACGCTGCCAACCTCTTCCTCCACCCCACCTCACCCACTCACCAACTTGGTCATACCCTCGACCTCATCATCTCCTACCGCTGCACTGTGTCCACCCTCACCAACTCTGAAATCCCTCTCTCTGATCATAATCTTCTCACCTGCCTCCTCACTCACACTCCTTTCCCCTGTAAATCCGTATTACTCCCTCACAGAGATCTCCGCTCTCTGGACCCCACCCATCTTTCGGAGCGCCTCACACCCCACCTCGCCGCCCTCTCCTCTCTACCCAGTCTTGATGATCAGATTACTGCTCTCAACTCTACCCTTTCTACTCAGCTAGACTCGCTCGCTCCCCTTTCCCTTCGCCGCTCTCGCACCACTAACCCACAGCCCTGGATCACTGTCACTGTCCGCCTCCTTCGCTCTTATGCTCGAGCTGCCGAACGCTGTTGGCGAAAGTTTAAACACCATGCCAACCTCGTTCACTTCAACTTTATCCTTTCCTGCATTAACCCAGCCCTCTCCTCTGCCAGAAAAAACTATTTCTCCTCCCTTATTGACACCCATGCCCATCACCCCCGCCAGCTCTTCCGTACACTCAACTCCCTTCTCAGGCCCACGGTTCCTCCCCCTCCTCCTTCCCTCACCCACAACGATTTGGCCTCCTACTTCATTAACAAAATTAAATCCATCAGGTCCGACCTCCCCAAAGTCTGTTCCCCCCTTTCTCCATCCCCCCGGCTCTCAACACACTCTGCTACTCTCCCATCCTTCCAGCAGTGTCCTCAGAGGAGCTCTCCTCCCTCCTCTCAAGTGCTACTCCGGCCACCTGTGCTTCTGACCCCATTCCCTCTCATCTCATGAAATCTCTCGCTCCATCCCTTCTCCCCTCCTTAACTTCCATCTTCAACTGCTCACTCTCCACTGGTTCCTTCCCCTCTGCCTTCAAACATGCCCATTTCTCTCCCATCCTAAAAAAAACCCTCTCTTGACCCCACCTCACCTTCTAGTTATCGTCCCATATCCCTCCTACCATTCCTTTCCAAACTCCTTGACCGAGTTGTCTACACTCGCTGCCTAGAATTCCTCAATAACAACTCTCTCCTCGACCCCCTCCAGTCTGGCTTCCGTCCCCTACATTCCACGGAAACTGCCCTCTCAAAGGTCACCAATGACCTCCTGCTTGCCAAATCCAACGGCTCCTACTCTGTCCTAATCCTCCTCGACCTCTCAGCTGCCTTTGACACTGTGGACCACCCCCTTCTTCTCAACACGCTATCTGACCTTGGCTTCACAGACTCCGTCCTCTCCTGGTTCTCCTCTTACCTCTCCTGTCGTTCTTTCTCTGTCTCTTTTGCAGGCTCCTCCTCCCCCTCCCATTCTCTCACTGTGGGGGTTCCCCAAGGTTCAGTGCTTGGTCCCCTTCTGTTCTTGATCTACACACACTCCCTTGGTGACCTCATTCGCTCCCACGGCTTCAACTATCATCTGTACGCTGATGACACCCAGATCTACATCTCTGCCCCTGCTCTCTCCCCCTCTCTCCAGGCTCGCATCTCCTCCTGCCTTCAGGACATCTCCATTTGGATGTCTGCCCGCCACCTAAAACTCAACATGTCGAAGACTGAACTCCTTGTCTTCCCTCCCAAACCTTACCTTCTCCCTGACTTTCCCATCTCTGTTGACGGCACTACCATCCTTCCCGTCTCACAAGCCCGCACCCTTGGTGTCATCCTCGACTCCGCTCTCTCATTCACCCCTCACATCCAAGCCGTGACCAAAACCTGCCGGTCTCAGCTCCACAACATTGCCAAGATCCGCCCTTTCCTCTCCATCCCAACCACTACCCTGCTCATTCAAGCTCTCATCCTATCCCGTCTGGACTACTGCATCAGCCTTCTCTCTGATCTCCCATCCTCGTGTCTCTCTCCACTTCAATCCATACTTCATGCTGCTGCCCGGATTATCTTTGTCCAGAAACGCTCTGGGCATATCACTCCCCTCCTCAAAAATCTCAAGTGGCTACCAATCAATCTGCGCATCAGGCAGAAACTCCTCACCCTCGGCTTCAAGGCTCTCCATCACCTCGCCCCCTCCTACCTCACCTCCCTTCTCTCCTTCTACAGCCCAGTCCGCACCCTCCGCTACTCCGCCGCTGATCTCCTCACCGTACCTCGCTCTCGCCTGTCCCGCCATCGACCCCCGGCCCACGTCATCCCCCGGGCCTGGAATGCCCTCCCTCTGCCCATCCGCCAAACTAACTCTCTTCCTCCCTTCAAGGCCCTGCTGAGAGCTCACCTCCTCCAGTAGGCCTTCCCAGACTGAGCCCCTTCCTTCCTCTCCCCCTCGTCCCCCTCTCCATCCCCACATCTTACCTCCCTCCCTTCCCCACAGCACCTGTATATATGTATATATGTTTGTACAAATTTTTTTCTCTATTTTTTTATTTATTTAATTTATTTGTACATATCTATTCTATTTATTTTATTTTGTTAGTATGTTTGGTTTTGTTCTCTGTCTCCCCCTTTTAGACTGTGAGCCCACTGTTGGGTAGGGACTGTCTCTATATGTTGCCAATTTGTAGTTCCCAAGCGCTTAGTACAGTGCTCTGCACATAGTAAGCGCTCAATAAATACGATTGATGATGAAGTAAACCTCACATAACCGTGGGGGTGCCTAAACTGGTTTGCGGGCCCCGGCGGTGCCCAAATTAATTTTTGGCTCGTAATTTGGTTTTCTTGACGGGACGTTAAAGGATATCAATATTCTTGCTGTCCAGAGTCACTTTGATTTCCTGGAAAATCGATCGAGATCACTCTGGAAAATGGAACAGACTCGGTTGGGCTGCCCAACTAGCCATCTGTCTTCCCCAGTGCTGGAAGGAAGGTGGATGGGACATTGAAAAAAATCCTTAAAACACGAAAAACATTTCAGGCCGGCAATTCCCTTTGTCGATCCTGTAAAGGAACCACCTGCCTCCCCGGGACACCATCGATATTAATAGTGAGATGATGCATTGGCTTTTTGATTTCCTCTTAAATTAAATAAATTTAAGAGGAAATGAAAACGCCAATTACTTTTTCATTTCGGTTCCTATTGTGGTTCTGAGGTTTCTAAGGCATGTTTTAAATTCCTCTATACTTTTGGGGGCCATCGTGGATTTTTTTGAATTTTATTTCCCTGTGGGATTTAGGGCACTCTTCCCGGGGTCCACCTCTTGGAGTGGACAGTTGAAGATCGGCAGGGTCCCAGTTACAGACCCGTTGGGTCCCCACTGTCCAAATCCTAAGAAATTTGATTTGATTCCCACCTCTTGGGGACAGAATGTTGGATTGGGAAACTTTTAGTTTGGTTTTTTTTCTTTCTTTTTAAATACTCAGCTGAGCCGTACCCTAGCTCTCCCATCCCCTGGGTCCCTTGGAGCACCCGAGATTCCTTTTCGGTCCTTACCCACTGGGTTTTCCATGCCACCGGCTGCAGAGGAAGCCCCCCTCCGCCTCCCAAGCACTCTGCCAAGCAGGCATGGTGTTTGTTCTACAAAGGATGAGTGGCTCCCGGGCACAGACCCCTCCAATGGTGGCGCAATGTTCAGCTGCTCCCAATCAAGGGATTGCCAGATGATGAGCCCCGCCCCTTCCCTACTCTATATGAGGCCCCCAGAGGGTGGGTCTTCTCTAAGCTCCTGCCTCTTCAGTACCTTCCCAGTGCCTGTCCTCCTCTCTGTGTTCCCGGGTCATGGAGAGTGAAGGTAGGGGGCTTATTTTGACTTTTTCACTACTCTCTCGGGTTAGGGGCTTCGGCTCGGTTGGGGTTTATGTTGCTGACCCTGAGTCGGGTCGCGGCCAGATGTTTGTAGGTGTAGTGTGTCTGTGCGGAGGGGGCCGTCTCAGTTTTGGGCGGAGAGGACAGGATGACCCACCTGCCTCAGTTACGGTATGGCTGCACCAGTTCCAACGGAATAATAATTCCATCTATTATAATAGCATTCACTAAGCACTTACTATGTGCTGTTCTAAGCGCTGCAGAGTTTACAAGGTAATCGGGTTGTCCAACGGGGGGCTCTCAGCCTTAATCCCCACCTAACCGATGAGGGAACCGAGATACAGAGAAGTTAAGTGACGCGCCCAATGTCACACAACCGGTAATTGGTGGAGGCGGGATTCGAACCCACGACCTCTGACTCCAGAGCCCGTGCTCTTTTCACTGAGCCACGCTGCTTCTCTAATTATTAGTTTTTCCGTCTTGCTTTTAAGATTCATCACTGACTCAGAACCTTGGGAGACGTGGATGTTCCCCCTGTCTCCCGGCCCAGGTACCCCTCTGCCTCCTGGCCCTGGTACACACCCACCACCCTGCCCTGGTCCCCCTCTACCACCCGGACCTAGTTCCTCTGTGCAACCGGCCCTGGTCCCCCCGGGCCTCCCGGCCTTCATTTCTTCTACCTCTAGTCCCTTGGGTGTGTCTCTGTCCCGGCCCAGGTCCCCTCTACACCCGGCCCTGGTCCCTCGGTCTCCCGGCCTAGGTACTTCTCTGCCTCCTGGCCCTGGTCCCCCTCTGCCTACCCGTTCTGGTCCCCATTTGCCTCCCGGCCCTGGTCCTCCTCAGCATCCTGGCACTTGTCCCCCTCCGCCTCCCTGCCCTTGTGCCCCCCCGCCGCTTCTCGACCCTGGTCCCCCTTGCCTCCCGGCCCAGGTACCCCACTGCCTCCTGGCCCTGGCCTCCACTCGCCATCCTGACCTGGTCCCCCTATGTCTCTTGGACCTGGTCCCTCTGGCCCTTGTCCCCCGGGGCCTCCCAGCCTTGGTTTCGTTCTAGCTCCAGTCCCTTGGGTGAGTCTTCGTCCAGGCCCTGGGTCCTCTCTACCTCCCAGACCTTGTCCTCCTGCCTCCCGGCCTCGGTACCCATCTGCCTTCTGGCCCTGGTCCCTTCTGCCTACCCGCCATGGTCCCCATCTGCCTCCTAGTCCTGGTCCCTCTCTGCCTCGAGGCCCTGCTCCGCCTCGGCCTCCTGGCACAGGTACCCCTCTACCTCCCTGCCCTTGTCACCCCCACGTGTCCACCCTGGTCCCCCTTTGCCTTCCTGCCCAGGTACCCCTCTGTCTCCCTGCCCTAGTCTGCCTCTGCGTCTATGACCTGGTCATCCCATGCCTCTCGGCCCTGGTCCCCCTCTGCTTCTCAGCACGGGTCCTCCTGTCTCCCGGCTTAGGTACCCCTATGGTTCCTGGCCCTGATCCCCGTCTGCCTCCTGGCCCTGGTCCCTCTGTACCTCCCGGCCCTGGTCTCCCTGTGCCTCCAGGCCCTGGTCCCCCTGGACCTCAAGGCCCTGGTCCCTCTCTCCATCCCGGCCCAGGTCCCCTCTATCCCCCGGTCCTGGTCCCCCGTCTCCCGGCCCAGGTACCCCTCTGCCTCCCGGCCCTGGTCGGCCTCTGTTTCTATGACCTGGTCGCCCCGTGACTCTCGGCCCTGGTCCCCCTCTGCCTCCCCGCCCTGGTCCCCATCTGCCTCCCCACCCTGGTCCCCATCTGCCTCCGGGCCCTGGTCCCCTCTACCTCCCTGCCCAGGTCCCCCTATGCCACCCGATCCCAGTCCCCAGTACATTTTGGCCATGGTCCCGCTCTACCTCCTGACCCGGGTATGCCTCTACCTCCTGGCCCTGGACACCCTCTGCCTCCCGGCCCTGGTCCCCCGTCTCTCGGCCCAGTTACCCCTCTGCCTCCGGGTCATGGTCTCCCTGTCTCCCAGCCCAGGTACTCCTCTGCCTCCCGGCCCTGGTCCCTCTGTCCTCCCTGGCCTTGGTCTCCTTCTGCCTCCAGGCCCTGGGGTCTCTCTCCATCCCACCCTTGGTTTCCTCTATCTCCATGCCCTGGTCCAACTGTCTCCCGGCCCTGGTACCCTACTACCTCCCGACCCTGGTCCCCCTCTGCCTCGCCACCCTGGTCTCCTTCTACCTCCCGTCACTGATCCACCTCTGCCTGCCCTGGTCACCCCCGACTCTCGGAACACGTTCCCCACTGCCTCCTGGACCTGGTTCCCCTCTACCTCCGGCCCAGGTACCCTGCCGCATCCTGGCCCTTTGCTCCCTCTGCATCCAGGCCCTGGACCCCCTGTCTCTCGGCCCAGGTACCCCCTCTGCCTCTGGGACCTGATTCCCTCCTCTGCCTCCCCATCCTGGTCCTCCTGTGCCTCCAGGCCCTGGTCACCCTCTGCCTCCCTATCTTGGTTCCCCCCACCTCTCAGCCCTAGCCCCGATGCCTCCCGTCCCGGGTCCCCCTGGGCCTCCTGGCCCTGGTCTCTCTGTGTCTCCCAGCCCAAATCTCCCTCTACGTCCAGGCCCTTGGGTCTCAATCCGTCCCAGGCCTGGCTGCCCTCTACCTCCAGGCCCTTGTCCCCTTGCCTCCTGACCCAGGTACCCCTCTACCTAATGACCCTGGTACCCCTCTGCTTCCCGGTCCATGTACCCCTCTGCCTCCTGGCCCTTTTCTCACTCTGCCGCCCTGCCATGGTCCCCCTTTACCTCCGTGGCCCGGTCCCTCTGTGCTTCCCGGCACTGTTCTCCCTCTACCTCCAGGCCCTGATCCTTCTCTCCGTCGCGGCCCTGGGTCCACTCTAATTGCCCGCACAGGTCTCCCTGCCTCCCGGCCCAGGTACCCCTCTACCTCCCGGCACTGGTCCCCCTGTTTCCTGTCCAGGTACCCCTCTGACTTCTGGACATGGTCCCCCTCTGCCTCCCTGCCCTGGTCTCCCCTTCCTCTCGGCCCTGGTCCCCCCCCCCCCTTTGCCATCCGGCCCAGGTCACCCTCTCCCTCTCTTCCCTGGTCACCTTCTGCCTCCCTGCCCTGGTCTCACCCGCCTCTCGGACAGGGCCCCCCTGTGACTCCCGGCCTAGCTACAGTGACGCATCGAGCCCTTTTCTCCCTCTGTCTCCCGGCACTGGCACCTCGTCTCCCCGCCTAGGTACCCCTCTGCCTCCCAGCCCTGGTCGCCCTGTCTGCCGGCCCAGGTCCCCCTCTGCCACCCTGCGCTGGTCTCCTTCTACATCCAAGCCGGTTGAGTCTCTCCCCATCCCGGCTCTAGGTCACCTCTACCTCCCAGCCCTGGTCCCCCATCTCCCGGCCTAGGTGACCCTCTGCCTCCTGGCCCTTGTCCCCTTCTGGCTCCCCACCCTGGTCCCTCTCTGCCTCCCAGACCTCGAACTTTTAGACTGTGAGCCCACTATCGGGTAGGGACTGTCTCTATGTGATGCCAATTTGTACTTCCCAAGCGCTTAGTACAGTGCTCTGCACATAGTAAGCGCTCAATAAATACGATTGATTGATTGATTGATTGAACCCCATCTCCCGGCCTAGGTATTCCTCTGCCCCCCGGCCTTCGGGTACCTGGCCCTGGCTCCAGGCCCTGGTCCCTCTGTGCCTCCCAGAACTTGTCTCCTATCTCCACACCATTGGGTCTCTCTCTGTCCTGACCCTGAGTCCCCTCTACCTCCCAGGTCTGGACACCATGTCTCCAGACCCAGGTACACCTCTGACTCCAGGCCCTGGTACTCCTGTCTCCGAGCCCTGGTCCTCCTGTCTCGTGGCCCAGGTACCCCTCTGCCTCCAGGCCCTGATCCTCCTGTTTCTTGGCCCAGGTACCCCTCTGCCTCCAGGCCCTGATCCCTTTCTTCCTCCCTGCCCTGGTCCCCCCGGCTCTCAGCCCTGGTCTCCCTCTGCCTCTCGGTACTGGTCCCCTTCTGCCTCCCTGCCCTGGTCCCCCTGGCCTCTTGGCCCTGGTCGCACTCTACTTCCGCACCCAGGTACCCCACTGCCTCCTGGCCCTGTTCAACCTCTGCCTCGCAGCCAAGGACTCCGTCTCCCAGCCCAGGTACCCCTCTGCCTCCCGGCACTGGTCCCCCTCTGCTGCTCTGCCCTGGTCTGCCCCTGCATCCCGGCACTGGTCCCTCTGTGCATCCCAATCCTGGTCTCCTTCTACTTCCAATAACTTGGGTCACTCACCATCCCGCCCCTGGATCCACTCTACCTCCTGGCCTTGGTCCCCTGTTTCCCGACCCACGGACCCCTCTCCTCCTGGCCCTGGTCCCCCCTGCCTCCCTAGCCTGGTCCCCTTCTGCCTTCCAGTCCTGGATCCCCCGGGCCTCTCGGTCCTGGTCCCCTCTGCATCTCGAGCCTGGTCCCCCCTCCTCCCCCTCTCCATCACCCCTGCCTTACCTCCTTCCCTGCCCCACAGCACCTCTATATATGTATAAATGTTTGTACGTATTTATTACTCCATTCATTTATTTATTTTACTTGTACATATCTATTCTATTTATTTTATTTTGTTAATATGTTTTATTTTGTTCTCTGTCTCCCCCTTCTAGGCTGTGAGCCCACTTTTGGGTAGGGACGGTCTCTATATGCTGCCAACTTGTACTTCCAAAGCGCTTAGTACAGTGCTGTGCACACAGTAACCGCTCAATAAATACGATTGATTGATTGATTGTCGTCAACAAAACCCCTGCAAGTGAGTAGGTTACAGACTTTTTTTTTCCTGGTGCTTCCTCTCCCTTTTCCCGCATCTAGTCGTCCTCATTAAAAAAAGAGGAACAAGTGTACAAGGCTTTTAAAAAAAATCCACAACCTCTCTATTGTTAAAACGAAAATCACTCTCCCCAAATTAACCATGCAAGAGCAAACGGTTTGTGGGTGCTCCCGGCAGACCAAATCTGTTTTTTTTTTTTGTGCCCACGATTGCACAACCGATTTTTTGGTGGCCACAGGGTCCAAACTGGTCCTGGTGCCCGTCTATACCCTAATGCCTGCTTTGGGCACCAAGCGGAGGAGGGGGCGTCGGTCGAGGGTATTGTCAATGCCCACACTTGCGCAAAAGTACTTTGGGGGGCCACAGGGCAACAAGCATAACCATGGGGGTACCTAAACTGGATTGCGGTCCCCAGCGGTGCCCAAATTGATTTCTGGCTGGTAATTTGGTTTTCTTGACGGGACGATAAAGGATATTAATATTCTGGCTGTCCAGAGGCACTTTTATGTCCTTGAAAATCGATGGAGGTCACTCTGGAAAATGGAACAGACTCGGTTGGGCTGCCCGACTACCCATATCTTCCCCATTGCTGGAAGGAAGGTGGACGGGGAATTGAAGAAAATCCCTAAAACACGACAAAACTTTCGGGCCGGCAATTCACTTTGTCCATCCTCTAAAGGAACCACCTGCCTCCCCGGGACACATCTGATATTAATAGTCAGATGATGCATTGGCTTTTTGATTTCCTCTTAAATTAAATAAATTTAAGAGGAAATCAAAACGCCAATTACTTTTTCATGTCGGTTCCTGTTGTTCTGAGGTTTCTAAGGCATGTTTTAAACCCCTCTATTCTTTTGGGGGCCATCGTGGATTTTTTTCAATTTTCGTTCCCTGCGGGATTAAGGACACCCTTCCCGGGGTTCACCTATTCGGGTGGACTGTTGAATGTCGGCACGGTCCAAGTACCAGTCCCGTTGGGTCCTCACAGTCCAAATGGAAAGAAATTTGATTTGATTCCCGCCTCCTGGGGAAACAATGTTGGATCGGGAAACTTTTAGTTGGGTTTTTTTTTCCTTATTTTTAAATACTCAGCTAGGCCGTACCCTAGCTCTCCCATCTCCTGGATGCCATGGAGCACCCAAGATTCCTTTTCGGTCCTTCCCCACTTGTTTTGTCCATGCCACCGGCTCCCGAGAAAGCCGCTCTCTGCCTAGCACGCACTCTGCCAAGCAGGCATGGTGTTTGTTCGGCAAAGGATGAGCGGCTCCCGGGCACAGTCCCCTCCAGTGGTCGCCCACTGCTCAGCTGCTCCCAATCAAGGGATTTCCAGGTAGTGAGCCCCGCCCCTTCCCTACTCTATATAAGGCCCCAGGAGTGTGGGCCCTCTCAAAGCGGCTGCCTCTTCAGTACCTTCCCAGTGCCTGCACTCCTCTCTGTGTTCCCGGGTCATGGTAAGGGAGGGTAAGGGGCTTATTTTGACTTTTTCACTGCTCTCTTGGGATAGGGGCTTCGGCTCTGTCGGGGTTTCTGTTGTTGAGCCTGAGTCGGGTCGTGGGCATGTGCTTGAAGGTATAGTGTGTCTGTGCGGAGGGGGCCGTCTCGTGTTTGGGCCGAGAGGACAGGATGACCCACCTGCCTCTGTTACAGTATGGCTGCACCAGTTCCATCGGAATAATAATTCCATCTCTTATAATAGCATTTATTAAGCACTTAATATGTGCAAAGCACTGTTCTAAGCGCTGCAGAGGTCACAAGATAATCGGGTTGTCTCACGGAGGGCTCACAGCCTTAATCCCCACTTTACCGATGAGGGAACCGAGGCACAGAGAAGTGAAGTGACGTGCCCAAAGTCACACAGCCGGTAATTGGTGGAGGCGGGATTGGAACCCACAACATCTGACTCCAAACCCGTGCTCTTTCTACTATGCCACGCTGTTTCTCTAATTATTATTTTTCCATCTTTCTTTTGAGATTCATCACTGACCCAGAGTCTTGGGAGACGTGACTGTTCCTCAGCAAAACACCTACAAGTGAGCAGCTTACAGACTTTTTTTTCATGGTGCTTCCTCTCCCTTTTCCCATATCTAGTCCTCCTCATAAAAACAAAGGAAACAACTGTACAAGGCTTTTAAACAAAGACCCAACAACCTCCCTATTTTAAAAACGAAAATCACTCTCCCCAACTTAACCCTGCCAGAGCAAACGGTTTGGTGCTCCCGGCAGACCAAATCTGTTTTTTTGGTACCCATGATCGCACAACCGAATATTTGGTGGCCACAGGGTCCAAACGGATTACAGGTGCCCGTGGATAACGGTTTGTTGGTGGCTGTTCCACAACAAAACCCCTGCAAGTGAGTAGCTTACAGACATTTTTTTTTTCCTGGTGCTTCCTCTCCCTTTTTCCGCATCTAGTCCTCGTCATTAAAAATAAAAAGGAATAAGTGTACAAGGCTATAAAACAAAACCCAACAACCTTCTTATTGCTAAAACGAAAATCACTCTCCCCAAATTAACCCTACAAGAGCAAACGGTTTGTTGGTGCTTCCCGCAGACCAAATTTTATTTTTGTGCCCACGATTGCACAACCGATTTTTTGGTGACCACAGGGTCCAAACGGATTTCCGGTGCCCGTGATACACTAATGAGTGCTTTGGGCACCACGTGGAGGGGTAGGCGACGGTCGAGGGTATTGTTGATACCCACACAAGCCAGAAAGACCGATTGGGGGCCACAGGGTCACAAGTAAACCTCACATAACCGTGGGGGTGCCTAAACTGCTTTTCGGTCCCCAGCGGTGCCCAAATTGATTTTTGGCTGGTAATTTGATTTTCCTGATGGGAGGATAAAGGATATCAATATACTGGATGTCCAGAGGGACTTTGATTTCCTAGAAAAGCTATCCAGATCACTCTGGAAAATGGAACGGACGCGGTTGGGCTGCCCGGATAGCCATGTGTCCACCACAATGCTGGAAGGAAGGTAGATGGGCCATTGAAAAAAATCTCCAAAACACGAAAAATTTTTCGGGCCGGCAATTCCCTTTGTCCATCCTATAAAAGAACCACCTCCCTTCCCGGGACACCATGGATATTAATAGATGATGCTTTGGCTTTTTGATTTCCTCTTAAGTTAAATAAAATTAAGTGGAAATCAAAACGCCAATTATTTTTTCATTCCTGTTGTGGTTCTGTGGTTTCTAAGGCATGTTTTAAACCCCTCTATTATTTTGGGGGCCATCGTGGTTTTTTTTTCTATTTTATTTCCCTGTGGGATTTAGGGTACTCTTCCCAGGGTCCACCTCTTGGTATGGACAGTTGAAGATCGGGAGGGTTCCAGTTCCAGTCTCGTTGGGTCCACACTGTCCAAAGCGAAAGAAATTTGATTTAATTCCCGCCTCATGGGGACAGAATGTTGGATCGGGAAGCTTTTAGTTCGGTTTATTTTTCCTTCTTTTTAAATAATCAGCTAGGCCGTACCCTAGTTCTCCCATCCCCTGGGCCCCTTGGAGTACCCGAGATTCCGTTTCAGACCTTCCCCACTGGGTTTTCCATGCCACCCACTGCCGTGGAAGCCTCCCTCCACATCCCACGCACTCTGCCAAGCAGGTACGGTGTTTGATCTGCAAAGGATGGGCCGCTCACGGGCACAGTCCCATCCAATGGTGGTCCACTACGCAGCTGCTCCCAATCAAGGGATTGCCAGGCGGTTGTCTCGCCCCTTCCCTACTCTATATAAGGCCCCCGGAGGGTGGGAAGTCTCCCAGCTGCTGCCTCTTCAGTATTTTACCAGTGCCTGCCCTCCTCTCTGTATTGCCGGGTCATGGTGAGTGAGGGTAGGGGGCTTATTTTGACTTTTTCACTGCTCTCTGCGGGTAGGCTCTTTGGCTCTGTCGGAGTTTGTGTTGTTGATCCTGAGTCGGGTCGTGGGCAGATGCCTGTATGTGTAGTGTCTCTATGCGGAGGGGGTCGTCTCGACTTTGGTCCGAGAGGTCAGAATGACCCACCTGCCCCATTTACGGTATGGCTGCACGAGTTCCATTGGAATAATAATTCCATCTAATATAGTAGCATTTATTAAGGAGTTATTATGTGCAAAGCACTGTTCTAAGCGCGGCAGAGGTTACAAGGTAATCGGGTTGTCCAACGCGGGGTTCATAACCTTAATCTCCACTTTACCGATGAGGGAACCGAGGCACAGAGGAGTAAAGTGACGTGTCCAAATTCACACAGAGGGTAACCGGTGTAGGCAGGATTTGAACCCATGAACTCTGACTCCAAATCCCGCGTTGTTTACACTGAGACACGCTGCTTTTCTATGTTTTTTTTGTTTTTCTATTTAGATTACTCACTGACCCAGAGCCTTCGGAGACCTGGCTGTTCCTCCACAAAACCCCTGCAAGTGAGTAGCTTACAGACTTTTTTTTCCTGGTGCTTCCTTTCCCTTTCTCTGCATCAAGTCCTCCTCATAAAAAAGGAACAACTGTAAAAGGCTTTTAAACCAAAACCCGACAACCTCCCTATTTTTAAAATGAAAATCACTCTCCCCAAGTGGAGCCTGCATGACTAAACGCTTTGTTGGTGCTCATGGAAGAACAAATCTTTAGACTTGTGCCCACGATCGCAAAACCGATGTTTAGGTGGCTACAGGGTCCCAAAGGATTTCCGGTGCCCGTGGATACCCTAATGAGTGCTTCGGGCACTAAGGGGAGGGGTGGGCGTCGGTCGAGGGTATTGCCGATGCCCACACATGCCCAAAAGTGCGACTGGGGGCCACAGGGTCACAGGTTAAACTTGAATAACCGTGTGGGGGCCTAAACCAGTTTTAGGTCCCCAGCAGTGCCCAAATTGATTTTTGGCTGCTAATTTGGATTTCCTGAATTGAGGATAAAGGATATCAATATTCTTGATGTCCAGAGGTACTTTGATTTCCTTGAAAATCGACGAAGATCACTCTGGAAAAAGGAACAGACTCGGTTGGGCTGTGACCGACTAGCTATTTGTCCACCCCAATGCTGGAATGAAGGTGGATGGGCCATTTAAAAAAATCCCCCAAACACGAAAAATTTCTCGGGCCGGCAATTCCCTTTTTCCATACTCTAAAGGAACCACCTCCCTTCCCGGGATACCATGGATATTAAAAGTCAGATGATGCATTGGCTTTTTGATTTCCTCTTAAATTTATTTAATTTAATTTAAGAGGAAATCAACTCGCCAATTACTTTTTCATTTCCGTTCTTGTTGTGGTTCTGAGGTTTCTAAGGCATGTTCTAAACCGCTCTATTCCTTTGGAGGCCATCGTGGGTTTTTTTTTTTCAATTTTATTTCCCTGTGGGATTAGGGGAACTCTTCCCGGAGTCACCTCTTGGGGTGGACAGTTGAAGATCGGCAGGGTCCCAATTCCAGTCTCGTTGGATCCTCACTGTCCAAACCGAAAGAAACCTGATTTAATTCCTGCCTCAGGGGGACAGAATGTTGGATCGGGAAACTTATAGTTCGGTTTATTTTTCGCTCTTTTTAAATAATCAGCTAGGCCGTACCCTAGCTCTCCCATCCCCTGGGTCCCTTGGAGTACCCGAGATTCCTTTTCGTTCCTTCCCCACTGGTTTTCCATGCCACCGGCTGCCGAGTTAGCCCCCCTCCACATCCTACGCACTCTTCCAAGCAGGTACGGTGTTTGTTCTGCAAAGGATGAGCCGCTCACGGGCACACTCCCCTCCAATGGTTGCCCACTACTCAGCTGCTCCCAGTGAAGGGATTGCCAGGGGGTTGAGTCCCGCCCCTTCCCTACTCAATATAAAGCACCCGGAGGGTGGTCGTTCTCCCGGTTGCTGCCGTTTCAGTACCTTCCCAGTGCCTGCCATCCTCTCTGTATTCCCGGGTCATGGTGACTGAGGGTATGGGGCTTATTTTGACTTTTCCACGGCTCTCTGGGTGTAGGGACTTTGGCTCTGTCGGAGTTTGTGTTGTTGATCCTGAGTCGGGTCGTGGGCAGATGCCTGTAGGTGTAGTGTCTCTATGAGGAGGGGGCCGCCTTGAGTTTGGTCCAAGAGGTCAGAATGACCCACCTGTCCCACTTACGGTATGGCTGCACGAGTTCCATTGGAAGAATAATTCCATCTAACATAGCAGCATTTATTACGGACTTATTATGCGCAAAGCACTGTTCTAAGCTAGGCAGAAGTTACAAGGTAATCGGGATGTCCAACGCACGGCTCACAGCCTTAATCCCCACTTTACTGATGAGGGAACCGAGGCCCAGAGAAGTGAAGTGTCCAAAGTCACACAGCCGGTAATTGGTGTAGGCGGGATTTGAACCCATGACCTCTGACTCCAAATCCCGCGCTCTTTACAGTTAGCCACGCTGCTTTTCTAAGTTTTTTTGTCTTTCTATTTGGATTAATCATTGACCCAGGGGCTTCGGAGACGTGGCTGGTCCTCCACAAAACCTCTGCAAGTGTGTAGCTTACAGACTTTTTTTTCCTGGTGCTTCCTTTCCTTTTTTCTGCATCTAGTCCTCCTCATAAAAAAAGGAACAACGGTATAAGCCTTTTAAACCAAAACTCCACAACCTCCCTATTTTTGAAACGAAAATCACTCTCTCCTAGTGAAGCCTCTAAGAGCAAACGCTTTGTTGGTGCTCATGGCAGAACAAATCTGTTGCTTTGTGCCCACGATCTCAAAACCGATTTTTAGGTGGCTACAGGGTCCAATATCAATCACTCAATCGTATCTATTGAGCGCTTACTGTGTGCAGAGCAATTTACTAAACGCTTGGGAAGTACAAGTTGGCAACATATAGAGACAGTTCCTACCCAACACTGGGCTCACAGTCTAGAAGGGGGAGACAGAGAACAAAACCAAACATATTAACAAAATAAAATAAATAGAATAGACATGTACAAGTAAAATAAATAAATAAATAGAGTAATAAATATGTACAAACATATATACATATATACAGGTGCTATGGGAAAGGGAAGGTGGTAAGATGGGGGGATGGAGTGGGGGGAGGGGGAGAGGAAGGAGGGGGCTCAGTCTGGGAGGGCCTCCTGGAGGAGATGATCTCTCAGTACAGCGTATTTTGAAGGAGCAGGGGTTCAAGATGCCACGTGGGCAGTTGGTCCAGTTATTAGTATGGATTCGGGATCATTGTACATGGTTCCCTGAAGGTGGTTCTTATGATCTAACCTTGTGGCAAAAGGTGGGCCAGGAGCTACAGACTCGTGAAAGCCTGTCCCAGCCCCTACCCAAAGGGGTACTGATTACATGGAGAACTGTTTTTATGGCGCTGCGGGTGCTGCGTCCCGCTGAACGGGTGTTGCTGGGGGTGCCGGCGGCGCGCGACTTGGGGGCTGGGAGTGATCAGGAGGACCCCCTGTCCTTTGAAGTTTTGTCACCAACAGAAGAATTGGAGCCGGTGTACGCTGCTGTTCCGGATCCCGAGGACTTGTATCGGGACCAGGATCATAATGACTCTCTTTCTGACTCTGGGACTGAAGACCCGAAGGAGGGATCTGATCTATACCCATCTTTGGCCCCTCGTACAACGACGGCTGCTGCCGCACCCACAGCAAAGGACCTTTTGCAGACTCAGCGCCTGCAGGCAGTATCCCGTTCGTCGATCTTTCACCCTCCGCCCTTTGCTCCCCCTTTGTCTGCTGCGCCGCCGTATGTATATGCTGCGCCTGCTACGGCGCAGCCCGTCTATGTCGGGGCCCTTTCGGGCTGCCGGCAGAAGGCATTGCGCCGAGGGGACATGCAGCTACTGCAAGCGATGCCTGTGGTGTATCTTCCCGGGCGGCAGGCTCAGTATGACTCTCTCCCTTATGAGTTGATTAAGGAGTTGCGGAAAAGTTTTCGCGATTATGTGTTACAGTCGTCCTACACAATGGATCTAACAGTGGCTGTCCCTGAATCATATATTATGACACCCCGTGACTGGCGCACTTTGCTGCGTTTGTTGTTTAGCCCGGCACAGTACTCTGTGTGGGACTCTGAGTATCGGGAAACTGTTACCCTGCAAGTTATGGATAATATTGCTAACAATATTAATCTTGGGGTGGATGAGTTAATAGGGCAAGGGCAGTTTGCCACACCCCAAGCACAGGTTCAATTAAACCGGGTGGCCTTTACCCGGGCTGCCTCCTTAACCATGAATGCGCTGAAACAAGTCCCTGATGCAGGTGGGCGGGAGACCTCTTTTGCTGCCGTCCGTCAGGGTGCTCAGGAGCCTTATGTTACTCTTCTGGATAGGCTCCAAACTGCCATACAGCGTCAGATTGATTCGGAGGAGGCTCAGCGGTTGTTATTGTTTCATTTGGCAATTGAAAATACCTATGGTGATTGCAGGAAGGCCTGCAATCCTCTGCGGAACAAGGCAAAGACGTTATCGGACGTAATTAAGGCATGCCAGAATGTTGGCTCTGAGCAGTTTAAGGCTGAAATGTTGGCCTCTGCCCTGGCACAACAATACGAACCCTGATACGGGGCTCGATACGGTCAGAATGCCTATGATCTGGAGCCTGATAGGGAGTCTTTGCCTGCCTGTCACGGGGAATGGTCTTTACTGGGCACATATTCTTGATCCACCCGTCTTCAAACCTATAACCTGGTGGGATCCTACACCACCTATCTGGAATAATGACACTGAATGGATAGGCGGGGTATGGATGCCCCCGGCGACAGCCGGACGATTTGACAATACTAGTTTATTTGCTCTCGACAATACTGACTTTGTAACTGACCTTCCACCCCTTTGTCTGACAACTAGTAATGACAGCGACATCGGCTGTATTCCGGTGTCGCCTCAGCAACACCTGATAGTGAGGGACAAAAGTGGAACAAAGTACACTTTAATAAGCATCCCGGGTGTGTCTGGGACATCGTCTCTTCACAACCTGACGGAAGTGGGGATATATAGCCCCGACTTGCCCCGTTGTACGGAGGACCCACTCGCAAACAACGCACGGATAAACTGGCAGCCATGTCGCGGGCTCGGTCCTGATCCTGTTGGCGTCAACGGAACTACGGGAACTATTTTGGACTGGGGCCCTCATGGGGTTTTATGGGACCCGGCGAACAACCACTCTGCTGGGTTCGGCATCCATATCCACAGTGTATCCTGGCTTGGGGGTGGGCTGGCTGGGCCTCTTTTGCAGTTTTATATGCCCACCAACAACACCGCCTCCCCATTACATATGGGAATTTGGCGTTTAGGCTTCGCGTTTATTAATCGTACCTTATGGAATCTTACCTTGTCTAATCATACTGCTAACGCTACATAGTTATGATTTGCACTTCACAGCCCTACGTCTTTGCGATGGCACAAGTGGCTACCATAAGCCACTGCAACTACACTTACTGTATTAACCTGACCAATGAATGGTATGGGAATTGTTTCTCTTCTTTAGATACACTCTTTATATTTCCCCTGCGTCGGCGCCTGGAGCTGTGGCTTCCTGTTAACCTTCCGAAAACGTGGTTCACGGGGTTAAATCTGTGCGTCTGGGTATTTATCGGTATAGCAGGAGACTTGCTTTTCTTCCTTTTGCTTGTTTTCTATATGACATGCTCGCTTATCAGGGCCACACGCACGGTTGAAGCTCGTGTCATGGCCACGTTGCTCATTAAAGGTATAGTTATAAAGAAAGGAGGGAGAGATGTGGGGATAAGCAGGGCCAAGTAAACAAGTAACCGAGAGGAGAGCTGTGGCCAAAAGGCTGGTCTCTGTTATCACAGCCTTGTACAGAAAAGAGTAACTTGTTATCGGCCCTACGGCCTTGCATAGACGGGTGTTACTTGTTACTGGCCTTGTAGGTTACAGAATTGCTGTGTTAGCTATAAACACAGGAACATGGAAAAATACAGAATGTGAATGAAGGATATAAAAGTCTTGCTGTTTAACCCAATAATCGATTTCGTGCTTACCCTAGCCGGAGTCCGTGCCTTCATACACCACAAACCTAAATAAATTTGATTTAATTCCCGCCTCATGGGGACAGAATGTTGGATCGGGAAAATTTAGTTCCGTTTATTTTTCCTTCTTTTAAATAATCAGCTAGGCGGTACTCTAGCTTTCCCATCCCCTGTGTCCCTTGGAGTACCCGAGATTCCTTTTCGGTCCTTCCCCACTGGGGTTTCCATGCCACCCCCTGCCGAGGAAGCCCCCCTCCACATCCCACGCATTCTGCCAAGCAGGTTTGGCGTTTGTTCTGCAAAGGATGAGCCTCTCACGGGCACCGTCCCCTCCAGTGGTGGCCCACTACTCAGCTGCTCCCAGTGAAGGGATTGCCAGGCGGTTGAGTCCCGCCCCTTCCCTAGTCTATTTTGACTTTTTCACTGCTCTCCGGGGGTTGGTGCTATGGCTTGTGAAGAAGTCAAAATAAACCCCCTACCCTCACTCACCATGAACCGGGTATACAGAGACGAGGGCATGCATGCACAAATCGGAGTTTGTGTTGTTGATCCTGAGTCGGGTCGTGGGCAGATGCCTGTAGGTGTAGTGTCTCTGTGAGGAGGGGGCCGTCTCGAATTTAGTCCGAGAGGTCAAAATGACCTACATGCCCCAGTTACGGTATGGCTGCACGAGTTCCATTGGAATAATAATTCCATCTATTATAGTAGCCTCTATTAAGGACTTATTATATGCAAAGCACTGTTCCAAGCGCGGCAGAGGTTGCAAGGTAATCGGGTTGCCGAATGCGGGGCTCACAGCCTTAATCCCCACTTTACCGATTAGGGAACCGAGGCACAGTGAAGTAAAATGACGTGTCCAAAGTCACACAGCCGGTAATTGGTGGAGGTGGGAATTGAACCCATGACCTCTAACTCCAAAGCCCGCGCTCTTTACACTGAGCCACGCTGCTTCTTTAATTTTTTTGTCTTTCTATTTAGATTAATCACTGACCCAGAGCCTTGGGAGACGTGGCTGTTCCTCCACAAAACCCTGCAAGTTAGTAGCTTATAAACTTTTTTTTTTCCTGGTGCTTCCTTTACCTTTTTCTGCATCTAGTCGTCCTAATAAAAAAGGAACAACTGTAGAAGGCTTTTAAACCAAAACCCCACAACCTCCCTATTTTTAAAACGAAAATCACTCTCCCCAAGTGAAGCCTTCAAGAGCAAACGCTTTGTTGGTGCTCATGGCAGAACAAATCTGTTGATTTTTGCCCACGATTGCAAAACCGATTTTTAGGTGGCTACAGGGTCCAAAAGGATTTCTGGTGACCGTAGATAACCTAATGAGAGTTTTGGGCACCAAGGGGAGGTGTGGGCGTCGGTCGAAGGTATTGTCGATGCCCACACATGCCCAAAAGTGCGATTATGGGCCACAGGGTCACAGGTTAACCTTAAATAACCGTGTGGGGCGCTAAGCCGGTTTTAGGGCCCCAGCGGTGCCCAAATTGATTTTTGACTGGTAATTTGTTTTTCCCGATGGGAGGATAAAGGATATCAATATTCTGGATGTCCAGACGTACTTTGATTTCCTTGAAAATCGACGGAGATCACTCTGGAAAATAGAACAGACTCGTTCTGGCTGCCCGGCTAGCCAGGTGTCCACCCCAATGCTGGACGGAAAGTGGATTGGTCATTAAAAAAATCCCGAAAACACGAAAAATTTTTCGGGCCGGCAATTCCTTTTGTCCATCCTCTAAAGGAACCACCTCCCTTCCCGGGACACCATGGATATTAATAATCAGATGATGCATTGGCTTTTTGATTTCCTCTTAAATTAAATAAACTTAAGAGGAAATCAAAACGCCAATTACTTTTTCATTTCGGTTCCTGTTGCGGTTCTGAGGTTTCTAGGCCATGTTTTAAACCCCTCGATTCATTTGGGGGTCATCGTGGGTTTTTTCAATTTTATTTCCCTGTGGGATTTAGGGCACACTTCCAGGGGACCACCTCTTGAGGTGGACAGTTGAAGATCGGCAGGGTCCCAGTTCTAGTCTCGTTGGGTCCTCACTGTCCAATTCTAAAGAAATTTGATTTGATTCCCGCCTCTTGGGGACAGAATGTTGGATAGGGAAACTTTTAATCATAATAGTCAGCTAGGCCGTACCCTAGCTCTCCCATCCCCTGCATCCCTTGGAGTGCCCGAGATTCCTTTTCGGTCCTTCCGCACTGGGTTTACCATGCCACTGGCTGCCGAGGAACCCCCCACCCCCCACCCCCGCATCCCACGCACTCTGTCAAACAGGTACGGTGTTTGTTCTGCAAAGGATGAGCCGCTAACGGGCACAGTCCTCCCAATAGTGACCCACTGCTCAGCTGCTCCCAATCAAGAGATTGCCAGGGGGTTGAGTCTCGCCCGTTCCCTACTCTATATAAGGCCCCCAGAGGGTGGGAATTCTCCCAGCTTCACCTTTTAAGTACCTTCCCAGTGCCTGCCCTCCTCTTTGTATTCCCGGTTCATGGTGAGTGAGGGTAGGGGGCTTATTTTGACTTTTTCACTGCTCTCTGAGGGTAGGGGCTTTGGCTCTGTCGGGGTTTGTGTTGTTTATCCTGAGTCGGGTCGTGGGCAGGTGCTTCTACGTGTAGTGCCTCTGTGCGGAGGGGGCTGTCTCGAGTTTGGTCCGAGAGGTCAGAATGACCCACCTACCCCACTTACGGTATGGCTGTACGAGTTCCATTGGAATAATAATTTCATCTAATATAGTAGCATTTATTAAGGAGTTATTATGTGCAAAGCACTGTTCTAAACGCGGCAGAGGTTGCAAGGTAATCGGGTTGTCCAACGCGGAGCCCACAGCCTTAATCCCCACTTTACCGATGAGGGAACCGTGGTACAGAGAAGTGAAGTGACGTGTCCAAAGTCACACAGCCGGTTATTGGTGGAGGCGGGATTTGAACCCATGACCTCTGACTCCAAAGCCCGCGCTCTTTACACTGAGCCACGCTACTTCTCTAATTTTCTTGTCTTTCTATTTAGATTAATCACTGACCCAGAGCCTTGGGAGACGTGACTGTTCCTCCACAAAAGAAATGTGAGTAGCTTACAGACTTCTTTTTCCTGGTGCTTCCTGTTGTGGTTCTGAGGTTTCTAAGGCATGTTTTAAACCCCTCTATTCTTTTGGGGACCATCGTGCTTTTTTTCCATTTTTTTCCTGTGGGATTTAGGGCACACTTCCCGGCGTCCACCTCTTGGGGTGGACAGTTGAAGATTGGCAGGGTTCCAGTTCCAGTCCCGTTGGGTTCTCGATGTCCAAATCGAAAGCAATTTGATTTGATTCCCTCCTACTGGGGACAGAATGTTGGATCGGGAAACTTTTAGTTAGTTTTATTTTTCCTTCTTTTTAAATAATCAGCTAGGCCGTACCCTAGCTCTCCCATCCCCTGAGTCCCTTGGAGTACCCGAGATTCCTTTTCGGTCCTTCCCCACTGGGTTTTCCATGCCACCAGCTGCCGAAGAAGCCCCCCTCCTCATTCCACGCACTCTGCCAAGCAGGTACGGTGTTTGTTCTGCAAGGGATGAGCCGCTCACGGGCACAGTCCCCTCGAATGGTGGCCCACTACACAGCTGCTCCCAATGAAGGGATTGCCAGGCGGTTGTCCCGCCCCTTCCCTACTCTATATAAGGCCTCCGGAGAGTGGGTCTTCTCCCAGCTGCTGCCTCTTCAGTACCTTCCCAATGCATGCCCTCGTCTCTGTATACCCGGTTCATGGTGAGTGAGGGTAGGGGGTTTATTTTGACTTCTTCACTGCTCTCTGGGGGTAGGGGCTTTGGCTCTGTCGGAGTTTGTGTTGTTGATCCTGAGTCGGGTCGTGGGCAGATGCCTGTAGGTGTAGTGTCTCTGTGCGGAGGGGGCTGTCTCGAATTTGGTCCGAGAGGTCAGAATGACCCACATGCCCCAGTTACGGTATGGCTGCACGAGTTCCATTGGAATAATAATTCCATCTATTATAGTAGCATTTATTCAGGACTTATTATGTGCAAAGCACTGTTCCGAGCGCGGCAGAGATTACAAGGTAATCGGGTTGTCCAACGCGGGGCTCACAGCCTTAATCTCCACTTTACCGATGAGGGAACCGAGGCACAGAGAAGTGAAATGACGTGTCCAAAGTCACACAGCCGGTAGAGGCGGTATTTGAACCCATGACCTCAGTCTCCAAAGCCCACGCTCTTTACACTGAGCCACGCTGCTTCTTTAATTTTTTTTTGTCTTTCTATTTAGATTAATCACTGACCCAGAGCCTTGGGAGACGTGGCTGTCCCTCCCTAAAACTCCTGCAAGTGAGTAGTTTTCAGATTTTTTTTCTTGGTGCTTCCTCTCCCTTTTTCCACATCTAGTCCTCCTCATAAAAAAAGGAACAACCGTAGAAGGCTTTTAAACCAAAACCACACAGCCTCCCTATTTTTAAAGCGAAAATCACTCTCCCCAACTGAAGCCCGCAAGAGCAAACTCTTTGTTGGTGCTCATGGCAGAACAAATCTGTTGATTTGTGCCCACGATCGCAAAACCGATTTTTAGGTGGCTACAGGGTCCAATAGGGTTTTTGGTGCCCGTAGATAACCTAATGAGTGCTTTGGGCACCAAAGGGAGGGGTGGGGGTCGGTCGAGGGTATTGTCGATGCCCACATTTGCCCAAAAGTGCTATTGGCGGCCACAGGGTCATAGGTAAACCGTAAATATCCGTGTGGGGGCCTAAACCGGTATTCGGTCCTCAGCGGTGCCCAGATTGACTATTGGCTGGTAATTTGGTTTTCCTGATGGGAGGATAAAGGATATCAATATTCTGGATGTCCAGAGGTACTTTGTTTTCCTTGAAAACCGATGGAGATCTCTCTAGAAAATGGAACAGACTCGGTTGCGCTGCCTGGCTAGCCATGTGTCCACCCCAATGCTGGAAGGAAGGTGGATGGGCCATTAAAAAAATCCCCAAAACACGAAAAAATTTCCGTGCCGTCAATTCCCTTTGTCCATTCTCTAAAGGAACCACCTCCCTTCCCGTGACCCCATGGATAGTAATAGATGATGATTTGGCCTTTTGATTTCCTCTTAAATAAAATAAATTTAAGAGGAAATCAAAACCCCAATTACTTTTTCATTTCGGTTCCTGTTGTGGTTTCTAAGGCATGTTTTAAACCCCTCTATTCTTTTGGGGGCCATCGTGATTTTTTTTTCAATTTTATTTCCCTGTGGGATTTACGGCACACTTCCCCGGGTCCACCTCTTGGGGTGGACAGTTGAAGATCGGCAGGGTCCCAGTTCCAGTCCCGTTGGGTCCTCACTGTCCAAATCGAAAGAGCTTTGACTTAATTCCTGCTTCTTGGGGACAGAATGTTGGATCGGGAAACTTTTAGTTCGTTTTATTTTTCCTTTTTAAATATTCAGCTAGGCCGTACCCTAGCCCTCCCATCACCTGGGTCCCTTGGAGCACCCGAGATTCCTTTTCGGTCCTTCCCCACTGGGCTTTCCGTGCCACCGGTTGCCGAGGAAGCCCCCTACCGCCTTCTACGCACTCTTCCAAGCAGGCATGGTGTTTGTTCTGCAAAGCATGAGCGGCTCCCGGGCTCAGTCCCCTCCAATGGTGGCCCACTGGTCAGCTGCTCACAATCAAGGGATTGTCAGGCAGTTGAACCCCGCCCCTTCCCAACTCTATATAAGTCTCCCGGAGCGTGAGCCTCTCTCAGCTCCTGCCTCGTCGGTACCTTCACAGTGCCTGCCCTCCTCTCTGCGTTCCCGGGTCATGGTGAGCGAGGGTAGGGAGCTTATTTTGACATTTTCACTGCTCTCTGTGGTTAGGGGCTTTGACTTTGTCGGAGTTTGTGGTGTTGAGCCTGAGTCGGGCAGTGGGCAGATGCCTGTAAGGGTAGCTTCTCTGTGCGAAGGCAGACGTCTCGGTTTGGGGTCCAGAGGACAGGATGACCCACCTGCCTCAGGTACGGTATGGCTGCACCAGTTCCATCGGAATAATAATTCCATCTATTATAATTGCATTTCTTAAGCACTTACTACATGCAAAGCACTGTTCTAAGCGTGGCAGAGGTTACAAGGTAATCGGGTTGTCCAACGCGGGGCTCACAGCCTTAATCTCCACTTTACTGATGAGGGAACCGAGGCACAGAGAAGAGAAGTGACGTGCCCAAAGTCACACGGCCGGTAATTGGTGGAGGCGGGATTTGAACCCAGGGCCTCTGATTCCAAACCCTATGCTCATTCCACTGAGCCACGCTGCTTCTCTAATTCTTATTTTTCTGTCTTTCTTTTCAGATTCGTCACTGACCCAGAGCCTTGGGAGACGTGGCTGTTCCTCAACAAAATCTCTGCAAGTGAGTAGCTTACAGACCTTTTCTTCCTGGTGCTTCTTCTCCCTTTTCCCGCATCTAGTCCTCCTCATAAAAAAAGGAACAACTGTACAAGGCTTTTAAACCAAAACCCCACAACCTCCCTATTTCTAAAACATAAATCAATCTCCCCCAAATTAACCCTGCAAGAGCAAACAGTTTGTTAGTGCTCCCGGATGACCAAATCTGTTTGTTTTGTGCCCAGGATGGCACTATAGAGTTTTTGGTGGGTACAGGGTCCAAACGGATTTCTGGTGATCGTGGATACGCTAATGAGTGCTTTGGACACCAGAGGGAGGAGGGGGCGTCGGTCCAGGGTATTGTCGATGCCTACACTTGCCCAAAAGTGCGTTTGGGGGCCACAGGGTCACAGGTAAACCTCACATAACCTTGGGGGTGCTTAAACAGGTTTTCGGTCCCCAGCGGTGCCCAAATTGATTTTTGGCTGGTCAGGTGGTTTTCTTGATGGGACGATAAAGGATATCAATATTCTGGAGGCACTTTGATGTCGTTGAAAGTCGATCGAGATCACTCTGGAAAATGGAGGAGACTAGGTTGGGCTGCCCGACTAGCCATGTGTCCACCACAACGCCGGAAGGAAAGTGGATGGGGCATTAAAATAATCCCCAAAACACGAAAAAATTTTAGGGCTGACAATTCCCTTTGTCCATGCTCTAAAGGAGCCACCTGCCTTCCCGGGACACCATGGTTATTAATAGTCATAAGATGCATTGGCTTTTTGATTTCCTCTTAAATCAATTAATTAATTTAAGAGGAAATCAAAAAGCCAATTACTTTTTCATTTAGGTTCCTGTTGTGGTTCTGAGGTTGCTAAGGCGTGTTTTAAACCCCTCTATACTTTTGGGGGCCATCGTGGATTTTTTTCAATTTTATTTGCCTGTGGGATTTAGGGCACTCTTCCCTGGGTCCACTTTTAGGGTGGACAGTTGAAGATCGTCCGGGTCCCAGTTCCAGTCCCGTTGGGTCCTCACTGTCCAAATCGAAAGAAATCCGTTTCGGCTCTGTGCCCACCAAAAAATCGTTAGTGCCATCCTGGTCACAAAACAAACCGATTTTATCTGCCGGGACCACCAACAAAGCGTTTGCTCTTGCAAGATTAATTTGCGAAGAGTGATTTATGTTTTAAAAATAGGGAGTTTCTGGGGTTTTTGTTTAAAAGCCTTGTACAGTTTTTCCTTTTTTTATGAGGAGGACTAGAGGCGGGAAAAGGGAGAAAAAGCACCAGAAAAAACAAAGTCTGTAAGATACTCACTTGCAGAGGTTTTGTTGAGGAACAGTCACGTCTCCCAAGGCTCTTGGGTCAGTGATGAATCTAAAAAGAAAATCAGAAAAATCAGAATTAGAGAAGCAGCGTGGCTCATTGGAAAGAGCACGGGCTTTGGTGTCAGAGGTCCTGGGTTCAAATACCGCCTCCACCAATTACCGGCTGTGACTTTGGGCACGTCTCTTCACTTCTCTGTGCCTCGGTTCCCTCATGGGTAAAGTGGGGATTAACGCTGTGAGCCCCCCGAGAGAGAACCCGATTACCTTTTAACCTCTGCAGCGCTTAGAACAGTGCTTTGAACGTAGTAAGTGCTTAAGAAATGCTATTATAATAGAGGGAATTATTATTCCAACAGAACTCGTGGAGCCATACCGTAAAGGGGGCAGGTGGGTCATTCTGACCTCTTGAACCAAACTCGGGACGGCCCCCTCCGCACAGAGACACTACACCTACAGGCATCTATGCACGACCCGACTCAGGATCAACAACACAAACTCTGACAGAGACAAAGCCCCTACCCGCAGAGAGCAGTGAAAAAGTCAAAATAAGCCCCCTACCCTCACTCACCATGACCCGGGAATACAAAGAGGATGGCAGGCACTGGGAAGGTACTGAAACGGCAGCAACCGGGAGAAGGCCCACCCTCCTGGGGCCTTATATAGAGTAGGGAAGTGGCGGGACTCAACCGCCTGACAATCCCTTCATTGGGAGCAGCTGAGTACTGGGCAACCATTGGAGAGTACTATGCCCGTTAGCGACTCATCCTTTGCAGAACAAACACCGTACCTGCCTGGCAGAGTGCGCGGGATGTAGAGGGGGGCTTCCTCGGCAGGGGGCGGCATGGAAAACACAGTGGGGAAGGACCGAAAAGGAATCTCGGGTACCCCAAGGGATCCAGGGGATGGGAGAGCTAGGGTACGGCCTAGCTGATTATTTAAAAAGAAGGAAAAATAAAACGAACTAAAAGTTTCCCGATCCAACATTCTGTCCCCATGAGGCGGGAATTAAAAAACATTTTTTTTTCGATTTGGACGGTGAGGACCCAACAAAACTGGAACTGGGACCCTGACGATCTTCAACTGTCCACCCCAAGAGGCGGACCCCGGGAAGAGTGCCCTAAATCCCACAGGGAAATAAAATTTACAAAAAAACCCGCGATGGCGCCCAAAAGAATAGAGGGGTTTAAAACATGCCTTAGAAACCTCAGAACCACAACAGGAACCGAAATGAAAAAGTAATTGGCGCTTTGATTTCCTCTTCAATTTATAGAATTTAAGAGGAAATCAAAAAGCCAATGCATCATCTGACTATTAATATCCATGGTGTCCCGGGAAGGGAGGTGGTTATTTTATAGGATGGGCAAAGGGAATTACCGGCCCGAAAAATGTTTCGTGTTTTGAAATCAAAGTTCCTTTGGACATCCAGAATATTGATATCCTTTATCCTCCCATCAGGAAAACCACATTACCAGCCATAAATCAATTTGGGCACCGCTGGGGACCGAAAACCGGTTTAGGCCCCCACACGGTAATTTAAGGATAACCTGTGACCCTGTGGCCCCCCATCGCACCTTTGGGCATGTGTGGGCAACGACAATACCCTCGACCGACGCCCACCCCTCCCCTTGGTGCCCAAAGCTCTCATTAGGGTATTCACGGGCACCAGACATCCTTTTGGACCCTGTAGCCACCTAAAAATCTGTTTTGCTATCGTGGGCACAAATCAACAGATATGTTCTGCCGGGAGCACCAACAAAGCGTTTGCTCTTGCAGGCTTCCGTTCGGGAGAGTGCTTTTCGTTTTAAAAATAGGGAGGTTGTGGGAATTTGGTTTAAAATCCTTCTACAGTTGTTATTTTTTATGAGAAGGACTAGAGGCGGGAAAAGGGAGAGGAAGCAACAGGAAAAAGAAGTCTGTAAGCTACTCACTTGAAGGGGTTTTGTGGAGGAACAGCCACGTCTCCCAAGGCTCTGGGTCAGTGATTATTCTAAATAGAAAGACAAAAACAATTAGAGAAGCAGCGTGGCTCAGTGGAAAGAGCATGGGTTTTGGAGTTAGAGGTCATGGGTTCAAATCTCGCCTCCACCAATTTCCGGCTGTGTGACTTTGGGCACATCACCTCACTTCTCTGTGCCTCGGTTCCCTCATCAGTAAAGTGGGGATTAATGCCGTGAACCCTGCGTTGGACAACCCGATTACCTTGCAACCTCTGCAGCGCTTAGAACAGTGCTTTGCACATAGTAAGTGGTTAATAAATGCTACTATAATAGATGGAATTGTTTTTCCGATGGAACCCGTGCAGCCATATCGTAACTGAGGCAGGTGGGTCATTCTGACCTCTCGGACCAAAACCGAGACGGCCCCCTCCGCACAGAGACACTACACCTACAAGCATCTGCCCACGACCCGACTCAGGATCAACAACACAAATTCGGACAGAGACAAAGCCCCTTCCCACAGAGAGCAGTGAAAAAGTCAAAATAAGCCCCCTACCCTCACTCACCATGACCCGGGAATACAGAGAGGAGGGCAGGTACTGGGAAGGTACTGAAGAGGCAGTATCTGGGAGAAGGCCCACCCTCCGGGGGCCTTATAAAGAGTAGGGAAGAGGCGGGACTCAACCCCCTGACAATCCCTTGATTGGGAGCAGATGAGCAGTGGGATACCATTGGAGGTGACTGTGCCGGTGAGCGGCTCATTCTTTGCCGAACAATCACCGTACCTGCTTGGCAGAGTGCGTGGGATGCGGAGGGGGGCTTCCTCGGCAGCCAGTGGCATGGAAAGCCCCGTGGTGAAGGACCGAAAAGGAATCTCGGGTACTCCAAGGGACCCTGGGGATGGGAGAGCTCGGGTACGGCCTAGCTGATTATTTAAAAAGAAGGAAAAAAACGAACTAAATCTTTCCCTATCCAATATTCTGTCCCCAAGAGGCGGGAATCATATCAAATTTCTTTCGCTTTGGACAGTGAGGACCCAACGAGACTGGAACTCGGACCTTGCCGATCTTCAACTGTCCACCCCAAGAGGTGGACCTCGGGAAGAGTGCCCTAAATCCCACAGGGAAATAAAATTGAAAAAAAAAGCACGATGGCCCCAAAAGAATAGAGAGTTTTAAAACATGCCTTAGAAACCTCAGAACCAGAACACACAGAGGGACCAGGGCCGGGAGGCAGATGGAGATCAAGGCGGGGAGGCAGAGTGGTACCTGGTCTGGGAGACGGGGGAACAGGGCCGACAGGCAGGGCATAACCAGTTCAGAGAGGCAGAGGGGTACCAGGGCCGGGAGGCAGAGGGGGACCAGGGCGGGAAAGTATAAGAGACCAGTGCCGGGAGTCAGGGAGTACCGGGGCCGGGTGACAGGGGAACTAGGACCGGGAGGCAGAATGGTACCTGGGCCGGGAGACGGGGAGGACCCGGGCCAAGAAGTAAAGGGTCCCAGTGCCGGGCCAGAGAGAGGGGCCTTGGCCTGGAGGTCGAGGGAGATCAGGGCCGGGAAGTAGAGGGGACCTATGACCTGCACACAGAGGGACACCAGGGCCGGGAGGCTCAAAGGGATCAGGGCTGGGAGGCAGATGGGGGCCAGGAGGCAGAGCGGCACCTGGGCTGGGGGACAGGGTCGCCAGGGCCTGGAGGCAGAGGTGTACCTGGGCCTGGAGACAGCGGAACCAGGGCCAAGGGGCAGAGTGGGACCATGGCCGAGAGGCAGGGGGACCCAGGATAGGGAGTCAGAGGGGGACCAGGGCCAGGTGGCAGAGGGTTGACTGTTGGGAGACAGGGTGATCTGGGCTAGAAGGTAGACGGGACCCAGGGACGGAACGGAGAGAGACCCACGGGCCTGGAGCTGGATGGAGACCAGTGCCGGGAGGCACAGAGTTTCCAGGGCCAGGAGGCAGAGGGGTACCTGGGTCTTGAGGCAGGGGAACCAGAGCAGGGATGCAAAGTGGTACCTGGGCTGGGAGGCAGAGAGGGACCAGGTCTGAGAAGTGGTGTGGACCAGAGCAGGGTTGCAGAGTGAAACTAGGACCAGGAGGCAGAGGGGCACCAGGGCCGGGAAACAAGGGGACCAGTGCCAGGAGACAGAGGGGGACCCGGCTCGAGAGGCGGTGTGAATCATAGCAGGGAGGGAGAGTGAGACCAGGACTAGGAGGAAGAGGGGGACCAGTGCCAGGAAACCGGGACAAGGGCCGGCAAGCAAAGGGGCACCTCTGCCTTCCTGCCCTTATCACCCCGCAGCTTCTCGGAAGGAAAGCGGAACTAGAGCTGAAAGTCAGAGGGGGACCAGGGGGCGACGGGCGGGAGGGTAGGGGGGGACCAGGACAGGGCGGCAGAGGGGGTCCAGGGCTAGGGGACTCAAAGGGACTAGGGTGGAGAGGCAGAGGGGGACCAGGGCCAGGCTTTAGAAGTGTACCTGGGCCAGGAGATGGGGGACCAGGACCGGACCTAAAGGGGAACCAGGGCTGGGAAGCTTAGGGGTACCTGAGCCTGGAGACGGGGTCCAGGGCCGGGAAGCAAAGGGGGATCAGGGCCAAGAGGCAGAGGGGTACCAGGGCCGGGAGATGGAGGACCAGGTCCGGGTGGCAGAAAGGGGCCAGGGCAGGGTGGCATAGGGGGACCAGGGCAGGAAGGAGGGGGCGGACCAGGTCCAGGAGGCAGAGGGGTACCTGGGCCTGGAGACAGGCGTACCAGGGCCGGGAGGTAGAGGGGGCCAAGGGCTGGGATGGAGACTCACCCAAGGGCCTGGCGGTACTAGGTAACCAAGGCCTGGAGGCACAGAGGGACCAGGTCCGGAATGAAGAAGGGGATAAGGGCATGGTGGCAGGGGGGGACTAGGGCCAGAAGGCAGAGGGGTACGTGGTCCGGGAGTCAAAGGGGCACCAGGGTCGAGAATCGGGGAAGACAAGGGCATGGAGGTAGGGGGGGACCAGGGCCGGGAGGCTATGGTGTACCAGGGCTGGGAAGCAGATGGGAACCAGGACATGGAAGCAGAGGGGGACCAGGTCCAGGAGGCAGAGGGGTACCTGGGCTGGCAGACGGGGGACCAGGGCCAGAAGGTAAAGGGTAACCAGCTCCGCGATGGAGAGAGACCCAAGGGAGGCAGATGGGGACCAGGGCCAGGAGGCAGAAGGGTACGTTGGCAGGGCGACCAGGGTTGGGAGGACGAGGGGGACCAGGGCTGGGAGAAAGATGGGTACCAGGGCCGAGAAATGGTGCGGGACAAGGGCCGGGAGGCAGAGGGGTACCAGGGCCGGGAGACAGAGGGATACCTGGGCCAGGAGATACTGGGGGATCAGGGCCGGAAGGTAGGGGAACCCAGGGTCAGGAGACAGAGGGAGACCAGGGCAGGGCGGCAGGGGGGACCATGGCCAGGAGGCCGAGTGGTACCAGGGCCCGTAGACGGGGGACCAGGGCCAGCAGGCTGAGGGGTTCCTGGGCAGGGAGTCAGATTGCGACGAGGGCCAGAAGGCAGGGGAGGACCAGGGCCATGAGGCAGAGGGGTACCCGGGCCGATAGACAGGGGAACAGGGCAGGGAGGCAGAGGGGGACCAGGGTCAGAAGGCAGAGGGGTACCAGGGACAGGAGGCAAAGGGGGAGCATGGCCGAGAAGAGGAGGTAACAAGGGCATGGAGACAGAGGGGGACCAGGGCCGGGAGGCAGGGGATTACCTGGGCCAGGATATCGGGGAACGTAGGCCGAGAGGTAGAGGGTCACAGGGCCAGGACAGATAGAGGGGCCAGGCCCTGGAGGTAGAGGGAAAAAAGGGCTGGTAGAACAGGGGAACCAGGGCCGGGAGGTAGAGGAGACCCATCGCCGAGACGTAGAAAGACCTAGTGGCCTGGAGGTAGAGGGAGGCCAGGGCCGGTAGGCTTAAAGGGACCAGGCGCAAGAGGCAGAGGGGGACCAGGGCCAGGGGACAGAGAGGTACCTGGGCAGGGAGATGTGGGGCCAGGTTCGGGAGGCAGAGATGGACCAGGGCCGGGAGGCAGAGGGGGACCAGGGCCAGGATATAGAAGGGGACTAAGGCAGGGTGGCAGAGGGGAATCAGGGCCAAAAGGCAGAGGGCTAACTAGGTCGGGAGACGGGGGACCAAGGCCTGGAGGTAGAGGTGATCCAGGGCCGGGATGGAGAGAGAAACAAGGGCCTGGACGTAGAAGGGGACCAGGGCCAGAAGGCACAGAGGGACCTGGCCCGAGTAGCACGGGGGGGGAACCAGGACAGGGAGGCAGAGGGTCACCAGGGCCTGGAGGCCAAGGGGGACAAGGGCGGGGAGGTAGGCTGGTATCAGTGCCAGGGGGCAGAGGGGTACCTGGGACAGTAGATGGGGTACCAGGTCAGGGAGGCAGAGAGGTACTAGGGCCAAGAGGCAGAAGGGTACCTGGGTCAGGAGGCAAAGTGGGACCAGGACCGAGAAGCCGGAAAGGGGCAAGGGCAGGGAGGCATAGGGGGACCAGGGTCGGGAGGCAGAGGGGGACCAGGGCCGGGAAGCAGAGGGGGACCAGGGCATGTAGACCGGGGGAACAGTGCCGGGAGGCAAAGGGGTACCTGGGCCGGGAGACGGGGGAGCTAGCCCAGGAGATAGAGGGTCCCGGGGTCGGGACGCAGAGTGGGGCCAGGGCCTGGAGGCATAGGGAGACCAGGGCTGGCAGACACGGGGACCAAGGCCCAGATTTACAGGGGACCCATGAACGAGACGAAGAGAGACCCAGTGGCCTGGAGATAGAGGTAGACCAGGACCAGGAGGCTTAAAGGGACCAGGGTCGGGAGGCAGAGGAGGACCAGGGCCGGGAGACGGGGGACTAGGGTCGGGAGGCAGAGGAGTACCTGGGACTGTAGGCAGGGGCACCTAGGCCGATAGATATAGGGGATTCAGGGCCAGCACTGAGAAAGGGGCCAGGGCCTGGAGGAAGAGGGAAACCAGGGCTGACAGGTACAAGGGGACCAGTGCCGGGAGACACAAGTTGACCAGGGCTGAGAAGTACAAGACGACGAGGGCTGGCAGTAACGGGGGCACCAATGCCGGTAGTCAGAGGGAGACCAGGTCCGGGCAGAAGATGGGGACCAGGGCATGGGGGTTGATTGGACCTAGGGTCGGAAGGAGAATGGGACCAGGGCCAGAAATTAAAGTGGGACCAGTGCTGAAAGACAGAGGGGGACAAGGGCCGGGAGGCAGAGGGGGGCCACGGCCGGGAGGCAGAGGAGTACCATGGCCAGGAGGCAGAAGGGTACCGGGAAGGGAGACGGGGACTAGGGCCCGAAAGTAGAGTGGACCCAGGGCCGGATTGGAGAGAGACCCAAAGGGCTGGAGGTAGAAGGAAACCAGGACCATGAGGCACAGAAGGACCAGGACCAGGAGCTAGAAGGGGATCAGGGCAGGGTGTCAGAGCAGGACCAGGGCCAGGAGGCAGAGGGGTAACTGGGCCCGGAGGCAGACGGGGACCACGACCGAGAAGCAGGGGGGACCAGATCAGAGAGGCAGAGGGTTAACTAGGGCCAGAGGGAGAAGGGGAACCGGGCTGGGTGGCAAATGGGGTAGGTAGGTAGAGGGGGACCAGGTGCAGGAGGCAGATGGGGATCATGGCTGGGTGGCAGAAAGTAACAAGCACTGGGAGTCAGAGGACAATCAGGACAGCGAAGCAGAGGGAAATAAGGGCCGCAGAGTCGAGAGCTACAAGGGCCGGGAGGCCGAGGGTGACGAGGGCCAGGAAGCAGAGGGGGACCAGGGCCGCGAGGCAGACGGGGATCAGGGTTGGGAGGCAGAGGGTGATCAGGGCCGGGAGGCAGAGGTGGACCAGGGCCGGGAAGCAGATTGGGACCAGTGCCGGGAGACAGCCGCGGACCAGGGGCTGGAGGCAGAGGGGAACCAGGGCGGGGAGGCAGAGGGGCCCCAGGGCGGGGAGGCAGAGGGGGACTACGGCCAAGATTTAGATGGGTACCTTGGCCGGGAGAAAGGGGGACCAGGACTGGTACGCAAAGTGGGACTAGGGCAGGGAGGCACCGGGGTTCCAGGGCCAGGAGGCAGAGGGGTACCTGGGCCGGTAGATGGGGTACCAAGGCCGGAAGGCAGAAGGGTACCAGGGGCGGGAGGCATAGGGGGACCAGGGCAGGTAGGCAGAGGGGGACCAGGTCCAGAAAGAAGAGGTGTACCTGGGCCGGGAGGGAGGGAGACCAGGGCAGGGAGGCACAGGGATCCCTGGGCCTGAAGACAGGAGGGCCAGGGCCAAGAGTCAGAGGGGGACCAGGGCAGGGCGGCAGAGAGGGACAAGGGCCGGGAGATGGACAGCAAAGCTGGGTGGTATATCTGACCCGGGGCTGGGACGGAGAGGGGCACCCGGGTCTGGAGGGTGAGGTGGAACAGGGCAGGTAGGTAGAGGGGGACCAGGGCCAGAAGGCAGAGGGGTACCTGGGCCGGGAGACAGGGGGACTAGGTCCGGGAGGCAGATGGGAACCTGGGCCGGGAGACAAGCAGACCTGGGCCATGAAACAGGTGCACCAGGGACGAAAGGCAGGGGGAACCAAGACTGAGACTCAGGTGGGAACCAGGGCAGGGAGGCAGAGGGTAACCAGAACAAGGAGGCAGAGGGATACTTGGGTCGGGGGACAGGCGGACCAGGGCCGGGACGGAGAGAGACCCAAGGGCCTGGAGGTAGAAGGAGACCAGAACCGGAGGGCGCAGAGGGACCAGGGCCGGGAGGCAGTGGGGGACCAGAGCAGGGCAGCAGAGAGGGACCAGGGCAAGGGGGCTGAATGGTCTCTGGGCCAGGAGACAAGGCGACCAGGGCAGGGAGGTAGATGGGAGCCACGGCCGGGGAGGAGAGAGACCCAAGGCCTGGAGGTAGGAGACCAGGGTCTGGAGGCACAGAGGGTCCAGGACCGTGTGGCAGAGGGGGACCAGAGCAGGGCGGCAGAGGGGCACCAGGGCCAGGATGCAGTGGGGTAACTGGGCCATGACACAGAGGGAACCGAACAGTGAGGCAGAGGGGTACCTTGACCAGGAGATGGGGGAACAGGGCTGAGAGGCGGGTTGGACTGGGGCAGGGAGGCATAGGACTGGGAGGTAGAGGGTACCCAGGGCCGGGATGGAGAGAGACCCAAGGGCCAGGAGTTAGAAGGAGACCAGGGCAGGTAGGCACAGAGCTACCAGGGCCGGGAGGCAGAGGTGGACCAGGGCAATGGGGCAGAAGTTGACCATGGCCAGGAGGCAGAGGGTTACTTGGTCCGGGAGATGGGGGATAAGGGCCGGGAGGAAGTGGGTGACTAAGGCCTGTAGGCAGAGGGGGACCAGGGCCAGGAGGCAGAAGGGTACCTGGGCCAGGAGACAGGTGGACCGGGGCAGGGAGGCAGAAAGCTACCTCGACCCGGAGACAAAGGAACCAGGGTCGGGAGGCAGAGGGGGATCTGGGCATGGCGGCAGAGTGGTACCAGGGCCATGGCACAGAGGGAACAGAACAGGGAGGCAGAGGTTTACCTTGGCCATGAGACGGGGGACCAGGTCCGGGAGGTAGTGGGAGACCAGGGCTGAAAGGCGGTGCAGACTGGAGCAGGGAGGAATAGGGGGACAAGGGACAGGAGGTGGAGGGGACCCTGGGCCAGGACGGAGAGAGACCCAGGAGACAGGACCAGTGCCTGGAGGCCGAAGGAGACCAGGGTCGGGAGGCAGAGGTGGTCCAGGGCAACACGGCAGGAGGGGACCATGACCAGTAGGCAGAGGGTTACCTGGGCCGGGAGACAGGGGGACCAGGACAGGGAGGCAGAGGGATATCTGGGCATGTGGACAGAGTGACCAGGGCCGACAGGCAGAGGAGTATCATAGCAGAGAGGCAGACGGGTACCGGGGCTGTGCCGCAGTGGGGGACCAGGGCCGGGAGGCAGAGGGGCACCTGGGCTGGGAGGCAGAGGGGACTAAGGCTGAGATGCGGGAGGTACCAGGGCAGGGAGGCAGTGGGGGACCAGGACTGGAAGGCAAAGGGGGACCTGTGTTGGGAGGTGGAGGGGACCCACGGCCAGGAGGCAGAGGGGTACCTGGACCGGGAAACCAAAGGACCAGGGCTGGGAGGTAGTGGGGTACCTCTGGACCGGAAGTCATGGGGACTACGACTGGTTGGTAGAGGGGAACCAGGGCTGGGAAGGGGAGAGGTCCCAGGGCCAAGGCAGTGAGTTAGAGAGTACCGAGGGCTGGAAGGAGAATGGGACCAGGGCCGGAATCCTGCGGTGGACCCAGGCCATAAAGTAGAGTGGGACCAGGGCTGAAAGGCAGAGGGGTCCCCCTAGTGCTGGGAGGGGGCAGAGGGGTACTCGGGCCGGGGGAGAGGGGGCAAGGGCCAGGAGGCAGAGGGAACCCAGGGCCAAGAATGAGAGAGTGACCAGGGCCTGGGAGGCAGAGGGGGGCCAGGGCAAAGCGGCAGAGAGGGACCAGGGCCAGGAGGCAGAGCAGTACCTGGGTCCAGAGACAGGGGACCAGGGCCGGGAGGGAGAGAAGGGCCAGGGCCAGGAGGTAGAGGGAGATGAGGGCTAGCAGGCACAGGGGGACCAGTGCCCGGAGGCAGAGGGCGGCCAGAGCCAGGAGGTAGAGGGAGACGAGGGCTGGGAAGAACCACGGCACCATGCCAGTAGGCAGCGAGGGACCAGGTCCGGGAGAACGATGGGGGACCAATGCAAAGAGATAGAGGGGAAATAGAGCCAGAGGGAGAGGGGGACCAAGGCCAGAAAGTAAAGTGGGACCAGGGCTGAGAGTTGGAGGAGGACTAGTTCCGGGAGGCAGAGGCGGACCAGGGCTGGGAGACAGGGCGACCAGGGCCGGGAGTTAGAGGGGACCCAGAGCCGGGGACAAGTGAGTGACCAGGGTCTGGAGGTATAGGGAGATGGGCAGAGAGGCAGGGGGCGACCAGAGCCGGGAGGCAGAGGGGGACCAGTGAGGGGAAGGCAGAGGAGGACCTAGTCCAGGAGGTAGAGGGGTACCTGGGTTCGGAGATGAGGGACCAGGGCCTAGAGGTAGAGGGGATCCAGGGCCGGGACGGAGAGAAGGGCCAGGGCCTTGAGGTAGAGGGTGATGAGGGCTGGCAGGCACAGAGGGACCAGGGCCGGGAGGCAGAGGGGGACCAGGGACTGGAGGTACAAGGCGACAAGGGCTGGGTCGAACCGGGGCACCATGCCGGTAAACAGAGAGGGACCATATTCGGGCAGAAGATGTGCACCAAGGTAGGGAGGTAGAGGGGAACTAGGGCCGGAGGAAGAAGGGGACCAGGGCCGAGAAGCCGGAGGGGGCTGGCAGAGCAGAGAGACTGAGGGGGATCAGAGCTGGGATATAGAGGGGGACCAGGGCCAGGATTCAGAGGGTTACATGGGCCGGGAGGAAGAGGGTGACCAGGGCTGAGAGGTGGGAGGGACCAGGGCAGGGACGCAGAGAAGGACCCGGAATGGGAAGCAGAGGGGCACCTAGGTCAAGAGGCAGAGGAGTACCTGGACCGGGAAACAAAGGGACCAGGGCCGGGAAGTAGTGGGGTACCTGGGCCGGAGGTCATGGGGACCAGGGCTGGTTGGTAGAGGGGAACCAGGGCAGTGAAGGAGAAGGACAAGGCCCAGAAGGTAGAGGGGCACAAGCGCGGGGAGGCAGAGGGGGACCAGGGCCAGGAAATAAGGGGACCAGTGTCGGAAGATAGAGGGGTACCTGGGCCGGGAGGCAGGGAGACCAGAGCAGGCAGGTAGAGGGGACCCAGTGCCACGATGGAGAGAAGGACCAGTGCTTGGAGGTAGAGGGAGAACAGTACCAGGAAGCACAGAGGGACCAGGCCACGGAGGCAGAGGGGGACCATGGCAGGGTGGCAGAAGGGGACCAGGACCGGGAGGCCGAGGGGTATCTGGACTGGGAGACAGAGGTGTAACCGGGTAAGGAGGCAAGGGCACCAGGGCCTGGAGGTAGAGAGCGCCAAGGCCCAGGACGGAGAGAGACCCAAGGGCCTGGACGTAGAGGGAGATTCTGGCCGGGAGGCACAGAGGGACGTGGGCCGGGAGGCAGTGGGACTAGGGCTGAGAGGTGAGGGGAACCAGGATACGGAGGCAGAGGGGGATCAGGGCCCAGAGGCAGAGGGGGTACCTGGGCCGGGAGACAGGGGGATCAGGGCCAGGATACAGACGCGGAAAAGAGCCAGGATGCAGAGGGGTACCTGGGCCGGGAGGCAGAGGGGGACCAGGTCCAGAAGCAGAGGGGAACCAGGTCCGTGAGCCAGGGGAGGACCAGGGCAGGCAGAGGGGGACCAGGAATGGGAGGTAGAAGGGGACCAGGGTGGGGAGGCAGAGGGGTACCCGGGTCGGGAGGTAGTGGGGTACCCGGGTTGGGAGACAGTTGAACCAGGGCACGGAAGTAGAGGGAACCAAGGGACGGAATGGAGAGAGACCCAAGGTCCTGGAGGTAGGAGACCATGTCCGGGATGCACAGGGACCAGGTTCGGGAGGCAGAATAGTACCTGGGCCGGGAGACGGGGCCGACGGCCAGGAGGCACAGGCGTACTAGACCAGGAGACGGACAGCATGGATGGGATGTATATGGTTGGGATGGAGAGGGGGAGGCGGGCCTGGAGGCAGAGGAGGACCAGGGCAGAAGGCAGAGGGATACCTGGGCCGGAAGATGAGGGACCAGGGCCGGGAGGCAGAAGGTGACCTGGGCCAGGACACAGAGGAACCAGGGTCGGGAGACAAAGGGGGACCAGGGCGGAAAAGTGGGGGCGACAAGGGCAGGGAGGCAGAGGGGGACAGAGCTGGGAGGCCGAGGGGGACTAGGGCCTGGAGGCAGGGGGGATACCTGGCCCGGGAAACGGGGAATAGGGCCTGAAGGTAGAGGTGACCCAGGGCCGTGATGGAGAGAGGGACCAGGGCCTGGAGGTTGAGGGAGACCAGTTCCGGGATGCAGACGGGGATCAGGGCGGGGAGGCAGAGAGGGACCAGGGCCAGGAGGCAGAGGAGGACCTGGGCCGAGAGACAGGGGCACCATTCCCGGGATGCAGAGGGGTACCTGGGCCTGGAGAAAGGGGGACCGTGGTTGAGAAACAGAGGGGAACCAGTGCCGACAGGCGGGGGCGACCAGGTCAGAGAGGCAGAGGCAGACCAGAGCCGCGGGGCAGAGGGATACCTGGGCTGCGAGACAGGGGGACAAGGGCTGGGAGGCAGAGGGTGACCAGGGCCCGGAGGTAGAGGTGTACCTTGGCCGAGAGGTTGAACAGGACCATGGCCAAGAAATAGGGGGGACTGGGATTATGAGGCATAGGGGGATCTGGGCCGGGAGACAGGGATACCAGAGCAAAGAGGCAGAGGGGGGCCAGGAGGCAGTGTGGAACCTGGGCCGGGAGACAGGGGGACCAGGGCCGGGAGGGAGAGGGGACCTGGGCCGGGATGGATAGAGGTACCAGGGCGTGCAGGTCCAGCGAGACCAGGGCCGGGAGGCACAGAGGGACCAGGGCCGGGAGGCAGTGAGGTTCCTGGGTCGGGAGGCAGAGGGTGATCGGGGCCTACAAGCAGGGCGACCAGGGTATGTAGGCAGAGGCGGACCTGGGCCAGGAGGCAGATGGTGACCGGGGCTGGGAGGCAGAGGGGTACCTGGGACGGGAGACGGGAGAGAGGTGCCTGGGACTGGACACAGGGGGACCAGGGCCGTGAGGTAGAGGGTACCCAGGGCCGGGATGGAGAGAGACCCAAGGGCCTGAAGGTAGACGGAGACCAGGACCAGGAGGCACAGAGGGACCAGTGCTGGGAGGCAGATGAGGATCAGGGCTTGGAGGCAGAGAAGGACCAGGGCCAGGAGGCAGAGGGGTACCTGGGCTGGGAGACAGGTGTACCAGGGAAGGGAGGCAGAGGGGTGCCTGGGCCAGGGGACGAGGGGACCAGGGCCAAGAGTCAGATAGGGAGCAGGGCCAAGAGGCAAGGGGGGACGAGGGCCAGGAGGCAGAGGTATACGTGCTTCGGGAAACAGAGGGACCAGGGCCAGGAGATAGAGAGTGACCAGGGCCGTGAGGCAGAAGGCCAGGGGGTAGAGAGTTACTTGGGTCTGGAGACAGGGGACCAGGGCCTGAAGGTAGAGGGGACCCAGGGCCAAGATGGAGAGAAAGCCCAGGTCCAGGAGGGAGAAGGAGGTGAGGGCTGGCAGGCACAGGGGGACGTGGGCCGGAAGACATAGAGGGACAGGTCCGGGCGAATGATGGGGACCAAGGCAGGGAAGTAGATGGGAACTAGCGCAGGAGGGAGAAGGAGACCAAGGCTGGAAGGTCGGGGTGGGGGTGGGGGACCAGGACCAGAAAGTAAAGTGGGTCCAGGGCTGAGAGGCAGAGGGGGACAAGGACCGAGAAGCGGGACGGGACCAGGGCAGGGTGTCAGAGCGGGATCAGGACCAGGAGGCAGAGGGGTACTTGGGCTGGGAGATTTTGATACCGGGACCGGGAAGTAGAGGGTACCCAGGGCCGGGACAGAGAGAGACCGGGAGGTAGAGTGAGACCAGAGCCGGGATGCACAGAGGGAACAGGGCCCGGAGGCAGAGGGGGACCATGGCAGGGCGGCTGAGGGGGACCAGGGCAGGGAGGCAAAGGGGTACCTGGGCAGGCAGATAGGGGGACCAGGGCGGGTGGCAGACGGGGACAGGTCGGGGAGGCCGAGGGGGACCAGGGCCAGGATGCAAAGAGGTTCCTGGGCCGGAAGGCAGAGGGGAATCGGGGCCGATAAGCAGGGGGGACAAGGGTATGGAGGCAGAGGCGGACCTGGGCCAAGAGGCAGATGGGGACCGGGGCCGGGAAGCAGAGTGGTTAAGACCAGGGCTGGCAGAACAGGGGGACCAGAGCCGGGAGTTAGAGGAACCCATGGCCGGGACGGAGAGAGACCCAGTGGCCTGCAGGTAGAGGGAGGCCAGGGCCACGAGGCTCAAAGGGACCAGGGCCGCGAGGCAGAGGGGCACCTGGGCCAGGAGGTAGTGGGGGACCAGGGCTGGGAAACAGGGATTAGGACTGGCAGGCAGAGGGGTACCTATGCCTCCCTGCTCTTGTCCCTCCTGCTTCTCGGAGGTAAAGGGGAGCCATGGCCGAAAGTTGAGGTGGACCAGGAACGAGAGGAAAGGGGGGACCAAGGCAGGGAAGCAGAAGGGGACCAGGACCACGATGCAGAGGGGGACCAGGCGCTTAGTACAGTGCTTTGCACATAGTAAGCGCTTAATCAATGCCATTATTATTATTATTATTATTATTATTGATATTATTATTATTATTAATATTACCAGGGCGAGGAGGCACAGCGGGACGAGGGCCAGGATTTAGAAGGGGATCTGGGCCAGTAGACTGGTGGACATGGGCCGGGAGGCTGAGGGGGACCTGTGCCAGGAGGCTGAGAGGTACCTGGGCTGGAAGGCAAAGGGGGACCAGGGCCGAGAAGGGGACAGACAAGGGAAGGGAGGCAGAGGGGGACCAGGGCCTGGAGACAGAAGGAGACCAAGGCCAGGAGGCAAGGGATTCCTGGGCTGGGAGATGGGGGACTAGGGTCGGGAGGCTTGGGTGACCAAGGCCCGGAGGCAGAGGGTGATCAGGGCCAGGAGCCTGCAGGGTGCTGGGGCCCGGAGAAGGGGGACCAGGGTCGGGAGGTAGAGGGGGACCAGGGCCAGGAGGCAAGGGGTTCCCGGGCCCGGAGACGGGGGCCTAGGGTCGGAAGGCTTGGGCAACCAGGGCTTGGAGGCAGAGGGGAATCAGGGCCAGGGGGCAGAGGGGTACCTGGGCCTGGAGAAGCGGAACCAGGGTCTGGAGACAGAGGGGGACCTGGTCTAGGAGACAGTGGAGTACCTGGGCCGGGAGACTGGAGGTCCAGGGCCGGGAGACAGGGGGACCTAGGCCGGGTGGTAGAGGGTCCCAGGGCCGGGATGTAAAAAGGGTCCAGGGCTTGAAGGTAGAGAGGACCCATGGCCGGGACGGAAAGAGAGCCAGTGGCCTGGAGGTAGTGGGAGACCATGGCCCGGAGGCCCAACGGGACCGGGAGACGGGGCACTAGGGCTGGGAGGCCCATTGTTGGGTAGGGACCGTCTCTATATGTTGCCAACTTGTACTTCCCAAGCGTTCAGTACAGTGGTCTGCACACAGTAAGCGGTCAATAAATACGATTGAATGAATGAATGAATGAATGGGTGATCAGGGCCGGGAGGCAGAGTGGGACCAGGGCCTGGAGACAGCGAGGGACCAGGTCCAGGAGGCAGAGGATTACCCGGTCCGGTAGACGGGGGACCAGGGCCAGGGAGCAGAGGTGAACCAGGGCCAGGAGGCAAAGGGGGACCAGGGCTGAGAAGTGTTGTGACAAGATCAGGGAGGCAGAGGGAGACCAGGACCGGGAGAAAGAGGAGGACCAGGGCCGGTAGACAGGGCGACCAGGGCCTGGAGGCAGAGGGATACCTGGCCCAGGAGACAAGGGTACCAGGGCTGGTAGGCAGAGGGGTACCTGTGCCGGCAGGCAGTGGGACTAGGGCTGAGAAGCAGAGGGGAACCAAGGAGGAGAGGCGGGGAGTGACCAGGTCAGAGAGGCAGAGGCCGGCCTGGGCTGGGAAATTGAGGGGGACCAGTACAGGGAGGCAGACCGGAACAAGGACCGGGAGGGAGAGAGACCCAGTGGCCTAGACGTAGAGGGAGTCTAGGGCCGGGATTCTCAAAGGGACCAGGGCCGGGAGGCAGAGGGGGACCTGGCCCTGGAGGTAGAGGAGGACCAGGGCCAGGAGGCAGAGGTGTACCTGTGCCAGGAGACGGGGGACCAGGGTCGGCAGGCAGAGGGAGACCAGGGTTGGGAAACGGGGATCAGGGCCGGGAGGCAAAGTGGGACCAGGGCCGAGAAGCATGGGGGACAAGGTGAGGGAGGTAGAGGGGGACCGGGAAGAGGAGATAGAGGGGGACCAGGGCCAGTAGACAGGGGGACTGGGCCTTGGAGGCAGAGGTTTACCTGGGCCAGGTGACGGGACCTAAGGCTGAGAAGCAGAAGGAAACCAGGGCTGAGAGGTGGGGGTTGACCAGGTCTCAGAGAGGCAGAGGCCGGCCAGGGCTGCGAAGCAGAAGGAGATCGGGGCAGGGAGGCAGAGGGGAACACGGGCCTGGAAGCAGAGGGGGACCAGGGCCGATAGACAAGGGGACCGGGGCCGGGAAGCAGAATTGTCCCTGGCCGGGAGACAGGGGAACCAGGGCCGGGAGTCAAAGGGGTACCTGTGCCGGGAGAAGGGGTGTATGGCTGAGAAGCAGAAGAGAACCAGGGCCGAGAAGCGGGGGGTGATCAGGTCAGAGAGGCAGACGCTGACCAGCGTCGGTAAGCAGAGGGGGACCAGGGCTGGGAAGGCAGAGAGGGACCAGGGCTGGGTAATGGGGATCAAACAGACAGGCATAGTGGTACCACTGTCTCCCTACCCTTGTACCCCCCGCTTCTCAGAAGTAAAGGGGAACCAGGGCCGAAAGAGGGGGACCAGGGGCGTAAAGCCGGTATACAGGGCGACCAGGGCCGGGAGGCAAAGGGGTACCTGGGCTGGGAAGCAGAGAGGTACCTGTGCTGGCAGACAGTGGGACTAGGGCTAAGAAGCAGAGGAAAACCAGGGCCGAGAGGCAGGGCGTGACCTGGTCAGAGAGGCAGAGACCGGCCTGGCCTGGGAATTTGAGGGGGACAAGTGCAGGGAGGCAGACGGGAACCAGGGCCGGTAGACACGGGGACCAGGGCCTGGAGGTAGAGGGGACCCATGGCCGGGACGGAGAGTGACCCAGTGGCCTAGAGGTAGAGGGAGCCCAGGGCTGGGAGGCTCAAAGGGACCAGGGCGGGGAGGCACAGTGGGACTTGGGCCAGGACACAGAGGGACCATGACTGGAGGTTTGAGGGGACCCGAGGCCGGGAGATGGAGGGGGACCAGGGCAGGGAGGCATTGGGGGACCAGAGCCAGGAGGCAGTGGGGGACAAGGGCCAGGAAGCAGCGGGGAACCTGGGCCGGGATATGGCGGATCAGGGCTGGGAGGATGTGGGGGACCAGGGCCCGGAGGCAGAGGGATACATGGGCCGTAAGGCAAAAGGGGACCAGGGCCGAGAAGCGGCGGGGGACAAGGGCAGTGAGCCAGAGGGGGACCAGGTCCTGGAAGCAGAGGGGGACCAGGGCCAGGAGGCAGAGGGGTACTTGGGCCGGGAGACGGGGAAGCAGGGTGGGGAGGCAGAGGGGGACCGGGGCTGGGAAACGGGAACTAGGTCCTGTGGCCTGATTGGTTCCTCTGCCTCCCTGCCCTTGTCCCCCGGGCTTCTTGGAACTAAAGGGGAACTAGGGCAGTCTGGCCCAGGGGAACCAGGGACAGGTAGCAGAGGGGAACCCGGGCAAGGTGGCAGGGGGTCCAGGGCCAAGAGGAGGGGGGACCAGGGCAGGGAGGCAGAGGGGGAATAGGACCGGGAGCCTGAGGGTGACCTGGACAGGGACCCTGGGGGGACCTGGACCAGGAGGCAGAGGAGTACCCGGACCGGTAGACGGTGGACCAGGGCCGGAATGCAGAGGGGAACCAGGCCCACGAGGCAGAGGGGCACCTGGGCCGGGACGCAAATTGGGACCAGGGCCGAGAAGCATGGGGGACAAGGTCAGGGCAACAGAGGGGGACCAGGTTCTTTAAACAGGGGACCAGAGAAGGGAGGCAGAAGGGTATCTGGGCCAGCAGACAGGGGGGCCAGGGCTGGGAGACTCAAAGGGACCAGTGTTGGGAGGCAGAAGGGGACCAGGGCCAGGAGGCAGAGGTCCCTGCCGTGGTCCCCCTGCCTCCCGGCCTAGGTAACTCTCTACCTCCTGGCCCTGGTTGCTCTCTGTCTCCCGGCCCTTATCCCCCGTCTCCCGGCCCAGGTACCCCTCTGCCTCCTGGACCTGGTCCCCATCTGCCTCCCGGCCCTGGTCTCCCTCTGGCTCACTGCCCTTGTCCCCCCGGCTTCTCGACCCTGGTCCCCCTCTGCCTCCCCGCCCAGGTAACCTTCTGCTTCCTGGCCCTGGTCCCTCTGTGCTTCCCGGCCCTGGTCCCCCACGACCTCCTAGCCTTGGTTTCCTGCAACCTACAGGCCCTTGGGTGAGTCTTTGTCCTGACCCTCTGTACCCTCTACCTCCTGGACATGGTCCCCCTGTTTCCCGGTGTAGGTACCCCTCTGCCTCTTGGCCCTGGTCCCCCTTTGCTTAGCCGCCCTGGTCCCCATCTGTTTCCCGGCCCTGGTCCGCTTCTGACTCTCGGCCCTGGTTCCCCTGTCTTCCGGCCCAGGTTCCCCTCTACCTCCCGGCCCTGGTCACCTTCTGTCTCCCCGCCCTGGACCGCTTCTACCTCCCGGCCCTGGGCACCCTGTCTTCCGGCCTAGGACCTGCACTGGACCCCTCTGCCTACGTGCCCTGGTCCCCCTATCTCCCGGCCTAGGTACCCCTCAGCCTCCTAGCCTTGCTCCCTCTCTGCCTTCAGGCCCTGGTTCCCTTCGGCCTCCCAGCCCTGGTCCCCCTCTGCCTCCCGGCCCTGGCCCCCCTCTGCCTCCCTGCCCTTGTCTCCCCCGCGTCTCTACCCAGGGACCCATCTGCCTCCCGGACCTGGTCAGCCTCTGTGTCTATGACCTGGTCATCCCCTGCCTCTCGGTCATGGTCCCCCTCTACTTCTCAGCCCTCTTCCTCCTGTCTCCCGGTCCACGTTCCCCTCTAGCTACTGGCCCAGGTCCCCCCAACTTCTCGGCCCTGGTCCCTCTCTATCTCCTGGCCCAGTTATGCCTCTGGCCCCTGGCCCTGGGTACCCTCTGCCTCCCGTCCCTGATCCCCCATCTCTCGGCTCAGTTACTCCTCCCCAGCCCCAGCCCTGCTCTCCCGGTCTCCCAGCCCTCGTACCACTCTGCCTCCCGGCCCTGATCCCCCTGTGCCTCCCCACCCTGGTCCCATTCTACCTCCCGACCCTGGTCCCTCTCTGCCTCCCGGCCCCGGTCCCCCTGTCTCCCGGCCCAGGTACCCCTCTACCTCCCGGCCCTGGTCCCCCTGTTCTGCCAGCCATGGTCTCCAGGCCCTGTCCCGTGTCTCCGTCCCGGCCCTTGGTCCCCTCTGCCTCCCGGCCCAGGTTTCCCAGTCTCCCGGCCCAGGTACACCTCTGCCTCCTGCCCCTCGTCCCCCTCTACCTCCTGGCCCTCGTCCCCCTCTGCCTCCAGGCCCTGGTGACCCTCTGCCTCCAGGACCTGCTCCCTTTATTCATTCATTCATTCATTCATTCATTCATTCATTCAATCATATTTATTGAGCACTTACTGTGTGCAGAGCACTGTACTAAGTGCTTGGGAAGTACAAGTTGGCAACATATAGAGACGGTACCTACCCAACAGAGGGCTCACAGTCTAGAAGGGGGAGACAGACAAGAAAACAAAACATATTAGCAAAATAAAATAGAGTAATAAATACGTACAAACATATATACATATATACAGGTGCTGTGGGGAGGGGAAGGAGGTAAGGTGGGGGGGATGGGGAGGGGGAGTAAGGGGAGGGGGAGGAAGGGGAGAGGAAGGAGGGGGCTCAGTCTGTGGAAGGAGGGCCCTTATCAGCCCAACCACAACCGCCGCTTCCCCCACCCCCTCCACCCAGGGAGTGCCAGCCTCCCCCGCCCCAACAAGGCTCGGCTTGGACATCGGAAGGTTGAAACAGGCCCCAGCAGTACTGCCTTGCCTCTTTTTTATGGTATTTGCCAAGTCTTTAGAGATGCAGCGTGGCTCCGTCGAAAGAACACGGGCTTTGGAGTCAGAGGTCATGGGTTCAAATCCCCAAACCGCCACTTGTCAGCCGTGTGACCTTGGGCAAGTCACTCAAACTCTATCAACCCCAGTTCCCCCGTCTGTGAAATAGGGATGAAGACCTTTAAACCTCCTGACCCTGGTCCCCCGTCTCATGGCCCAGGCACCCCTCTACTTCCTGGGCCTCGTATTAATGTCTCCCGGCCCTTGTCTCCCTCTGCCTTTCTAACCTGGTCCCCCCCGGCTTCTCGGCCCCGGTCCCCCTCGCTTCTTGGCCCCGGTCCCCCTCTGCCTCCCGATTCTGGTACCCCTTTGCCTCCTGGAGCTGGTCCTGCTCTGACACCCTGCCCTGCTCCCCCAACCTGCTTCTTGGCCCTGGTCCCCCTCTACCTCCTGGCCCTTGTCCACATCTGCCTTTCAGCCCTGGTCCCACTTTATTCTGCCTCCTGGCCCTCGTCCCCCTCTGCCTCCAGGCCCTGGTCACCCTCTGCCTCCTGGCCCTGTTTCCTTTAAATCTCCCGACCCTGACCCCCCTGTCTCATGGCCCAGATATCCCTCTACTTCCCGGGCCTGGTATCACTGTCACTCAGCCCAGGTACCCTTCTGCCTCACAGCCCTGGTCCCCCTTTTCTTCCTGGCCCTTGTACCCCTCTGCCGTTCTGCCCTGGTCCCCCCGGCTTCTCGGCCCCGGTCCCCCTCGCTTCTCGGACTTGGTCACCCTCTAACTCCTGGCCCTTGTCCACGTCTGCCTTTAAGCTCTGGTCCCACTTTACTTTCTGACTCTGGTCACCCCAACGTACCGGCCCTGGTCCCTTTCTCCCTCCGGTCCTAGTTCACCTCTACCTCCCTGCCTCGGTCCAAATCTCCCACCCGGACCTGGTCCCTCTCTGACTACCGGCATGGTGCCCCGGTGCTTCCCAGCCCTCGTTGCCTTGTACCTCCAGACCCTGGTCACCCTCTGCCTCCGGGTCCTAGTCCCCCTGTGCCTGCCAGCCCTCGTCACCTTCTACCTCGTAGCCCTGACCCTTCTCTCCGTCCCAGTCCTGAGTCCCCTATACATCCAGGCCCTGCCCGACCTGTCTCCGGACTGTACCCTGTCTCAGGTACCCCTCTACATCTTGGCCCTGGTCCACCTCTGCCTACCCGCACTGATCCCCCTCTGTCTCCCGGCCCTGGTCGCCCCCTGGCTCTCGGCCCTGTTCTCCCTCTACCTCCAGGCCCTGGTCACTCTCTCATTTCCGGCCCTGGATCCCCTCTGTCTCCCGGCCCTGGGTCCCCGTCTTGCGGCCCTGGTACCTCTCTTACCCCCGGACCTGGTCCCCCTCTGCCTACATTCCCCAGTTCCCCTTTGCCTCCCGGCCCTGGCCGGCCACTGCCTCTCTGACCTGGTTGCCTTCGGTCTTTAGGCTCAGGTACTCCTCTGCTTCCTGGCCTTGGTCCCCTTCTACCTCCAGGCCTTGGTCCCCCTCAACTTCCTGGCCCTTGTCCCTTTGAGCCTCCCAGCTCTGGCCTCCCTCTACCTCCAGGCCACTGGGTGATTCTACCTGCTGGCCAAGGGTCCCCTCTATCTCCTGGCCCTGGTTCCCCTGTTCTACCAGCCCTGTTCTCTCTCTACCTCCAGGTCATGGCACCTCTCTCCCTCCCAACCCTGGGACACACTACCTCCCGGTCTAGGTCCCCCTGCATCGCGGTGCCCGTACCCCTTTGCCTCTTGGCTCTGGTCTCCCTCTGCATTCCCGCCCTGGTCCTCCTCTGCTTCCAGGCCCTTGACGGCCTCTGCCTCTTTGACCTGGTCACCTCTGCCTCTTGGCCCTGGTTCCCCTCTGCTTTTCAGCCCAGGTCCCACTGTCTCCCGGCCCAGGTACCCCTCCGCCTCCCAGCCATGGTCCCCCGGTCTACCGGCCTTGGTCCTTCTCTGTCTCCCGGCCCTGGTCCCCCATCTCCCGGCCCAGGTACCCCTCTGCCTCCTGACCCTGGTGCCCCTCTGCCTCCAGGCCCTGTTCCCCAGTCTAGTGGCCCGTGTAGCCCTCTGCCCTCCGGCCCAGGTACCCCTCAGCCTCCTGGCCCTGGTCCCCCATCTACCGTTCCTGGTACCCCTCCGCCTCTGGGCCCTGGTCCCCCGTATCCCGGCCCAGGTACTCTTTGGTCTTCTGGCCCTGGACCCTCTCTGCCTCCAGTCCCTTGTCCCCCCGGCTTCTCGGCCCTGGTCCCCTGTCTCCCGGCCCAGGTACCTCTCTGGCTCCGATCCCTGGTTCCCCTGTGCCTACCAGCCCTAGTTCCCTTTTACTTCCAAGACGTGGCGGGGACAAGAGCAGGGAGGCAGAGGAAACCCTCTGCCTCCCAGCCCTGGTCCCCGTTTCCCGGCCCGGGTCCCGCTCTGCCTCCTGACCCTGGTCCCCCATCTCAAGGCCTAGGTACCCCTCTGTCTCTTGGCCATTGTCCCCCTCATCTTCCAGGACCTGGTCCCACTCTGCCTCCGGGCCCTTGTCCCCCCCGTTTCTCGGCCCTGGTACCCCTTTGCCTTCTGGCCCAGGTACCATTCTGCCTCCTGGCCCTGGGCCCCCTCTTCCTCCTGGCCCTACTTCCCATTCTCCCGGCCGAAGCAACCCTCTGCCTCCTGGCCTTGGTCCCCTACTGCTGCTCTGCCCTGGTCCCACTCTGCCTCCTGGCCTTGGTCCCCCTCTGCCTCCTGGCCCTGGTCCCACGCGACGCCATGCCCTGGTACCCCTCTGCGTCCCGTCTCTGCCTCCCCTTGAACTCCCAGCCCTGGTCCCCCTGTCTCCTGGCCCAGGTATCCTTCTAACTCCCGGCCCTGGTCCCCCTCTACCTCCCAGCCTTGGTCCCGCTCTCCTTCCTGGGCGGGAGTCTCCTCTACCTTGCGGCCCTGGGCCTTCTCTTCCTCCGGGACCTAGTCCACCTTTTTCCCGGTCAAGGTCCCCTTCTGCCTCCCGGCCCTGGTCCGCCTCTGCTTCTCTGACCTGGTCGCTCCCGGCCTCTCGGCCCTGGTCCCTTTGAGCCTCCTGTCCCTGGTCTCACTCTACCTCCAGGCCATTGGGTCTCTCTCCGTCCAGGGCATGGGTCCCCTCTACCTCCCGGTCTAGGTCCCACTTTCTCCCGGCCCAGGTAACCCTCTGCCTCCGACCCTGGTCCCCCTCTACCTCCGGGCCCTGGTCCTCCTCTACCTCCGGGCCCTGGTCCTCCTCTGCCTCCATGCCCTTTTCTGCCCTGCTTCTCGGCCCTGGGGATCCCTTTGCAAAGGGGGATCCCTTTGCATTCCAGCCCAGGTACCCCTCTGCCTACCGACCCTGGTCCCTCTTTTCCTCCCGGCCCTGGTCCCCCACCTCCCGGCCCAGGTACTTCTTTACCTCCTGGCCCTGGTCCCCCTCTACCTCCCAGCCTTGGTCCCGCTCTCTTTCCTGGGCGGGAGTCTCCTCTACCTTGCGGCCCTGGGCCTTCTCTTCCTCCGGGACCTAGACCACCTTTTTCCCGGTCAAGGTCCCCTTCTGCCTCCCGGCCCTGGTCCGCCTCTGCTTCTCTGACCTGGTCGCTCCCGGCCTCTCGGCCCTGGTCCCTTTGAGCCTCCTGTCCCTGGTCTCGCTCTACCTCCAGGCCATTGGGTCTCTCTTCGTCCAGGGCATGGGTCCCCTCTACCTCCCGGTCTAGGTCCCACTTTCTCCCGGCCCAGGTAACCCTCTGCCTCCGACCCTGGTCCCCCTCTACCTCCGGGCCCTGGTCCTCCTCTGCCTCCATGCCCTTATCTGCCCTGCTTCTCGGCCCTGGGGATCCCTTTGCAAAGGGGGATCCCTTTGCATTCCAGCCCAGGTACCCCTCTGCCTACCGACCCTGGTCCCTCTTTTCCTCCCGGCCCTGGTCCCCCACCTTCCGGCCCAGGTACTCCTTTACCTCCTGGCCCTGGTCCCCCTGTGCCCCCTGGCTCTGGTTCCTCTGTGCCTCTTGCTTCTGGTCTCCTTCTACCTTCAGGCCCTCGGGTCTCTCTCCATCCCGGCCCTGGGTCCTCTCTATCTCCCGGCCCTGGTCCCCCGTCTCCCGGCCCAGGCAACCCTCTGCCTCCCGGTTCTGGTTCCCCTCTTTCCCGGCACAGATACCCCTCTGCCTCCTGTCCCCAGTCCCCTTCTGTCACCAGGCCCTGGTCCCCCTATGCCTCCTGGCCAGGTACCCTTCTGCCTCCTGGCCCTGGTCCCCCTCTGCCGCCCTGCCATGGTCCCCCTCTGCCTCCAGGCTCTGGTCCCTCTGTGCCTCCTGGCCCTGTTCTCCTTCTATATCCAAGCCCTTGGGTCTCTCTCCATCCTGGCCCTAGGGCCCCTCTACCTCCCGGCCGTGGTCCTCCTGTCGGCCGATCCAGGTACCCCTCTGCCTCCTGGCCCTGGTCCACGTCTGCCTCCCCATCCTGGTCCCCCTCTACCTCCCGGCCCTGGTCCCCCTCTGCCTTCCGGCCCTGTTCCCCCTCTGCCTCCCGGCCCTGGTCCCCCTCTACCTCCCGGCCCTGGTCCCCTTCTGCCTTCCTGTTTTGGTAGCCCCCTGCCTCTCTGCCCTTGTCCCCCACTGCCACCCGGCCCTGGTCTCCCTCTACCTCCAGGCCCTGGGGTCTCTCTCTGTCTCAGCCCTGGGTCCCCTCTACCTCACGAACCTGGTCCCCCCACCTACCGGCCCAGGTACCTCTCTACTTCCCAGCCCTGGTACCAATGTCTCCTGGCCCCGGTCCCCCTTTGCATCCCGACCTTGGTCCCGCTCTGCCATTCAGCCCTGGTCCCACTTTACCTTCTGGCTCTGGTCCCCCCCGACCTTCTGACCATGGTCCACGTTTTCCTCCGGCCCTACTTCACCTCTACCTCCCTGCCTTAGTCCTAATTTTCCGCCCGGACCTGGTCCTTCACTGCCTACCGGCGTGGTGCCCCGGTTCTTCCCAGCCATCGTCGCCTTGTACCTCCGGGCCCTGGTCACCCTGTGCCTGCCAGACCTCATCACCCTCTACCTCCTGGCCCTGGCCCTTCTCTCCGTCCCGGCCCTGGGTCCCCTCTTCCTCCGGCCCCAGGTGTCCCTGTCTCTGGACTCAGGTACTCTGTCTCTGGAATCTGCCTCCCGGCCCTGGTCTCCCTCTACCTCCAAGCCCTGGTCACTCCCTATTTCCCAGTCCTGGGTTCCCTCTACCTCCCGGTCCTGGTCCCCCTGTCTCCCGGCCCTGGTCCCCCTCTGCCTCCTGGCCCTTGTACCCCTCTGCCTTACAGCCCTGGTCCCACTTTACTTCCTGGCCCTGGTCCCCCGCCCCCCTCCACGACCTTACAGCCCTGGTCCCATTTTCCCTCCGGCAATAGTTCCCCTGTACCTCACTGCCTTGGTCCTCATCTTTCACCCGGACCTAGTCCCCCTCTTTCTACCAGCCCAGGTCCCCCTTGTGCATGCCAGTCCTCGTTTCCCTCTACCTCCTGGCCTTGGCCCTTCTCTCCATCCCGGCCCACGTCCCTGCCTGTCTCTCGGCCCTGGTCTCCCTCTGCCACCCGGCCCTGGTCCCCCTGTGTCTGCCAGCCTTCATCTACCTCTAACTCCTGGCCCTAGCCCTTCTATCCGTACCGGCCCTCGGTACCCTCTAACTCCAGCTCCTGGACCCCTGTTTCCAGACTAACGTATCCCTCTGTCTCCTGGCCATGGTCCGTCTTTGCCTCCTCGCACTGGTCTCCCTCTGCCTCCCGGCCCTGGTGGACCCCTGTCTAAAGGCCCTGGTCTCCTCTACCTCCAGGCCCTGGTCACTCTCTATTTCCCAGCCCTGGGTTCACTCTTCCTCTCGGTCCTGGTCCCCCTGTCTCCCGGTCCTGGTCCCTCTGTCTCCCGGCCCTGGTCCCCCTGTGCCTGCCAGCCTTCGTCTCCCTCTAACTGTTGTCCCTAGCCCTTCTCTCCGTACCGGCCCTCGGTCCCCTCTACCTCCAACTCCTGGTCCCCCTGTCTCCAGGCTCACGTATCCCTGTGCCTCCTGGACCTGGTCCGTCTCTGCCTCCCCACACTCGTCTCCCTCTGCCTCCCACCCTGGTGGACCCCTGTCTCAAGGCCCTGGTCTCCCTCTACCTCCAGGCCCTAGTCACTCTCTCATTCCCGGCCCTGGGTCCCCTGTCCCCTTGTCAAGCTACCCCTCTAACTCCCGACACTGGTCCCCCTGTTTCCCGGTAAAAGGATACTTCTGCCTCCAGTCTCTGGTCCCCCTCTGTCTCCTGGCCCTGGTCCCACTTTCCTTTCTGGCTTTGGTCCCCCCAGACCATTTAACCCTGGTCCCCTTCTCCCTCTGGCCCTAGTTGACCTCTACGTCCCTGCCTTGGTCCCCATCTTTCTCCCGGAACTGGTCCCTCTCTGCCTGCCTACCGGTATCGTGCCACAGTTCTTCCCAGCCCTCGTCTCCTTGTACATCAAGCCCAGGCCTCCCTCTACGTCCAGGCCAGTGGTTCTCTCTCCGTCCCGGGCATGGGTCCCCTTTACCTCCCGGCCCTTGTTCCCCTGTTCTGCCAGCCCTGGTCTCCCTCTGCCTCCAGGCCCTGGCCCCTGTCTCCATCCCGGCCCTGGGACCCTCTACTTCCCAGCCTAAGTCCCCCTGTCTCCCGGCCCAGGTATCCCATCTGCATTCCTGCCTTGGTCTCCCCCTGCCTCACGTCCCAGGTTCCCCACTGACTTTCGGCCCTAGTTCCCCTTTACCTCCGAGAAGTTGAGGGGAGGGAGGTCAAAAGCAGGGAGGCAGAGGTACCCCTCTGCCTGTCGGCCTTGATCCCCATTTCCTGGACCTGGTCCCCCTCTGCCTCTCGACCCTGGTCCCCCATTTCCCGGCCATGGTCCCTTTGAGCCTCCTGGCCCTGGCCTCCCTCTATCTCCAGGACACTGGGTCTATCTCCGTCCTGGCCATGGGTCCCCTCTACCTCCCAGCGCTGGTCCCCCTCTATCTCCTGGCCCTAGTCCCCCATCTACCGGCCTTGGTACCCCTCTGCCTACTGGCCATGGTCCTCCCCTGCCGCCCTGCCCTGGTCCCCCTCTACCTCCTGACAATGGTCCCCCAGTTTCCCCGCCCAGATACCCCTCTGCCTCCTGGCCCTCGTCCCTTTGTGCCTTCATTCCCTTCTCCTACCCACATCTCGGCCCTGGACACCTCTGCCTCTTGGCCCTGGTCCACCGTCTCCGGACCAGGTACTTCTCTGCCCCTTGGCCCTGGTCCCCCTGCCACGTTGTCCTGGTCACCATCTGCCTCCTGTCCTTGGTTCCCCTGTGCCTTCCCGCCCTAGTTCCCCCTTACTTCCAAGAAGCTGGGGGAACAAGGGCAGGGAGGCAGAGGGGGAGCAGAGCCAGGATTTAGAACGGTACATGGGCCAGGAGGCAGGGGGACCAGGGTCGGGAAGTTGAGGGGATCCAAGGCCGGGAGGTTGAGTGGACCCAGGGCCTGGAGGCAGAGTGAGACCAGGGCAGGGAGGCAGAGGGGGATCAGAGCAGGGAGGCAGAGGTGTACCTGGGGCGGGTGACATTGGTACCAGGGCTGGGAAGTAGAGGGGTACCTGGTCCGTGAGACAGGGGGACCAGTGTTGTGAGATAGAGGGCACGCGGGGTTGGGACGTAGAGAGAGACCCAAGGGCCTGGAGGTAGAGGGAGAGCAGGGCCGGATGAAGAGGGGGACCAGGGATGAGAGGCAGGTGACTACCAGAACAGGGAGGCAGAGGGTGACCAAGGCCGGGAGGCAGATGGGTACCTGGGCCGGGAGATGGGGACCATCTCTAGACTGTTAGCCCACTGTTGGGTAGGGACCGTCTCTATGTGTTGCCAACTTGTATTTCCCAAGTGCTTAGTACAGTGCTCTGCACACAGTAAGCGCTCAATAAATACGATTGATTGATTGATTGATTGACCTGGGCCAGGAGGCAGAGGGGTATCTGGGCCGAGAGGCAAAGGGGGACCAGGGCGGAGAAGAGGGGGCGACAAGGGTTGGGAGGCAGAGGGGGCCCAGGGCCTGGAGGCAGAGGGGGACCTGGGCTAGGAGGCAGAGGGGCACCAGGGCAATTGGGCAGAGGGGGACCGGGGCCAGGAGGCAGAGTGGAACTTAGGTCGGGAGACATGGGGATCAGGGCCGGGAGGTGGAGGGGACCAGAGCCAGGATGGAGAGAGGGACCAGGGCCTGGAGGCACAGATGATACCGGGTTGGGAGGCAGACGGGGATTAGGGCGGGGAGGCAGAGTGGGACCAGGGCCAGGAAGCAGAGGGGTACCTAGGCAGGGATACAAGAGGACCAGGGCTGAGAAGCAGAACGGGGCCAGGGCCGAGAGGCAAGTGATGACCAGATCATAGACACAGAGGTGGACCAGGGCCGGGAGGCAGAGGGGTACCTGGGCCTGGAGGAAAAGGGAGACCAGGGCCGAAAAGCATGGAAGACAAGAGCAGGGAGGCCAAGGGGGACCAGGACCAAGAAACGTGGAAGACAAGAGCAGGGAGGCCAAGAGGGACCAGGGCCATGAGGCAGATGGCACCCAGGACAGGTAGGCAGAGGGGAACCTCGTCTAGGAGGCAGAGTGGTACCTGCGATGGGAGATAGGGTGACCAGGTCCGGGAGGTACAGTGCTCTGCAAACAGTAAGCACTCAATAAATACGATTGATTGAATGAATGAATGAATTCCCCTGTGACGGACTCATCTGTTGAGCGCCCGAAACCGAAGGGAAGATACTACTACTACTACTATTACTACTACTACTACTACTACTACTACTACTACTACTACTACTACTACTAATAATAATAATAATAATAATAATAATAATAATAGCATTTGTTAAGTGCCTGCTATGTGCCAAGCACCGTTTTAAGACTAGGGGGATACAAGGTGCTCAGGTTGTCCCACATTCATTCATTCATTCAATCGTATTTATTGAGCGCTTACTGTGTGCAGAGCACTGTACTAAGCGCTTGGGAAGTACAAGTTGGCAACATATAGAGACGGTCCCTACCCAACAACGGGCTCACAGTCTAGAAGGGGGAGACAGACAACAAAGCACAACATGTAAACAGATGTCAAGTCATCAGAATAAATGAGAGTAAAGCTAGATGCACATCATTAACAAAATAAAATAAATAGAATAGTAAATATGTACAAGTAGAATAATTAGAGTAATAAATCTGTACAAACATATACATACAGATGCTTTGGGGAGGGGAAGGTGGTAGGGCGGAGGAGTGGGAGGGGGAGAGGAAGGAGGGGGCTCAGTCTGGGACAGCCTTCTAGAGGAGATGAGCTCTCAGTAGGGCTTTGAAGGGAGGAAGAGAGCTAGCTTGGCAGATGTGCGGAGGGAGGCATTCCAGGACAGGGGGAGGGGGTGGACCGGGGGTCGATGGCGGGACAGGTCACGGTCTTAATCCCCATTTTCCATATGAGGTAACTGAGGCACAGAGAATTGAAATGACTTGCCCAAGGTCACACAGCTGATAGGTGGGAGAGCTGGGATTAGAACCCGTGACCTCTGACTCCCAAGCCCAGGCTCTAAGGAAAATAAGGAGATCTGTCTTGGACCTGTTGAGTTTTAAGTGGCAGGAGGACATCCAGGTGGAGATATCCGGAAGGCAGGAGGAGATGAGAGCCGGGAGGGAGAGAGAGAGAACTGGGGAGGAGATCTAGATTTGGGTATTACCTGCATAGAGATGATAGTTGAAGTCGAGGGAGTGAATGAGTGTAGATGGAGAATAGAAGGGGACCAAGAACTGGCCCTAAAGGGACCCCTACAGTAAGGGGATGGGAGGAGGAGGAGGAGGAGCCCTCAAAGGAGACTGATAATTGAAGGGCCAGAGAAATAACCGGAGATGGTTGAGTCAATGAGAATCCGCTCTGTCATTTACCCCACACATCCAATCCATCTCCAAAACCTGCCGGTCTCACCTTCACAACATCGCCAAGATCCTCCCTTCCCTCTCCATCGAAATTGCTATCTTGTTGGCTCAATCTCTCATCCTATCCCGACTGGATGACTGCATCAGTTTCCTTTTCTGATCTCCCATCCTCCTGCCTCTCCCCGCTTCAGTCTATACTTCACTCTGATGCCCAGAGTATCTTTCTACAGAAACGTTCTGGGTATGTCACTTGCCTCCTCAAAAATCTCCAGTGGTTGCCCATCAACCTTCACATGAAGCAAGAATTCCTCACTATTGGCTTCAAAGGTCTCCATCCCCTCGCCCCCTCCTACCTCTCCAGCCCAGCCTGCACACTCCCCTCCTCTGCCGCTCACCTCCTCCCTGGGCCTCGTTCTCACCTGTCCCGCCGTTGACCCCTGGCCTACGTACTACCTCTGTCCTGAAATGCCCTCCCTCCACACATCTGCCAAACTAGCTCTCTTCCTCCCTTCAAAGCTCTCCTGAGAGCTCACCTCCTCCAGGAGACCTTCCCATACTGGGCCCCCTCCATATCCTCTGCTCCTCCTCCCCTCCTCATCGCCCCGACTCCCTCCCTCTGTTTTCTTCCTTCCCACAGCACATGTGTATATTTGTACATAGTTCTTATTCTATTTATTTTATTAATGATGTGTATATATCCATAATTTATTTATTTATCTTGATGCTATTGATGCCTATCTACTTGTTTTGTTTTGTTGCCTCTCTCCCCCTTCTAGACTGTGAGCCCGTTGTTGGGTAGGGACTGTCTCTATCTGTTGCCGAATTGTACTTTCCAAGCGATTAGTACAGTACTCTGCACACAGGAAGCGCTCAATTAATGTGATTGAATGAATGAATGAATATTGTTATATTGTATTCCACCAACTGCTTCATATTGGGCTCTGCACACAGTAATTGCCCAGTAAATCGAATTGACTGGCTGGCTGATAAATTCTGCTCATCCAGGGGCTTGGCCCTGTTGGTGGGGTGAGGGCAGAAACCCTTTCGGGGCACTGGAAGTTGGATTTGGCCAGTCCTTGGGGGATTGATCAGCATAGGTGCTGTTCTCATTTCTCTTGCCACCTGACATTATTTTCATTTTTTAATTTCAGTCATTATTATAGTAGTGTTTGTTAAGCCTCGGCCCTTTCTGTTAGGATGCAGGAATGTGCAGAGAAGCAGCATGGCTCAATGGAAAGAGCCCGGGCTTTGGTGGCAGAGGTCAAGGGTTCAAATCCCGGCTCCACAAACTGTCAGCTGTGTGACTTTGATCTGTCAACCTCTCTGTGCCTCAGTTACCTCATCTGTACAATGGGGATTAAAACTGAGCCCCCCGGGGCAACCTGATCACCTTGTAACCTCCCCAGCGCTTAGAATAGTTCTTTGCATATAGTAAGCGCTTAACAAATGCCATCAACATCATCATCATTATTATTATTACAATATACGTGATGCAGGGCCAAAAACGAATGGTCAAATTTCACAAATCTCTGGGTGTAGACAATACAGAAGGGAGAAGGAACCGGAGGAAAGAGGGTTGAATCAGAGAAGGCCTCTTGGCGGAGTTGTGACCTTAATGCTTTGGAGAGGGGGCTAATGATGGTCTGGCATATGTGATGGGAGTGAGAGGGAGTTCCAGACCAGAGGAAGGACTTGGAAGAGGAGGGGCAGGCCAGATAGAAGAGATGGAGGCCCATGGGGTAAGCCGGCGCTGGAAGAGCAAAGTGTCACCAGGTGGCGATAGAGAGTCACCGTGTGGGAGAGAAGCATCGTCGCCTTGTGGATAGAGTCTGGGGGTCAGAAGGACCAGATTTCTAATGCAGGTCCTGCTACGTGTCCGCTGAGTGACCTCGGGCAAGTCATTTCACTCTTCTAAGCCTCAGTTACCTCGTCTCTAAAATAAGAATAATTACAATAAAATCATAGTAATCATCATAACAGTTATTATTGTATTTGTTAAGCACTTACTGTGTGCTTAACACTGCTCTAAGTCCTGGGGTAGATACAGGGTAATCAGATCGGACACAGTCCATGTCCCACATGGGACTCAGTCTTAATCCCCATTTTATGGATGAGGTAACTGAGCCACAGAGAAGTGAAGTGACACGCCCAAGGTCACAGAGAAGACATGTAGGGGAGCTGGGATTGGAACCCACGTCCTCGGACGCCCAGGCCCGTGCCCCCCAGAATGATGCCAGATGCGGTGAGGGGGTGATTGAGAGGCACAGCTTCATAGAATACTGCCTAGTAGCACTATGGGGCGGTAGAGAGGAGCAACATCCCAGAACAAGCTTACTGCTGTATAATAATAATAATAATAATGATAATAATAATAATCATAATCATAATCATGATCATAGTACATTTTATGTGCTTCCTTTGTGCCAAGCACTGTTGTTAGAGCTAGGGTAGATCCAAGTTAATCAGGTTGGACACAGTCCCTGTCCCATATGGGCCTCATAGCCTTAATCCCTATTTTGCAGATGAGGTAACTGAGGTAACTGCCCAAGGTCACACAGCAAGCATGTGACAGAACTGGGATTCGTACCAAGGACCTTCTAACCCCCAGGCCCGTCCTATCCACTAAGCCACGAAGCCACGCAGGCTTAATGGAAAGAGCACGGACTTGGGAGTCAAAGGTCGTGAGTTCTAATGCCAGCTCTGCCACTTGTCTGCTGTGTGACCTTGGGCAAGTCACTTAACTTCTCTGTGCCTCAGTTACCTAGACTGTGAGCCCGTTGTTGGGTAGGGGCCATCTCTATATGTTGCCACCTTGTACTTCCCACGTGCTTAATACAGTGTGCTACACACAGTAAGCACTCAGTAACTACGATTGAATGAATGAATGAATGTAAAATGGAGATTAAGACCGTGAGCCCCATATGGAACAACCCGATTACCTTGTATCTACCCCAGTGCTTAGAACAGTGCAGCGTGCTTAGAACAGAGAAGCAGCGTGGCTCAGTGGAAAGAAGCTGAAGAACAGTGTCTGGGGCTCTGTGCAGGATGCTAGTTCTGTCAGACTCGATTGGGACAGAGAAGAGCCAGGGCCCTTAATTCTATAGACGGGGCAAACTTCGCCGTGTCTCTAGTCCTTCTCCAGGGTCACTGCAAAGTCTCAGTCCCCAGAGAAAGGCCATTTCTGGGCATAACACAGAGGCTTGAGTGATCCAAAATCAGGAGGAGGACAGAGTGTCTATCAGAGTCTCTATCCTATTTTTCTCTGAGAAGCAAAGTGTGCAGACTCCTACCTGAGGTCAAGGAATCAGTCAATCAATCAATCAATCAATCAATCGTATTTATTGAGCGCTTACTGTGTACAGAGCACTGTACTAAGCGCTTGGGAAGTACAAGTTGGCAACATATAGAGACAGTCCCTACCCAACAGTGGGCTCACAGTCTAAAAGGGGGAGACAGAGAACAAAACCAAACATACTAACAAAATAAAATAAATAGAATACATAATTACAGGTAAAGTAAATAAGTAGAGTAACAAATATGTACAAACATATATACATATATACAGGTGCTGTGGGGAAGGGAAGGAGGTAAGATGGGGGGATGGAGAGGGGGACGAGGGGGAGAGGAAGGAAGGAGCTCAGCCTGGGAAGGCCTCCTGGAATAGGTGAGCTTTCAGTAGGGTCTTGAAGGGAGGAAGAGAGCTAGCTTGGCGGATGGGCAGAGGGAGGGCATTCCAGGCCCGGGGGATGACGTGGGCTAGGGGTCGATGGCGGGACAGGCGAGAACGAGGTACGGTGAGGGGATTAGTGGCAGAGGAGAGGAGGGTGCGGGGTGGGCTGTAGAAGGAGAGAAGGGAGGTGAGGTAGGAGGGGGCAAGGTGAAGGAGAGCCTTGAAGCCCAGGGTGAGGAGTTTCTGCCTGATGAGCAGATTGATTGGTAGCCACTGGAGATTTTGGAGGAGGGGAGTAACGTGCCCAGAGCGTTTCTGGACAAAGACAATCCGGGAAGCAGCATGAAGTATGGATTGAAGTGGGGAAGCAGGGGTGTGGGCAGGGAGGACAAAGGGCAGGTATTGTACTAGAAATTGCACTCTATCCACTATGCGGTTCTGGTCCTTCAATCGATCAGTTGGGTCGATCGAGCTTTTGCTGTGTGCAGAGCACTGTACTAAGCCCTTGGGAGAGTGCAGTATGACAGATACATTGCCTCCCTACAATAAGATTAATATTAACGATAATGTTTGTATTTGTTAAGTGCTTACTATATGCCAAGCACTGTTCTAGGCACTGGCACTGTTCTAAGCGCTTACCGTATCGGGGGGACTGGAGTTCCTGGAATAACAGAACTGGGAGTGCAGGTGGGAGGGCAAAGGAGGTTTTTTTTTTCTAGAAATGGAATTCTATACAGTGTGTAGTTCTGTCCATCTACTGTGTTGAGAAAAAGTCCCTTCTAGGGATGTGAGGAAGGGATGGGTAAGTGTTTGTAGGGCAGCGTGTGGCAGTCACCCTAGCTGCAGATCCACTTATCCATGTTGGGCCGGGAGGGGGCAGGGAGAGTGGGCAAAGGTTTGGCAAAACTAGGTTGTCTGTGCTTCCGCCCGCCGCCTTTTCCTGCTTCCCCGCTTCCCCTTTCCACACCCAACTTTGAGCACTGGTTTTCCTTTCAACAAATGTGGTCCCGGTTGAACTCGTAGGATCACCAGTTCAGGTGTCTCCAGACCAGGGTTCAGAACTCATCATGTCCACGGGCAGAAACCAGAGGAGAAGCTCCAGTGCCACTTCACTCCGATGAGACCAAGGTTCTTCTGCCCATCCCCAGAGGAGGCCTGAGTGAGTCCTGAGTTCCCCCTTCCTGCAGTAGCATGTCCAGTCTGTTCAGAGCCCTCCAGCCAAAGTCCCCTGGCAGCACACAGCTCAGGGCAGGATGGCCGAGGGGAGAATCTAGTTACTACCAATTGTAGAAAAACTTCTCAGTGCATCTCTCCACCCTTGAGTCACATCTTTCTAATGTGGACAGATATCAAAAGTCTTGGGTGGCACAGTCCTCCAAAAGAGGGGTGGTGGTGGTGGTGGTAGTGGTGGTGGTGGTGGTGGTGGTGGTGTGTGTGTGTGTGTGTGTGTGTGTGTGTGCATGCATGGATAGTGTATGTACGGATGTATATATGAAAGGCTAGTGATTTTTTGGATCAACCCACATTTCATTCATCCATTCGATCGTATCTATAACAACAGTAATAATACTGTTATTTGTTAAGTGCTTACTATGTGCCAAGTACTGTTCGAAGCAAGGGGCAGATACATGGTCATCAGATTGTCCCACCAGGGGCTCACAGTCTCAATCTCCATTTTGCAGATGAGGTAACCGAGGCACAGAGATGTTAAGTGGCTTGACATAAATTGAGGTCACACAGCTTACAAGTGGCAGAGCCAGGATTAGAACCCAAGTCCTCTGACATGGAAGCCCGTGCTCTTTCCACTAAGCCATAGAGCGCTTACTGTGAGGAGAGCACTGTACTAAGCGCTTGGGAAAATACAGTACAGCAAAAAAGCGAGACAGTCCCTGCCCACAACTAGCTCCCAGTCTAGAGGGGGAGAGAGGTATTAATCCAAGTAAAAAGGCACCAGTACATCAATACAAGTTAACGGGCATCAATTTAAAAAATACAATTACACATATAATTAACAAAATCATTCATTCAGTCAATCCTATTTATTGAGCACTTACTGTGTGCAGAGCACTGTACTGAGCGCTATATGTTACCGACTTGTACTTCCCAAGTGCCTAGTACAGTGCTCTGCGCACCGTAAGTGTTCGATAATTACGATTGAATGAATGAATGAATGACCAGGGCCCAGAAGCGGGGTGACCAGGGCAGGGAGGCACATGTGACCAGAGCTGGGAGGCAGAGGGGAGCCAGGGCCGAGATGCAGGGGGGACGAGGGCCTAGATACGGGGCGGGGGGCAAGGCCAGGAGGCAAAGGAGGACCAGTGCCGAGATTCCGGGGGTGACCAGGGCCAGAAGGCAGAGGGGGACAAGGGAGGGAGGCAGAGAGGGACCAGGGCCGGAGGCAGAGAGTTACCTGGGCCGGGAGACAGGCGGACAAGGGCAGGGAAGAAGAGTGGTACCTGGGCCGGGGGATGGGGGACCAGGACCGGGAGGCAGAGGGGTACCTAGTCTGAGAGGCAAAGGGGACCCAGGGCCAGGACGGAGAGAGACCCAAGGGCCTGGAGGTAGAAGGAGACCAGGGCTGGGAGGCAATGTGGGACTAAGGCCAGGAGACAGAGGGGGACCAGGGCCAGGAGGCATAGGGGTACCTGGGCAGGGGGACATTGGGGACAAGGGCAGGGAGGCAGATGGGTACTTAGGCTGGGAGAAGGGGGACCAGGCAGAAGGCAGAGGGAGACCAGGGCCGGGAGGCTGAGGGGGACCAGAGCCGGGAGGCAGAGGGTTACGTAGGCCAGAAGACAGGGGGAGCAGGCCCGGGAGGCAGAGGGTTATCTAGGCCAGAAGACAAGGGGACCAGGGCCGGGAGACTGTGGAACCTAGGCCGAGACATAGAGGTTCCCGGGGCCAGGATGGAGAAAGGGGCCTGGGCCGGGATGGAGATAGGGGGCAGGGCTTGGACGTAGAGGAAGACCAGGGCCTGAGGGTAGTGGGGACCCTTGGCCAGGATGGAGAGAAACCCAATGGCCTAGAGGTAGAGGGAGACCAGGGCTGGGAGACTCAAAGGGACCAGGGCCGGGCGGCAGAGGGGGACCAGGACCGGGAGGCAGAGGGGCACCTAAACTGGGAGATGGGGGACCAGGGTTGGGAAGCAGAGGGGACCAGGGCTGGGAGGCAGAGGGGCACCATGGACCGGAAACGTTGACCAGGTCCGGGAAGCAGAGGGGGACCAGGGCCAGGAGGTAAAGGGGTACCTGGGCTAAGAAGCTGGGGGGACTAGGCCAGAGAGACAGAAGGGGACCAGGGCCGGGAGACAGAGTGGGACCAGGGCCGGGAGACAGAGGGGGACCAGGACCGGTAGACAGGGGGACCAGGGTCTGGAGGCAGAGGTATACCTGGGCCGGGAGACGAGGACGAGGGCCGGGAAGCGATGGGGACAAGGTCACGGAGTCAGACGGGGGACCAGGGCCAGGAGAAAGAGGGGGACCTGGGCTGGGAGAAAGGGGGAACAATGCCGGGAGTCAGAGGGGTACCTGTACCCGGAGACAGTGGGACTAGGGCTGAGAAGCAGAGGGGAACCAGGGATGAGAGGCGGGGGGCGACCAGGTCAGAGAGGCAGAGGTGGACCAGGGCCAGGAAGCAGATGGGGACCAGGGCCGGGAGGCAGAGGGGGGCCAGAGCAAGGAAATGGGGATCAGGCCGGCAGGCAGAGGGGTACCTCTTCCTCTCTGCCCTTGTCCCCCTCCCTGCTTCTCGGAAGTAAAGGGGAACTAGGGCCGAAGGTCAGAGGGGGACAAGGGACGTGTGGCAGGGGGTCACCAAGGCAGGTAGGCAGAGGGGGACCAGGACTGGGAGGCAGAGGGGGATCAGGGTGGGGAGGCACAGGGGAACCATGGCCAGGATTTAGTAGGGCATCTGGGCCAGGAGACTGGGGGAACAGGGTCCGGAGTTTGAGGTGACGCAGGGCCGGGATACAGGGGGGTTCCCCTGCTGGGGAGTAATGGGGAACCAGGGCCAGGAGGCAGAGGGGTACCCTAGGCCGGGAGACAGGGGAACAGGGCCTGGAGGAAGAGGGGGACCAAGGCCAGGGGCAGAGCGGTACCTGGGCCGGAAGGCAAAGAGGGACCAGGGCCGAGAAGCGGGGACCGGGGACGGCAGGCAGAGGGGTTCCACTGCCTCCCTGCCCTTGTCCCCCTGCTTCTTGGAACTGAAGGGAAACTAGGGCTGGCATGCTCAGGGGGACGAGGGACGGGAGGCAGAGGAGGACCAGGGCAGAGTGGCAGGGGGACCAGGGCCAATAGGAGGGGGGGACAAGGGCAGGAAGGTAGAAAGGGACCCGGGCAGGGAGGCAGGAGCTAACCTGGGCTGGAAGGCAGAGGGGGACCAGGGCTGGGAGGCAGAGGGGGACCAGGGCTGGGAGGCAGAGGGTGACCTGGGCTGAGAGGCAGAGGGGGACCAGGTCCAGGAGGCAGAGGAGTAACAGGGGCTGGAGGCAAAGGGAACCAGGGATGAGAAGCGGGGGTGACAAAGGAAGGGAAGCAGAGGTGGACCAGGTCCAGGAATCAGAGGGGGACCAAGCATGGTAGACAGGGGGACCAGGGTTGGGAGGCAAGGGATGACCAGGGCCGGGAGGCAGAGTTGTACCCAGGCTGGTAGATGGGGGACCAGGGATGGGAGGCAGAGGGTGACCAGGGCCAGGAGGCAGTGGGGCCAGAGATGGTAGACAGGGGTACCAGGACCGCGACGCAGAGGGGTATCTGGGCTCGGAGACAGGGGAACCAGGGCCGGGAGACAATGGGATTCCTCTGCCTCCCTGCCCTTGTCCTCCACGCTTCTTGGAACTAAAGAGGAAATAGGGCTGGTAGGAACAGGGGAACCAGGGATGGGAGGCAGAGGCAGAAATGGACCCGGGCTGGGATTGAGACGGTACCTGGTACAGGTGACAGACCAGGGCCGGGAGGCAGAGGGGGACCGGGGCAGGGTGGCAGTGGGGGACCAGGGCCAAGAGGCAGAAGGGTACCTTGGCCACGAAACGGGGGACAAGAGCTGGGAGAAAGAGGGGGACCAGGACCGGGAAACAGAGGGGTACCTGGGCCCGGAGGCAAAGGGGTACCAGGGCCGAGAAGTCGGGAGGGAGAAGGTCAGGGAGGCAGAGGGCGACCACGGCCCGGAGACAGAGAGGGACCAGGGCCGGTAGACAGGGGGACCAGTGTCGGGAGGCAGAGGGTTACGTGTACTGGGAGACGGTGGGACAAGGGCAGAGAAGCAGAGGGGAACCAGGGCCAAGAGGCGGGGGGCAACCAGGTCAGTGAGGCAGAGGCCGGCCAGGGCCGGGAAGCATGGGGGGCCAGGGCTCCTGAGCCAGGAGACCAGGGGAACAGGGCCGGGACGTTGAGGGGACACAGGGCTGGGAGGCAGATGGGGACCCCGGCAGGGCGGAAGGGCGGGATCAGGGCCAGGAGGCAGAGCGATACCTGAGCCGGGAGACAGAGGGACTGGGGCTCAGAGGCAGAGGGGGACCAGGGTCGGGAGATAGAAAGGGACCAGGGTGGGGAGTCAGAGGGGAATCAGGGATGGGAAGTAGAGTGGTACATGGGCCAGGAGACAGGGGAAACTGGACCGGGAGAGATGGGGACCAGGGCTGGGAGGCAGAGGGGTAACTGAACCGAGAGATTGGGGACCAGGATCCGGAGGCAGAGGGTGACCAGGGCCAGGAGCCAGAGGCATACCTGGGTCAGGAGGTACAAAGGAACCAGTGCCGAGAAGTTGGGGGAACCAGGGCCGGTAGCTAGAGGGGGACCTGAATCGGTAGACAGGAGGACCAGGTCTGAGAAGTAGAGGGAGACCATGGCCAAGAGGCAGGGGGTGACCAGGTCATAGGCGCAGAGGCTGACCAGGTCCGGGAGGCAGGGGGGTACCTGAGCTGTGAGGCTAAGGGGGACCAAGGCAGAGAACCGGGGACGACAAGGGCAGGGAGGCAGAGCGGGACCAGGGTTGTGAAGCCGAAAGGAACCAGGGCCTGAAGGCAGAGAAGGACCAAGGCTAGGAGTCTGAGAGGTACTTAGGCCGGGAAACAGGGGGACCAGGGTGGGTAGGCAGAGGGGTCCAATGCTAGGAGGCAGTCGGGTATCTAGGCCAGAAGACGGGGGATCAGGGCCGGAGGTAGAAGCAGTCCAGAGTGGGGAGGCAGAAGGTTACGTGGGCCGGGAGATAGAGGTGAACCTGGGCTGGAAGACAGGGGAACCAGGGCCTGAAGGCAGAGAGGGACCAAGGCTAAGAGGCAGAGGTGTACCTAGGCCGGGAGACAGGGGAACCAGGGCCGGGAGGTAGAAGTGGTCCAGGGTGGGGAGGCAGAAGGTTACCAGGGCTGGGAGGTAGAGGGGAACCTGGGCCAGAAGACAGGGGAACCAGGGCAGAGAGGCAGAGGAGGACCAGGTCAGGGAGAGAAGGTGACCAGGGCTGAGAAGCAGAGGGGGACCAGTGCCGGGAGGCAGAGGGGTACCTAGGCCGGGAGACAGGGGGACCATGTCCCGGTGGTAGAGGGTACAGAGCGTCGGGACAGAGACTCACCCAAGGGCCTGGAGGTTGAAGGAAACCCAAGGCCAGGAGGCCATGGGGGACCAGGGCCAGGAAACACAGAGGGACCAGGGCCAGGAAGCTGCAGGTTACTTGGGCTGGGAGGCATAGGGGGACGAGGGTCGAGAAGCCGGGGGGACAATGGCAGGGAGGCAGAGGGGGACCCGAGCCGGGAGGCCGAGGAGGACCAGGGCAGGTAGGCAGAAGGGGACCAGGTCCAGGAGGCAGACGGGTACCTGGGCCGGGAGACGGGGGACCAGGGCCAGAAGCCAGAGGTGTTCATGGGCCGAGAGGCAAAGTGGGACCAGGGCCGAGATGCGGTGGGGAACGAGGACAGGGAGGCAGGGGGGACCAGGGCCGGGAGATGGGGACCAGGGCTGTGTAGCAGAGGGGGACCTGTGTCGAGAGGTAGGGGGCGACCAGGTCAGTGAGGTCGAGGCAGACCAGAGCCGCGAGGCAGCGGGATACCTGGGCCGGGAGACAGAGGACCGGGGCCGGGAGGCAGAGGGGTAACTGGGCCGAGAAACTGGGGACCAGGGTCGGGAGGCCTAGGGTGACCAGGACCAGGAGGCATAGGCGTACCTGGGCTGGAAGAAAGAGATGGACCAAGGCCGAAAAGTTGCGGGGACCAGGACCCGAGGCAGAAGGGGACCAGGGCCTGGAGGCAGGGAGACCAGGGACAAAAGGCAGAGGGGAACCAGGGCCAAGAGGCAGGGGGGGACCAGGGCAGTGAGGCGGAGGGGAACCAGGGCTGGAAGGTAGAAGGGGACAAGGGTGGGGAAGCAGAGGGGGACCTGGGCAGGTAGTCAGAAAGGAAGCAGGTGCAGGAGGCAGAGGAGTACCTGGTCCAGGAGATGGCAGACCAGGGCAGACCTGGAGGCAGGGCGACCAGGGCCGGGAGGCAGAGGGGAACCAGGGCCAGGAGGCAGAGGGGTACCTGGGCAGGGAGGCAAAGGGGAACCAGGGCGGAGATGGTTGGGCGACAAGGGCTGGGAGGCAGAGCGGGGGCAGGGACTGGGGGCAGAGAGAGAACAGGGCTAGGAGGCAGAGGGCTTCCTCTACTGGGAAACCGGGAGGCCGGGAGGTAGCGGGGACCCGGGGCCGGTACGGAGAGAGGGACCAGGGTCTGGAGGTTGAGGGAGATCAGGGCCGGGAAGCCGAGAGGGACCAGGGCTTGGAGGCAGAGGGGGGACCAGGGACAGGAGGCAGAGGGTACCTGGGCCGGGAGGCAGAGGGACCAGGGCCGGGATTCAGGGGGGGTACCTAGGCCGGGAGACATGAGGACCAGGGCTGAGAAGCAGAGGGGGAGCAGGCCCGAGAGGCAGGGGCGCACAAGTCAGAAAGGCAGAGGCAGACAAGAGCTGGGAGGCAGAGGGTTACCTGAGATGGGGGACCAGAGTCGGGAGGCAGAGGGTGACCAGGGCCAGGAGGCAGAAGCGTATGTGGGCCGGGAGTTAGAGAGGCACCATGGCCGAGAACGGGGTGGGGGGGGGACCTGGGCTGATTGGCAGTGGGGGACCAGGGTGGGTGGGCAGTAGAGTGTTCTGCACAAAGTAAGCGCTCAATAAATACGATTGATTGATTGACCATGGCCAGGAGGCAGTAGGGTACCTAGGCCCGGAGACAGGAGGACCAGGGCTGAGAAACAGAGGGGTAGCAGGCCCGACAGGCAGGGGGTGACCAGGCCAGAGAGGCAGGGAGCTCCCAGGTCAGAAAGGCAGAGGCAGACCAGAACCGGGAGGCAGAGGGTTACCTGAGATGGGGGACCAAAGGCAGGAGGTAGAGGGTGACCGGGGCCAGGAAGAAGAAGGGTACGTGGGCCGGGAGGTAGAGAGGCACCATGGCCGTGAAGTGGGGGGGGATCTGGGCTGAGAGGCAGAGAGGGATCAGGATGGGTGGGCAGAGGGGTACCAGGGCCAGGAGGCAGAGGGGGACCTAGGCCGGGAGACAGGGAGATAAGGGCCGGAGGTAGAGGGGACCAGAACAGGGACGGAGAGAGTGACCAGGGCCTGGAAGTCCAGGAAGACCAGGGCCGGTAGGCACAGATGGTCCCGGGTCGGGAAGCAGACGGGGATCAGAGCGGGGAGACAGAGTGGGACCAGGGCCAGGAAGCAGGGGGGTACCTAGGCAGGGATACAGGAGGGTCAGTGTTGAGAAGCAGAGGGAGGCCGTGGCCGAGAGGCAGGGGGAGACCAGGTCATAGGCAAAGAGGTGGACCAGGGCCGGGAGACATAGGGGTACGTGGGCTGGGAGGCAAAGGGGACCAGGGCAGAGAAGCGGGGTCGACAAGGGCAGGAAGGAAGAGAGGGACCAGGGCTAGGAGGCAGAAGAGTACCTGGGCCGGGAGACAGGGGGACCAGGGCCGGGAGGCAAAACTATTTCGTCTTCCTTATTGACACCCATGCCCATCAACCCCGTCAGCTCTTCCGTACATTCAACTCCCTTCTCAGGCCCCCGGTTCCTCCCCCTTCTCCTTCCCTCACCCCCAACGATCTGGCCTCCTACTTCATTAATAAAATTAAATCCATCAGGTCCGACCTCCCCAAAGTCACTCTCCCCGCTTCTCCAACCGCTCGGCTCTCAACACTCTCTGTTACTCTCCCATCCTTCCCAGCAGTACCCTCAGAGGTTCTCTCCTCCCTCCTCTCAAGTACTACTCCGGCCACCTGTGCTTCTGACCCCATTCCCTCTCATCTCATGAAATCTCTCCCTCCGTCCCTTCTCCCCTCCTTAACTTCCATCTTCAACCGTTCACTCTCCACTGGTTCCTTCCCCTCTGCCTTCAAACATGCCCATGTCTCTCCCATCCTAAAAAAAACCCTCTCTTGACCCCACCTCACCTTCTAGTTATCGCCTCATCTCCCTCCTACAATTCCTTTCCAAACTCCTTAAACGAGTCGTCTACACGCGCTGCCTCGAATTCCTCAACACCAACTCTCTCCTCGACTCCCTGCAGTCTGGCGTCCATCCCCTACATTCCACGGAAACTGCCCTCTCAAAGGTCAGCCAAATCCAACGGCTCCTACTCTGTCCTAATCCTCCTCGACCTCTCAGCTGCCTTCGACACTGTGAACCACCCCCTTCTCCTCAACACGCTCTCCGACCTTGGCTTCACAGACTCCGTCCTCTCCTGGTTCTCCTCTTATCTCTCCGGTCGTTCATTCTCAGTCTCTTTTGCAGGCTCCTCCTCCCCCTCCCATCCACTTACTGAGGGGGTTCCTCAAGGTTCAGTTCTTGGTCCCCTTCTGTTCTCGATCTACACTCACTCCCTTGGTGACCTCATTCGCTCCCACGGCTTCAACCATCATCTCTACGCTGATGAGACCCAAATCTACATCTCTACCCCTGCTCTCTCTCCCTCCCTCCAGTCTCGCATCTCCTCCTGCCTTCAGGACATCTCCATCTGGATGTCTTCCCGCCACCTAAAACGCAACATGTCCAAGAATAAACTCCTTGTCTTCCCTCCCAAACCCTGCCCTCTCCCTGACTTTCCCATCACTTTTGACGGTACTACAATCCTTCCCGTCTCACAGGCCCGCAACCCTGGTGTCATCCTCGACTCCACTCTCTCGTTCTCCCCTCACATCCAAGCCGTCACCAAAACCATCTGGTCTCAGCTCCGCAACATTGCCAAGATCTGCCCTTTCCTCTCCATCCAAACCGCTACCCTGCTCGTTCAAGCTCTCTTCCTATCCCGTCTGGACCACTGTATCAGCCTCCTCTCTGATCTCCCATCCTCTTGTCTCTCCCCACTTCAATCGCTACTTCACGCCGCTGCCCTGATTGTCTTTGTCCAGAAACCCTCTGGACATGTTACCCCCTCCTCAAAAACCTCCAGTGGCTACCAATCAACCTACGCATCAGGCAAAAACTCCTCACCCTCGGCTTCAAGTCTCTCCATCACCTCGCCTCCTCCTACCTCACCTCCCTTCTCTCCTTCTACAGCCAGCCCGCACCCTCTCCTCCTCTGCCGCTAATCTCCTCACCGTGCCTCGTTCTCGCCTGTCCCGCCGTCGACCCCCGGCCCACGTCATCCCCCTAGCCTGGAATGCCCTTCCCCCTAAGATCCGCCAACCTAGCTCTCTTCCTCCCTTCACGGCCTTACTGAGAGCTCACCTCCTCCAGGAGGCCTTGGCAGACTGAGCCCCTCCTTCCTCGCCCCCTCGTCCCCTTCTCCATCGTCCCCGTCTTACCTCCTTCCCTTCCCCACAGCCCCTGTATATATGTATATATGTTTGTACATATTTATTACTCTATTTATTTATGTATTTTACTTGTACATATCTATTCTATTTATCTTATTTTGTTAATATGTTTGGTTTTGTTCTCTGTCTCCTCCTTCTAGACTGTGATCCCACTGTTGGGTAGGGACTGTCTCTATATGTTGCCAACTTGTACTTCCCAAGCGCTTAGTACAGTGATCTGCACACAGTAAGCGCTCAATAAATACGATTGATTGATTGATTGATTGATGGGGACCATGGCGGGTTGGCAGAGGCGGACCAGGGCCAGAAGGCAGAGGGGTACCTAGGCCAGGAAACGGGGGACCAGGGCTGGGAGGCAGAGGGGGACCAGGGCCTGGTGGCAGAGAAGGACCAGGTCTAGGAGGCAGAGGAGTGCCCGGGCCCGGAGACGGGGGACCAGGGCCGGGAGGCAGAGCAGGACCAGGGCTGCGAGGCAGATTTGGGCCAGGGAAGGTACGCAGAGGGGGACTAGATCCAGGAGGAAGAGGGGTACCTGGGTCTGGAGTTGGGGGACCAGGGCCAGGAGACAGAGGTGGACCAGGGCCAGGAGCCAGAGGGGTACCTGGGCCTAGAGAAGAAAGGGGAGCAGATTCGAAAAGGGGGGGGGGGGCAGGGCCGGGTGGCCGAGGGGGACCAGGGCCAGGACGCAGATGGGTACCAAGGCAGGTAGACAGAGGACGACCAGGGCCAGAAGGCACAGGAGTACCTGGACTGGAAGACAGGGGGACCAGGACAGGGAGGCAGACGGGAACAAGAGGCGGGAGGCACAGAGGGACAAGGTTCGGGAGGCAGAGGGGGATCAGGGCAGGATTGTAAGGAGGGACCAGGGCCAGGAGGCAGAGGGGTACCTGGGCCGGGAGAAGGGGGACCAGGGCCGGGAGACAGAGGGGATCCAGGGCCAGGTGGCAGAGGGGTACCTGGTCTGGGAGGCAGAGGTGTACCTGGGCTGGAAGGCGGAGGGAGACCAGGGCCGGGAACTGGGGGGACCAGGGCAGGGAGGTAGAGGGGGAGCAGGGCCGGGAGGCAGCGGGGGACCAGGGCAGGGTGGCAGACGGGGACCAGGGCAGGTTGGTAGAGTGGGACCCGGCCTGGGAGGCAAAGAGGTACCTGGGATGGGAAATAGAGGGACCAGGGCAGAGTGGTAGACGGGTACCTGGGCTGGGAGACAGGGGGACCAGGGCCGGGAGGTAGAGGGGACCCAAGTTTGGGATAGAGAGAGGGACCAGGGCCTGGAGGAAAGAGACCAGGACCAGGACATACAGAGGGACACTTTTAATCCCCATTTTGCAGATGGGGTAACTGGGGCACTGAGAGGTCAGGTGACCTGTCCAAGATCACACAGCAGATATATGGTGGAAGCGGGATTAAAACCTATTTCCTTCTGACTCTCAGGCCCGTCTTCTATTCTCTTTCTTGGCAACAAGTTAAAGTACCCATCCGATTTAATATTTGCAGGTTCAAGTCTCTGCTTTCTCCGGCCACCGCCGTACGTACCGGACAGATTAGGCGTGTAGGGTTGGCCTTGCACTGCCTCAGGTTCCGTCTGGGTGGCACTGATTGGGCCTCAGAAACTAAGAGGGCAGAACACAGGGAGGCTGGTCTTTGGGGCCTAAGTCAAGCCCGTGGCGTAGTGGAAAGCACATTTTGCTGGGTTCTTATCCTGGATCTGCCCCTAACCTCCTAGGTGACCTTGGCTGAGTCACTTAACTTCTCTGGACCTGTTTGTCTTACCTGTAAAACGGGGATAAAAATGTCTGCCTCTTCTTGTTTCACAGAGATGTTGGGAGGATAAAATGAGACGACTGACCTGAAAGTGCTTCAGAAAAGTAAAAGCGCTATAGTATTATTATCATCATCATCGTGGTATTTGCTGAGCCTTTATTATGTGTCAGTCACTATTCTAAGTACTGGGGCGTATTTAATCAGGTTGAACACAGTCCCAATCACACTGGGGCTCATAGTCTAAGCGGGAAGGAGAACAGGTACTTGATCTCCATTTTACAGTTAAGGAAATTAAAGCATACACTAGTTAAGTGACTTGCTCAAGGTGTCAAAGCAAGCATCTGGAAGGGCTGGGATTACAACCCAGGTTCTCTGACTCCCTGGGCCTCGATCTTTCCACTAGGCCATGCTGCTTCTATGAAAAGTATTCTTGTATTGTCTTATGCCGACGAGTCTTTTCTGACCCATACAGACTCCATAGGACGCATCTCTCCCAGAACACCCCACTCTCCACCTGCGGTCATTCTGGCAGAGCTTTCTTGGTAAAGAAAAGGAAGTGGTTTACCATTGCCTTCTTCTGCGCGATCAACGTGCGTCTCCGCCCTTGACTCTTGTACATATCATCAATCGTATTTATTGAGCGCTTACTAAGTGCAGAGCACTTAATATGTGTTGTTTTGTTGTCTGTCTCCCCCTTCTAGACTGTGAGCCCGCTATTGGGTAGGGACCGTCTCTATATGTTACCAACCTGTACTTCCCAAGCGCTTAGTACAGTGCTCTGCACACAGTAAGCGCTCAATAAATACAATTGAATGAATGAATGAATGGTCTAGAGAGAGGGACCAGGGCTTGGAGGAAGGAGACCAGGACCAGGACGTACAGAGGGGGACCAGTTCTGGGAGGCAAAGGGGGACCTGTGCCAGGAGGCAGAGGGGGATCACTACCAGGAGGCAGAGGGGGATCACTGCCTGGAGGCAGAGGGGGATCACTGACAGGAGGTCACTGACAGGAGGCAGACGGTTACCTGGGCCAGGAGGCACAGAGGGTGCAGGGCCGGGAGGCACAGAGGGACCAGGGCTGGGAGCCAGAGGGGGAACAGGGCAGGGCAGCAGAGGGGGAGAAGGGCCAGGAAGCAGAGGGGTACCTGGGCCAGGAGATGGGGGACCAGGGCCGGGAGGCAGAGGGGGACCACGGCCGAGAAGCAGGGGGGGACCAGGGCAGGGGGGTAGAGGGGTCCAGGGCCGGGAGGCAGAGTGGGGCCATGGCAGGGTGGCAGAGGGGGATCAGGCCTAGGAGGCAGAGTGTACCTGGGCTGGGAGAAGGGGGACCAGGGCCAGTAGACAGAGGGGGTCCATGGCCAATCAATCAATCAATCAATCGTATTTATTGAGCGCTTACTATGTGCAGAGCACTGTACTAAGCGCTTGGGAAGTACAAATTGGCATCACATAGAGACAGTCCCTACCCAACAGTGGGCTCACAGTCTAAAAGGGGGAGACAGAGAACAGAACCAAACATACCAACAAAATAAAATAAGTAGGATAGAAATGTACAAGTAAAATAAATAAATAAATAAATAAATAGAGTAATAAATATGTACAACCATATATACATATATACAGGTGCTGTGGGGAAGGGAAGGAGGTAAGACGGGGGGATGGAGAGGGGGACGAGGGGAGAGTAGAGTACCAGGAGAGTACCTCGTCCGGGAGGCAGAGGGATACCTGGGCCTGAAGGCAGGGGGGACCAGGGTCGAGAAACAGGGGGGACCAGGGCAGGGAGGTAAAGGGGGAGTAAGGCCTGGTGGCAGAGGGGGCCCAGGGCCAAGAGGCAGCGCGGACCAGGGCCGAGAGGCAGAGGGGGTCCAGGGCCGAGAGGCAGAGAGAGTCCAGGGCTAAGAGGCAAGGGGACCCAGGTCAGAGAGGCAGAGGGGCACCAGCGGTGGGAGGCAGAGGGGGTCCAGGGCCAAGAGTCAGAGGGCGACCAGGGCTGAGAAGCAGGAGGGGACCAGGGCGGGGAGGCAGAGGGGGACCAGGGCTGGGTGGCATGAGCGGACCAGGGTGAGGAGGCAGAGGGGGACCAGGGCTGGGAGATAGAGGGGAACCCGGGTTGGGGCGAAGAGAGACCCAAGGGCCTTGAGGGAGAAGGTGACCAGAACCTTGAGGCACAACGTGTCCAGGGCTGGTAGGCAGAGGGGTACCAAGGCAGGGCGGCAGAGGTGGACCAGGGCAAGGAGGCTGAATGGTCCCTGGGCTGGGAGACAAGGCAACCAGGGCCTGGAGGTAGAGGGGACCCGGGGCCAGGATGGAGAGAGACCCAAGGGCCTGGAGGTAGAAAGAGACCAGGGTCTGGAGGCACAGAAGGTCCAGGGCCGGGAAGCAGCCGAGGGGTGCCAGGGCCAGGAGGCAGTTGGGTAACTGGGCCATGACACAGAGGGACCAGGACAGGAAGGCAGAGGGGTACCTTGGCCAGGAGATGGGGAACTGGGGCCGGGAGGTAGTGGGAGACCAGGGCTGAGAGGTGGGGCGGATTGGGGCAGGGAGGCATGGGGGACGAGGGACGGAAAGTAGAGAGGACCCTGGGCTGGAACATAGAGAGACTCAAGGTCCTGAAGGCAGAAGAAAAACAGGTCCAGATGGCATTCTGGGACGAGGGCCGGGAGGAAGAGGGGAACCAGGGCAGGGTGGTAGAGGGGAACCAGGGCCAGGAGTCAGAGGGGTACCTGGGCCAGGAGACGGGGGAACAAGGCCAGCAGGTAGAGGGGACCCAGGGCCGGGATGGAGAGTGACCCAAGGGCCTGGAGTTCGACCGGGGCCGGGAGGCACAGAGCTACCAGGGCCTGGAGGCAGAAGGGAACCAGGGAAACACGCCAGAAGGGGACCATGGCCCGGAGTCAGAAGGTTACCTCTGCTGGGAGACGGGGGGGCAGGGCCGGGAGGACGAGGGGGACCAGGCCAGGGAGGCAGAGTGTTACCTTGGCCGAGAGGTAGAGGCGGACCACGGCTGAGAGGCAGAGGAGTACCAGGGCCGAGACGCAGTGGGGGACCAGTGCCAGGAGGCAGAGGTGCACATGGGCTGGGAGACGGGGTCCAGGGATGGGAGGCAGTGGGGGACCAGTGCCAGGAGGCACTGCGGTACTTGGGCCGGTAGATCGACGTGGACCAGGGCTGGGAAGGAGAGAGAGCCCAGGTCCTGGAGGTAGAGGGAGACCAGGGCTGTGACGTAGGGGGGAACCAGGACGGGGAGGAAGAGGGGGACCAGGGTCAGGAGGCAGAGGAGTACCTTGGCCGGGAGGCAGGGGGACCAAGGCTGGGAGGCAGAGAGGTACCAGGGCCGGCAGTCAGGGGGACCAGGGCCGAGTGACAGAGGGTGACCAGAGCCAAGAGACGGGGGACCAGGGTCAGAAGGTAGAGAAGTACCTTGGCCTGGAGGTAGAGGGGACCCAAGGCCGGGACGTAGAGAGACCTAAGGGCCTGGAGGTAGAGGGAGCCCAGGGCCAGGGGACACCGAGGGACCAGGGCCGGGAGGCACCAAGGGACCAGGGCAGGGAGGCAGGGAGGGACCAGGGCTAGGAGACAGAGGGGTACCCGGTCCGGGTGGCAAAGGGGTACCTGAGTCGGGAGACAGGGGGGCCAGGGCTGGGAGGCAGTGGGGCACCTGGGCTGGGAGATGAGGTCCTGGGCCGGGAGGCAGAGGGGGGCCAGGGCTGGGAGGGAGAGCGGATCCTGGGACAGGACCGAGTGAGACCCAAGGACCTGGAGGTAGTACGGAGACCAGGGATGGGAAACACAGAGGGAACAGGTTTAAGAAGCATAGGGAGACCATGGCAGGGAGGTAGAGGGGGACCAGGGCCAGGAGGCAGAGGGGTACGTGGGTTGGGAAACAGGGGAACCAGGGCCAGTACTTAGAGTGGACCCCGGGACGGGACGGTGAGTGACCCAAGGTCCTGGAGGTAGAAGGAGACCCAGGGCTGGGAGTCCCAGAGGGACCAGTGTCGGGAGGAAGAGGGGGACTATGTTGTCAACTTGTACTTCCCAATCGCTTAGTACAGTGCTCTGCACGCAGTAAGGTCTCAATAAATAAGATTGAATGAATAAGGAATGACTAGGGCAGGGTAACAGAGGGGGACCAGGGCCGGGAGGCAGAGGGGCACTTGGGCTGGGAAATGGGGCACTTGGCTGGGAGGCAGAGGGGGACCAGGGCCAGGAGGCAGCGGGGTACCTGGGCGCGGAGGCAGAGGGCGACCAGGGCTGAGAGTCCAGTGGGACCAGGGCCGGGAGGCAGAGTGGGACCAGTACTGGGAGGGAGAGGGTGCCCAGGGCCAAGAGCAGGGGGGACCAGGGCCAGGAGGCAGAAGGGGACCAGGGCCAGGAGGCAGAGGGGTACCTGGGCCAGGAGACAGGAGGATCAGGGCAGGATCAGGGTGGCGGGGTAGCTGGGTCTGGAAGGTAGACCAGACCTGGGAGGTAGAGGGGACTCAGGGCCAAGACAGAGAGAGACTCAAGGGCCTGGAGGTAGAGGAGACCAGGGCCGGGAGGCAGAGTGGGACCAGGACAGGGCGGCAAAGGGTGACCGGTTCGGCAGGCAGAGAGGTAACTGGGCTGGGAGGCTGAGGAGGACTAGGGACGTGAGGTGGGGGGACCAGGGCAGGGAGGCAGAAGGGGACCAGTACCGGGAGGTAGAGGAAAACCAGGGTCGGGAGGCAGGGGGGTATCTGGACTGGGAAACAGGAGGACCAGGGCTTGGTGGTAGAGTGGTACCTGTTGTAGAAGACATGAGTACCTGGGCCGGTTGGTAGAGGGGATCCAGGGCCGGGAAGGAGTGAGGGACCGGGGCCTGTAGGTAGAGGAATACCAGGACCGGGAAACACAGTGTGCCAGAACCGGGAAGTAGAGGGCGACCATGGTGGGGAAGCACAGGGGGACCAGGGCCAGGAGGCAGAAGGGTACCTGGTCCGGGAGACAGGAGGACCAGGCCCAAGCAGCAGAGTGGGACTAGGGCAGGGAAGCAGAGGGGGACTAGTGCCAGGAGGCAGATGAGTACCTGGCCTGGGAGGTAGAAGGGGACCAGGGCCAGGAGGCAGCGGGGTACCTGAGCCGGGAGACAGATGGGGACAAGGGCTGAATTGCGCTCGGGACCAGGGCAGGGAGACAGAAGGGGACTAGGACTGGGAGGCAGAGGGGGACCAGAGCAGGGTGGAAGAGGGGTACCTGGGCTGGAAGACGGGGTCCCGGTCTGATAGCCTGAAGGGGACCTGGTCGAAGAGGCAGTGCGGTATCTTGGCCGGGAGGCAGAGGGAGACCAGGGTTGAGAAGCCTTGAGGACCAGGGCAGGGGGGCAGAGGGGGAGCAGGACTGGACGCCAGAGGATTACCTGGGATGGGAGGCAGAGGGTAACCAGGGTTAAGAGGCAGAGGGGTACCTGGACCGAAGCACGGGGGGTACTAGGGCAGGGAGGCAGAGAGAGACCTAAGTGGGAAACTGGGAGAACAAGGCCAGGAGGTAGACGGGACCAGGGCCGGCACGGAGAGAGACCCAAGGGCCTGGAGGTAGAAGGATACCAGAGCCGGTACTAGCAGAGGGTCCAGGGCCAGTAGGCAGAGGAGAACCAGGGCTGGGCAGCAGGAGGGGGCCAGGGCCAGGAGGCAGAAGGGTACCTGGGCCAGTAGACTGGGACCAGGGCCGGGAGGTAGAGGGGACCCAGGGCCAGGAGGGAGAGAGACCCAAGAGCCTGAAGGTAGAAGGAGACCAGGGACGGGAGGCACAGAGGGACCAGGGTCGTGAGGCAGAGGGTGACCAGGGCCGGGCGGTAGAAGGGGACCAGGGCCATGAGGCAGAGGGCTACCAGGGCCAGGAGGCAGAGGGGCACCTGGTCCGGGAGACAGGGGGACAAGGGCAGGGAGGCAGAGGGGAACCAGGGCTGGGAAGCAGAGTGGGATCAGGGCGGGGAAGCAGAGAGGGTGCAGGGCCAGGAGGCAGAGGAGTACCCCGTCCGGAAGACAGGGGGGACCAGGTCTGGGAGGCAGTGGTGTACCTGATTGGGAAGACAGGTGGACCAAGTCCGGGAAGCAGGGGGACGTAGGCCACGAGGAAGAGGGGACCCAGGCAGGATGGAGAGAGGGGCCAGGGCCTGGACGTAGAGGGAGAGCAGTACTGGAAGGAAGAGGGGGACCAGGACAGGGTGGCAGTGGGGAGACCAGGACTGAGAAGCCGGAGGAGACAAGGGCCTGGAGGCAGGGAGGGACAGGGTTAGGAGGAAGCGGGGTACCTGCGCCAAGAGACGGGGGACCAGGGCCGGAAGGCAGAGGGGGACCAGGGCCGGGAGGCAGAGGGGTACCAGGGCCAGTAGACAGGGGGACCAGAGCCAGGTGTCAGAGAGGTACCTGTACCGGGAACAGAGGGACCAGGGCCGGGAGGAAGAGGGGTACCTGGGCCGGGAGACAGGGGGACCAGAGCCGGGAGGCAGAGTGGTGCCTGCGCCGGGAGACAGGGGGACTAGTGTCTGGAGACAGAGGGGGACCAGGGCCGGCAGGCTGAGGGGAACCAAGGCCAGGAGGCAGAGGGGGACCAGGGCCAGGAAACGGGGACCCGGGCCCGCATATAGGGCGGTACCCCTGCTTCCCTACACTTGTCCCCCTCGCTTCTCCTATGTAAAGGGGAACTAGGGCTGAAAGGCAGAAGGGAACCGGGGACGAGAGGCGCGGGTGGACCGAGGCAGGCTGGCAGAGGGTTACCCGGGCTGGGAGGCAGAGGGGGACCTGGGCCGAGAAGCGGGGGGGACAAGGGCGGGGAGGGAGAGGGGTCCCTGGGCCAGGAGGTAGAGGGGGACCAAAGCCTAGAAGTGGTGGGGACCAGGGCAGGTAGGCAGAGGGGTACCTGGGCTCAGAGACAGGACCTAGGCCGGGAGGTAGAGGGTCCTGTGGCCGGGACGGAGAGAGGGGCCAGGGCCTGGAAGTAGAGTGAGAACAGGGGGACCAAGGCCCGGAGGTTGAGGGGACTCATGGCCGGGACGGAGAGAGACCCAGTGACCTGGAGGTAGACGGAGACCAGGGCCCGGAGGCTCAAAGGGACCAGGGCCGGAAAGCAGAGGGTGACCAGAGCCTGGCAGCAGAGGGGGACCAGGGTCGGGAGGCAGAGGGGTACCTGGGCCTGTATACAGGGGTACCTAGGCCGGTAGGTAGAGGAATCCAGGGCCGGGACGGAGAGATGGGCCAGGGCCTGGAGGAAGAGGGAGACCAGGGCTGGCAGGTACAAGGGGATCAGTGCCGGGAAACACAGGGGGACCAGGGCCGAGAGTTACGAGGCGACGAGGGCTGGGGGTGACCAGGGAACAAATGCCGCTAGTCAGAGAGCGACCAGGTCCGGGCAGAAGATGGGGACCAAGGCCTAGAGATAGATTGGACCTAGGGCCGGAGGGAGAAGGGTACCGGGACCAAAAAGTAAGGTGGGACAAGTGCTGAAAGGCAGAGGGTGACCAAGGCCAGGAGGCAGAAGGGGACCATGGTCAGCAGGCAAAAGGGTACATTGGCCGGGAGACAGGGAGATCAGGGCCGGTTGGTAGAGGGGACCCGGGGCTGGGAAGGAGAAAGACCCAATGGCCTGCAGGTAGAGGGAGACCAAGGCCAGGAGGCAGAGAGGGACCAGGGCCGGGAGGCAGAGAATGACCTGGGCTGGGAGGCACAGAGCGACCTAGGCAGGGAGACAGAGGGGGACCAGGGCGGGGAGGCAGAGGGGGACCAGGGCCAGGAGGTAGAGGGTTACCTGGGTGGGGAGATGGGGGACCAGGGCAGAATGGCAGAGAGATACCTGGGACAGGAGAGGGGGGCCTAGGGCCGGGAGGTAGAGGGGACCCAGAGCCGGGACAGAGAGAGACCCAACGGGCTGGAGTTAGAAGGAGACCAGGGCCGGGAGGCACAGAAGGACAAGGGCCGGGAGACAGAGGGGAACCAAGGTAGGCTGGCAGAGTGGTACCAGGGCTAGGAGACAGAAGGGTACCAGGGCCGGGAGACAGGGAGACCAGGGCCGGGAGGCAGAGGTGTACCTGGGCCGGGAGGCAGATGGGGACCAGGGTAGTTTGGCAGAGTGGGACCAGGGCCAGGTGGCAGAAGGGTACCTGAGCCGGGAGACAGGGGGACAAGGGTCACGAGGCAGAGGGAGACCTGGACCGGGGAACAGGGGGACCAGGGCCTGGAGGTACAGGGGTACCAGGGTCGGATAACAGGGGAATCAAGGCCAGGTGGTGGAGGGGACCCAGGGCCGGGAAAGAGAGAGATCCAAGGGCCTGGAGGTAGAGGGAGTGTAGGTCCAGAAGGCAGAGAGGTACCTGGGCCGGGAAGCAGAGGGGGACCAGGGCCGGGAGCTACAAGGCGACAAGGGCTGGGAAGACCCGGGTCACCAATGCCGTTAGGCAGAGTGGGACCAGGTCTCGGTGGTAGATGGGGAGTAAGGCGGGGAGGTAGAGGGGACCTAGGGATGGAGGGAGAAGGGGACCAGCGTCGGAATGTTGGCAGAGGGCCAGGGTCAGAAAGTAAAGTGGGTTCAGGGCTGAAAGGCAGAGGGGTCCAGGGCCGAGAGGCTGGGGGGACCAGGGCAGGGAGGCATATGGGGATCAAAGCCAGAAGGCAGAAGCGTACCTGGGCAGGGAGACAGGGGGACTAGGGCCGGGAGCTAGAGGATACTCAGGGCCAGGACGGAGAGAGACCCAAGGAACTGGAGGTAGAAGGAGATCAGGCCCAGGAGGCAGAGGGGGACCAGGACAGGGCGTCAGAGTGGGACAAGGGCCAGAAGACAGGGGGATACCGGCCGGGGCCGGTAGGCAAAGGGGGACCGAGGCTGAGAATTGGGAGGGACCAGGGCAGAGAGGCAAGAGGGGACCAGGGCCAGGAGGTCGAAGGGGACCAGGGATGAGAGGCAAGGGGGACCCTGGATGGGCGACAGAGGGAGAACCAGGCCGGGAGGCAGTAGGGTACCAACTTGGCCAGGAGGCAGAGGGGGACCAGGGCCTGGAGGCGTAGTGGTACCAGTGCAGGTATTCAGAGGGGGACCAGGGCCAGAAAGAAGGGTACCTGGATCGGGATACAGGGATATCAAGGCGGGGGGTCAGAGGGTTAACTGGGCTGAGAGATGGAGGAGCAGGGCAGGGAGGCAGAGGGTGACCAGGGTTAGGAGGCTGTGGCGTACCTGGGCTGGGAGGTAGAGAGGGACCAGGGCCTAGATGTGAGGGTGTTCAGGACCAAGAGGAGGAGGGGAACCAGGGCCTGGAGGTCTAGTGGCACCAGTACAGGTAGGCAGAGGGGGACCAGGGGCAGAAGGCAGGGGGGGTACCTGGGCCGGGTAACAGGGGGACCTGGTCTGGGAGGCAAAGGGGAACCCGGGCCGAGAAGCAGGGCGGGACCAGGGAAGGGAGGAAGAGGGGGACCAGGGTGGGAAGGCAGAGGGGAAACAGGTTCGGGAGGTATTGGGGTAACTATCATCTCTACGCTGATGACACCCAAATCTACATCTCTGCCCCTGCTCTCTTCCTCCCTCCAGGCTCGCATTTCTTCCTGCGTTCAGGACATCGCCATCTGGATGTCTGCCCACCACCTAAAACTCAACATGTCCAAGACTGAACTCCTTGTCTTCCCTCCCAAACCCTGCCCTCTCCTTGACTTTCCCATCACTGTTGACGGCACTACCATTCTTCCCGTCTCACAAGCCCGCAACCTTGGTGTCATCCTCGACTCCGCTCTCTCGTTCACCCCTCACGTCCAATCCGTCACCAAAACCTTCCGGTCTCACCTCCCCAACATCCCCAAGATCCGCCCTTTCCTCTCCGTCCAAACCGCTACCCCGTTCGTTCAAGCTCTCATCCTATCCTGTCTGGATTACTATATCAGCCTCCTCTCCGATCTCCCATCCTCCTGTTTCTCCCCACTTCAATCCATACTTCACGCCGCTTCCCGAATTGTCTTTGTCCAGAAACACTCTGGGCATGTTACTTCCCTCCTCAAAAAAACACCAGTGGCTACCAATCAATCTACGCATCAGGCAGAAACTCCTTGCCCTCGGCTTCAAGGCTCTCCTACCTCACCACCCTTCTCTCCTTCTACAGCCCAGTCCTCACCCTCTGCTCCTCTGCCGCTAATCTCCTCACCGTGCCTCACCGGCCCAAGTCATCCCCCTGGCCTGGAATCCCCTCCCTCCGCACATTCGCCAAGCTAGCTCTCTTCCTCCCTTCAAGGCCCTACTGAGACCTCACCTCCTCCAGGAGGCCTTCCCGGACTGAGCCCCTTCCTTCCTCTCCCTCTCCTCCCCCTCTCCATCCCCCCCGCCTTACCTCCTTCCCCTCCCCACAGCACCTGTATATATGTATATATGTTTGTATGTATTTATTACTCTATTTATTTATTCATTTTATTTGTACATATTTATTCTATTTATTTTATTTTGTTAATATGCTTCGTTTAGTTCTCTATCTCCCCCTTCTAGACTGTGAACCCACTGTTGGGTAGGGACCGTCTCTATATGTTGCCAACTTGTACTTCCCAAGAGCATAGTACAGTGCTCTGCACACAGTAAGTGCTCAATAAATACGATTTAATGAGTGAATGAAATTGGGGTACCTGGGCCTGGAGACTGGTGAACCAGGGCCAGGAGGTAGAGGGGACCAAGGACCGGGATGGAGAGAGACCCAAGGGCCTGGAGGTAGAAGGAGACCAAGTCCGGGCTGCACAGAGGGACGAGGGAGGGGAGGCAGATGGGTACCTGGGTCAGGAGATATGGGGATGACGGCCAAGAGGCAGAGGTGTACCAGGCCGGGAGATGGGCAGCAGGGCCGGGTTGTATATGGGACCCAGGGCTGGGACGGAGAGGGGGACCCGGCCCTGGAGACAGAGAGGGACCAGGGCCTGGAACCATAGGGGACCCAGTGTCAAAATGCAGGGGGGTACCTGGGCCGGGAGGCAGACGGTGACCTGAGCCAGGAAGCTGAGGGGTACCTGAGCAGGGAGGCAAAGGGGGACCCGGGCGGAAAAGCAGGGGCGACAAGGGCAGGGAGGCAGAGGGGGACTAGGTCCGGGCGGCCGAGGGAGACCAGGGCCTGGAGGCGGAAAGCCACCAGGACTAGGGGGCAGAGGGGTACCTGGACCAGGAAGCAGAGGGACCAGGGCCAGGAGGCAGAGGGGTACCTGGGCCAGGAGACATGGGGACGGCGGATGGGAGGCAGAGGGGTACTTGGGCCGGCGGTCAGAGGGACCAGGGCCGAGTAGCAGAGGGAGACCAGGGCCGGGAGGCAGGGGGACCAGGACCAGGATACAGCGGGGTACCTTGGCCGGGAGACAGGGGGACAAAGGCCGGGGGGTAGAGGGGTTACGTGGTCCAGGAGACCCGGGGACCAGGGTAGGTGCCTAGAGGGATACTTGAGCCCATAGACAGGGGAACCAGGGCCAAGAGGCAAACGGGGACCACAGCCGAGACAGAGGGATACCAGGGCAGGGACACAGGGTGGAACCAGAGCCGGGAGGCAGAGGGGCACCTGGGCTGGGAGACAGGGTTCAGGGCTGGGAGGCAGAGGGGTACCTGTGCTGGGAGATGGGGGACCAGGTTCGGGAAGCAGAGGGGACCAGGATCTGGAGGCAGAGGGGGATCAGGGCCAGGAGGCAGAGGGGTACCTAGGCTGGGAGATGGAGGACCAAGGTCGGGAAGCAGAGGGGACCAGGGCCGGGAGGCAGAGGGGCATCATGGCCCGGAAACGGGGACCAGGGCCTGGAGGAAGAGGGGGACAAGGGCCAGGAGACAAAGTGGTACCTGGGCCCAGAGGCAAAGGGGGACCAGGGCTGAGAAGCGAGGGGAAACCAGGGTCGGGGCGCAGAGGGGCCGGGAGATGGGGACGAGGGCCGTGAAGCGGTGGGGACAAGGTCAGGGAGGCAGAGGGGAGTCAGGGCCGGGTGGAAGAGGGGGACCAAGGCCGTTAGACAGAGGTACCTGGACCGGGAGGCAGAGGGTTACCTGGGCTGGAGACGGGGACCAGTGCTGGGAGTCAGAGGGGTACCTGTGCCCGGAGACAGTGGGATTAGGGCTGAGAAGCAGAGGGGACCCAGGGCCGAGAGGCGGGCGGTCACCTGGTCAGACAGGCAGAGGCAGACCAGGGCTGGGAAGCAGAGGGGGTCCAGGACGTGAACGCAGAGGGGGACCAGGGCCGGGAGACAGAGTGGGACCAGGGCTGGGAGGCAGAGAGGCACCAGAGCAGGGAAAGGGGGATCAGGCTGGCAGGCATAGGGGTATCTCCCTGCCCTTGTTTCCCCCCCGCCCCGCTTCTCAGAAGTAAAGGAGAACTAGGGCCGAAGGTCAGAGGGGAACCAGGGACGTGTGTCAAGGGGTGACCAAGGCAGGGAGGCAGAGGGGGACCAGGGCCGGGAGGCAGAGGGTGACCAAGGTGGGGAGGCAGAGGAGGTCCATGGCCAGGATTTAGAAGGGTACCTGGGCCAGAAGACCGGGGAAACAGGGCCCGGAGATTGAGGGGATTCAGGACTGGGAGGCAGAGGGGGACCCCGGCAGGCCGGCACTGGGGGACCAGGGCCAGGAGGCAGAGGAGTACCTGGGCTGGGAGACGGGGGACCAGGGCCGGGAGGAAGAGGGGGACTAAGGCCAGGGGCAGAGCGGTACCTGGGCCAGAAGGCAAAGAGCGACCAGGGCCGAGAAGTGGGGACCAGGGCCGACAGGCAGAGGGGTTACTCTGCCTCCCTGCCCTTGTCCCCCTGTTTCCTGGAACAAAAGGGAAACTAGGGTTGGCAAGCTCAGGGGAACCTGGGATGGGAAGCAGAGAGGGACCAGGAAAGGGTGGTACGGGGGATCCGGGCCAAGAGGAGGGGGGGCCAGGGCAGGGAGGTAGAGGGGGACCTTGGCAGGGAGGCAGAGGGGGACCAGGGCTAGGAGCCAGAGGGGTACGTGGCCAAGAGGAAAAAGGGGACCAGAGTAGAAAAGCGGGGGGGACAAGGGCAGGCAGGCAGAGGGGGCCCTGGTTCTGGAGACAGGGGGACCAGGGCCAGGAGGTAGAGGGGACCCAGGGCCAGGACGGAGAGAGACCCAAGGGCCTGGAGGTAGAAGACCAGGGCCGGGAGGCACCGAGGGGGACCAGGAAATGGCGGCAGAGGGGGAACCAGGCCAGGAGGCATAGGGCTACCTGGGCCGGGAGGCAGAGGGGGACCAGGGCTGAGAGACGGGGGGTACTGGGGCAGGAGGGCTTAGGAGGACGATGGCCGGGAGGCAGAGGGGGACCAAGGTAGGGAGAAAAGGGGGACCAGGGCCAGGAGGCAGAGGGGTACCTGGGGTGCGAGACATGGGGACCAGGGCCGACAAGTAGAGGGGACCCAGGGCCGTGACGGAGAGAGATCCAAGAGCCGGGCCGGGAGGCACAGAGGGACGAGGGCCGGGAGGCAACGGAGGACCAGGGCAGGGTGGCAGTTGGAGACCAGTGTCAGGAGGCAAAGGGGTACCTGGGCTGGGAAACAGGGGGACCAGGACCAGGAGACAGAGGGGGACCAGTGCCAGGAGGAAGAGGGGTATCTGGGTCGGAAGGCAGAGGGGGACCAGGACCGAGAAGCAGGGGAGTCCATGGCAGGGAGGTAGAAGGGGAGCAGGGCAGGGAGGCAGAAGGGTACCACGGCAGGGCGGCAGATGGGGACCAGGCCTAGGAGGCAGAGGGGTACCTGTGCTGGGAGAAGGGGGACCGGGGCCGGGAGACAGAGGGGGTCCAGGGCCAGGAGGCAGAGGGGTACCTGGTCCAGGAGGCAGAGGGGTACCTGGGCTGGACGGCAGAGGGGGACCAGGGCCAAGAAACAGGGGGGACCAGGTCAGGGAGGTAGAAGGGGACCCGGGCTGGGAGGTAGGGGGTGACCTGGGCAGGGGGGCAGAGGGGGACCAGGTCCAGGAGCCAGAGGGTTACGTGGGCCGAGAGGAAAAAGGAGACCAGAGTCGAAAAGTGGGGGGGACAAGGGCAGGCAGGCAGAGGGGTACCTGCCTCTGGAGACAGGGGGAACAGGGCCAGGAGGTAGAGGGGACCCAGGGCCAGGACGGAGAGAGACCCAAGGGCCTGGAGATAGAACTCCAGGGCCGGGAGGCACCGAAAGGGACCAGGAAAGGGCGGCAGAGGGGGACCCGGGCCAGGAGGCATAGGGCTACCTGGGCCGGGAGGCAGAGGGGGACCAGGGATGAGAGACGTGGGGTAGTGGGGCAGGAAGTAATAGGAGGACGATGGCCGGGAGGGAGAGGGGGACCAGAGTAGGGAGGCAGGGGGGACTAGGGCCAGGGAGCAGAGGGGTACCTGGGGCGGGAGACAGGGGAACCAGGGCCGGCAAGTAGAGGGGACCCAGGGCCGTGACGGAGAGAGACCCAAGAACCTGGAACTAGAAGGACAGCAGGGCCGGGAGGCAGCGGAGGACCAGGGCATGGTGGCAGAGGGGGACCAGTACCAGGAGGCAAAGGGGTACCTGGGCTGGGAAACAGGGGGGCCAGTGCCAGGAGAAAGAGGGGTACCTGGGTCGGAAGGCAGAGGGGGACCAGGACCGAGAAGCAGGGTGGACCAGGGCAGGGAGGTAGAAGGGGAGCAGGGCAGGGAGGGAGATGGGGAGCACGGCAGGGCGGCAGAGGGGTACCTGTGCCGGGAGAAGGAGCACTGGGGCCGGGAGACAGAGGGTGTCCAGGGCCAGGAGGCAGAGCGGTAAACTGGTCCAGGAGTCAGAGGGGTACCTGGTCTAGGAGGTAGAGGGTTACCTGGTCTGGAAGGCAGAGGGTTACCTGTGCTGGAAGGCAGAGGGGGACCAGGGCCAAGAAACGGGGCGGGGGGGACCAGGGCCGGGAGGCAGAGGTAGACCAGGGCATGGCGTCAGAGGGTGACCAGGGCCCAGAGGCAGCAGGGGTCCAGGGCTGAGAGGCAGGGAGAACCAGGACAGGGATGCAGAGGGGGACCAGGGATGGGAGGCAGAGGTGGTCCAGGATGTGGAAGCAGAGGAGGACCAGCGACAGGAAGCAGAGAGGGCTACATTGGTTGGGAGACAAGGGGATCAGGTCTGGGAGGTAGATGGGACCCCGGGACAGGACGGTGAGTGACCCGAGGGCCTGGAGGTAGAAGGAGACCAGGGCTGGGAGGCAGAGGGGGACCAGGGCAGGGCAGCAGAGGGGGACCAGGGCCGGGAGGCAGGGGGTCCCTGGGATGGGAGATGGGGTCTTGGGCCGGGAGGCAGAGGGGGACCAGGGCCGGAAGGCAGAGGGGTACCTGGACTGGGAGACGGGGTCCTGGGCCAGGAGGCAGGGGGGGACCAGGGTCGGGAGGTAGAGGGAGCCCTGGGCCGGGACGGAGTGAGACCCAAGGGCCTGGAGGTATTAAGAAGACCAGGGATGGGAGGCACAGAGTGACCAGGTTCGAGAGGCATAGGGATACTATGGCAGGGCGACAGAGGGGGACCAGGGCCGAGAGGCAGAGGGGGAATAGGGCCGAGAGGCGGGGGGGATCCAGGACTGGGAGGGAAAGGGGGACCAGGTCGTGGAGGTAGAGGGGGACCAGGGCCAGGAAGCAGGGGGTACCTGGGCTGGGACATGTGGGACCGGGTTCGGAAGGCAGAGGGGGACAAGTGCCGGGCGGCACAGGGGGACTAGGACGTGGAAGCCGAGGTGGACCAGGGCCAGGAGGCAGAGGGGTACCTGGGCCTGGAGGCAGAGGCGGACCAGTGCTGGGAGGCAGAGTGGTACCTGTGCCGGGAGATGAGGGACCAGGGCCTGGAGGAAAATGGGGACTAGGGCCTGGAGGCAGAGGGGTACCTGGCCAGGAGGCACAGGGGGACCAAGGCCTGTGGCGATGGGGACCAGAACAGGGAGGCAGAGGGGAACCTGGGCTGGGAGACAGGGGGACCAGAGCCGGGAGATAGAGAGGAACCCACGGCAGGGACGGAGAGAGACCCAAGAGTGTGAAGGTAGAGGGAGACCAGGACCAGGAGGCACAGAGGGACCGGGGCTGGGAGGCAGAGGGGGACCAGGGCCTGGAGGCAGAGGAGGACCAGGGCCAGGAGGCAGAGGACTACCTGGGCTGGGAGACAGGTGGACCAGGACAGGGAGGCAGAGGGGTATCTGGGCCAGTGGACAAGGGGACCAGGTCCTGTGGCAGACCTAACATCTGGCCCATCAATTACTGGGCCTAAATAGTAAGCCAGGCCCCCCGGCCTTCCGTGCTCACAGGAAGACCTACAAGGAACAATGAAGGAAGTCAGGCTGCTAGATCAATAACTTGGCGCCGTTCTGAAAATTGCCTTAGGAACGTGCCTATCTAAGCATAAGCTCAGCCGTGCTGGCTCAGCCTTGCTGATAAGCTCAGCCTCGCTGATAAGCTTGCGGTCATCCGCCTGTCACCTGACTCCCTTGACGCTCCTCACTGTATAAAATCCTCCACGGTGTGCTGAACAAACAGTCCCCTTGTCCACCTTGAGACTCGCCTGGCCTGTGTTCTTCCATTGCGCGTGCCCGTCTCCCCACAGCGCCGGACGCGTGGAGACAGACGGCAACAAGGTCCAAGATTCAGAGGGGGACCAGGGCTGGGAGGCATGGTGGGGACCAGGGCCAGAAGGCAGAGGGGTACCTGGCTGGGAGGTCTAGGGGGACCAAGGCCTGGTGGCAGAGGGGTACCTGGACCGGGAGACAGGGGGACCATGGCAGGGAGCAAGAGGGGTGCCTGTGCGGGGAGACAGAGGGACCAGGGCTGAGAGGCAGAGGGGGACCAGGGCTAGGAGGCAGAGGGCTTCCTGCACCGGGAAACAGGGGGACCAGTGCCAGGAGGTAGCGGAGACCCTGGACCAGGACAGAGAGTAAGACCAGGGCCTGGAGGTTGAGGGAGACCAGGGCCGGGAATCACAGAGGGACCAAGGCCGGGAAGCAGACGGGGATCAGGGCGGGGAGGCAGAGGGGGACCAGGGATAAGAGACAGAGGTTACCTGGGCCGGGAGACAGGGGGACCAGGGCCGGGATTCAGGGGGGTACAGGAGGACAGGAGGACTGGGGCTGAGAAGCAGAGTAGGACCGGGGCTGAGAAGCAGAGGAGAAGCAGGCCCGAGAGGCATAGGGGACCAGGGCAGGGAGGCAGATGGGAACCAGGGCGGGTAGGCAGAGGCGGACCAGGGCCAGGAGGCAGTGGGGTACCTAGGCTGGGAGGTAGAGGGGACCCGGGGCCGGGACAGAGACTCACCCAAGGGCCTGGAGGTAGAAGGAAACCAAGGCCGGGGATCAGGGCCAGGAAGCAGAAGAGTAAGTGGGCCGGGAGACGGGAGACCAGGGCTTGGAGACAGAGGGTGACCTAGACCAAGAGGCTGAGGGTTACCTGGGTAGGGAGGCAAAGGGGGACCGGGGTGGGGGGCGGCAAGGGCAGGGAGGCAGAGGAGGACCAGGATCGGGAGGCCGTTGGGGATCAGGGCAAGTAGGCAAAGGGGGACTAGGTCCAGGAGGCAGAGGGGTACTTGGGTCGGGAGTTGGGGGACCAGGGCCATAGGGGTCCTGGGTCAGTAGTCAGAGGGTGACCACGGCTGCAGGCAGAGGGGTACCTGGACCGGGACACAAAGGGACTAGGGCCGGGAGGTAATGGGCTACCTGGGTTGGAGGTCATGGGGACCAGGACCGGTTGGTAGAGGGTCCCAGTGCCGGGATTGAGGAAGGCGCCAGGGCATGCAGGTAGAGGGAAACCAGGGCTGGCAGAACAGGGGGACCCATGGCCGGGACGGAGAGTGACCCAGTGGCCTGGAGGTAGAGGGAGGCCATGGTCGGGAGGCTCAAAGGGACCAGGCCCGGGAGGCAGAGGACGACCTGGTCCTGGAGTTACAGGAGGACCAGGGCCAGGAGGCAGAGGTGTACCTGGGCCAGGAGACGGGAGACGAGGGTCGGAAGGCAGAGAGGGACCAGGGCCAGGAGTCAGAGGGGGACCATGGTTGGGAAATGGGGATCAGGGCCGGGAGGCAAAAGGGGACCAGGGCCGAGAAGCATGGGGGACAAGGTCAGGGAGGTAGAGGTGGACCAATGAAAGGAGCTAGAGGGGGACCAGGGCCGGTAGACAGGGGGACCGGGACCAGGAGGTAGAGGGTTTCCTGGGCCAGGAGACGGGACCTAGGGCTGAGAAGCAGAGGGGAACCAGGGCCGAGAGGCGGGGGTGACCAGGTCAGAGAGGCAGAGGCCGGCCAGGTCTCGGAAGCAGAGGGAGACCAGGGCCGGTAGACAGGGGGACCAGGGTCGGGAGGCCGAGGGATATCTGGGCCCGGAGTTGGGAGCGAGGGCTGAGAAGCAGTGGGGACAAGGTCAGAGAGTCAGAGGGGGGATCAGGGCTGGGAGAAAGAGGAGGATCAGGGCCGGTAGACAGTGGGACCAGGGCCGGGAGGCAGAGGGGTACCTGGGCCGGGAGACAGTCGTGGATCAGGGCAGAGAGGCAGAGAGATACCTGGGCCGGGGGACAAGGGAACCAGGGCCAAGAGTCAGAGGGGGACCAGGACCACTAGGCAGGAGGGGACCAGGGCGGGGAGGTAGAAGGGGACCAAGGCCATCAGGCTGAGAAGTACCTGGGCAGGGATGCAGATGGGGACCGGGACCAGAAGGCGGAGGGACCAGGTCCAGGAGGCAGAGGGGTACCAGGGACAGGAGGCCAAGGTGGCCAGGAATGAGAAGCGGGGGTGACAAGGGCAGGAAATCAGAGGGGCCAGGGCCCGGAGGCAGAGGGGGACCAGGGCCGGGAGGTAGAAAGGTACCTGGGCTAGGAGACAGGGGGACCAGCGCTGAGAGGCAGGGGGCAACCAGGTCATAGACGCAGAGGCTTACCAGGGCCGGGAGGCAGCGGAGTACCTGCCCCTCTCTCTGCCCCTCTCTCTCTACATCTCTGCCCCTGCTCTCTCTCCCTCCCCCCAGGCTCGCATCTCCTCTTGCCTTCAGGACATCTCCATCTGGATGTCTGCCCGCCACTTAAAACTCAAAATGTCCAAGACTGAACTCCTTGTCTTCCCTCCCAAACCCTGCCCTCTCCCTGACTTTTCCATCACTGTTGACGGCACTACCATCCTTCCTGTCTCACAAGCCCGCAGCCTTGGTTTCCTCCTCGACCCCGCTCCCTCGTTCACCCCTCACATCCAAGCCGTCGCCAATACCTGCCTATCTCACCCCCGCAACATTGCCAAGATCCGCCCTTTCCTCTCCATTCAAACCGCTACCCTGCTCGTTCAAGCTCTCATCCTATCACGTCTGGATTACTGTATCAGCCTCCTCTCAGATCTCCCATCCTCCTGTCTCTCCCCACTTCAATCCATACTTCACGCTGCTGCCCGGATTGTCTTTGCCCAGAAACGCTCTGGGCATGTTACTCCCCTCCTCAAAAATCTCTAGTGGCTACCCATCAACCTATGCATCAGGGAGAAACTCCTCACACTCGGCTTCCAGGCTCTCCATCACCTCGCCCCCTCCTACTTCACCTCTCTTCTCTCCTTCTACAGCCCAGCCCGCACCCTCCGCTCCTCTGCCGCTAATCTCCTCATTCTGTGTTTGAAGGTCCTTCTGTGTTTCCCGTCCCTGGTCTCCTTCTACCTCGAGGCCCTTCGGTCTCTCTCCGTCCAGGACCTGGGTCCCCTCAACCTCCTGGCCTTGGCCCCCCTGTCTCCAGAACCAGGCACCCCTCTACCTCCGGCCCTGGTTCCTCTCTGCCACCCGGCCTGGTCCCTCTGTGCCTCCTGGTCCTGGCCTCCCTCTACCTTCAGACCCTTGGGTCTCTCTTAGTCCCAGTGCTGGGTCACGTCTACCTCATGGCCGTGGTCCCCATGTCTCCTGGCCCAGATCCGAGTCTGTCTTCATAGCCTGGTCCCCCTTGCTTATCGGTCCTGATTCCCCTCAGCCTCCTGGTCCTGGTGCCCCTCTGCCTGTTGGCCATGGTCCCCATATGCCCCCTGTTTCCCGGCCCAGGTACCCCTATGCTTTCTGGCCCTGGACCCCATCTGCAGCCCTGCCCTGATTCCCGTCTGCCTCCTGCCCCTGGTCCCTCTGTGCCTCCCGGCCCTGGTCTCCCTGGACCTCCAGGCCCTGGTACCTCTCTCCATCCCGGTCCAGGTCCCCTCTACCCACCGGCCCTGGTCCCCTGTCTCCAGGCCCAGGTACCCCTCTGCCTCCAGGCCCTGGTCCGCCTCTGCGTATATCACCTGGTCGACCCGTGAAACTCGGCCCTGGTCCCCCTCTGCTTCTCAGCCCTGGTCCTCCTTTCATCTGGCCGAGGTACCCCTCTGCCTCCCGGCCCTGGTCCATTGTCTCCCGGCCGAGGTACCCCTATGCTTCCTGGCCCTGGTCCCCCTCTGCCTCCCCGCCCTGGTCCCCATCTGCCTCCCAGCCCTGGTCCCCTCTACCTCCCACCCCTGGTCCCCCTGTCTTCCGGCCCAGGTCCCCCTATGCCACCCGATCGCAGTCCCCACTACTTCTTGGCCATGGTCCCGCTCTACCTCCTGACCAGGGTACGCCTCTACCTCCTGGCCCTGGTCACCCTCTGCCTCCAGGCCCTGGTGCCCCGTCTCTCGGCCCCGTTACTCCTCTGCCTCCGGGTCATGTCTCCCTGTCTCCCAGCCCAGGTATTCCTCTGACTCTTGCCCTTGGTCCCTCTCTTCCTCCCTGCCCTGATCCTCATCTGCATCCCGGGTCTGGTCCCTCTGTGCCTTCTGGCCCTGGTCTCCCTTAACCTCCAGGCCCTGGTCCCTCTCTCAATCACGGCCCTGGGTCACCTCTACCTCCAGGCCCTAGTCCCCGTTTCCCGGTCCGGATATCCCCCTGCCTCCTAACCCTGATCCTCTCTGCCTCCAGACCCTGATCCCCCTCGGCTTCCCGGCGCTGGTCCCCCTCTGCTTCCCGGCCCTCGTCGCCCCCGCTTTTCCGCCCCGGTCCCCCTTTGCCTCCCGACTCTGGTTCTTCTGTCTCCTGGCCCAGGTCACCCTCTGCCTCCCGGCCCTGGTCCCTCATCTCCCAGCCCAGGTATCCGTCTGCCTTCTGGCCCTGGTCCTCCTCTGCCTCCAGGCCCGGCTTCCCCTCTCCGTCCCAGCCATATACATCCCAGCCCTGCTGCCTGTCTCCTGGCCTAGTACGCCTCTGTCTCCTGGCCGTCGGCCCCCGGTCTCCTAGCCAAGGTACTCCTCTGCCTCCCAGACTTGGTCCCTCTGTCCTTCCCGACCTTGGTCTCCTTCTGCCTCCAGGCCTGGGGTCTCTCTCCATCCCGACCCTTGGTTCCCTCTACCTCCAGGCCCTGGTCCAACTGTCTCCCGGCCCAGGTACCCCACTACCTCCCGACCCTGGTCCCCCTCTGCCTCGCCACCCTGGTCCCTTTCTACCTCCCATCTCTGGTCTCCCTATGCCTGCCCTGGTCCTCCCCGCCTCTCGGAACTCATTCCCCTCTGCCTCCGGCCCAGGTACCCTGCCGCATCCTGGCCCTTTGCCCCCTCTGCATCAAGGCCCTGGTCCCCCTGTCTCTCGGCCCAGGTACCCCCCTCTGCCTCTGGGACCTGATTCCCTCCTCTGCCTCCCCATCCTGGTCCTCCTGTGCCTCCAGGCCCTGGTCACCCTCTGCCTCCCTGTTTTGGTTCCCCCCCACCTCTCGGCCCTAGTCCCGCTGCCTCCCGGCCCAGGTCCCCCTGGACCTCCTGGCCCTGGTCGCTCTTTGCCTCCCAGCCCAAATCTTCCTCTACGTCCAGGCCCTTGGGTCTCAGTTCGTCCCGGGCCTGGCTGCCGTCTACCTCCAAGCCCTTGACCCCTTGCCTCCTGGCCCAGGTACCCCTCTACCTACTGGCCCTCGTACCCCTCTGCTTCCTGGTCCAGGTACCCCTCTGCCTCCTGGCCCTTGTCTCACTCTGACGCCCTGCCATGGTCCCCCTTTGCCTCAGTGGCCTGGTCCCTCTGTGCTTCCCGGCACTGTTCTCCGTCTCACTCCAGGCCCTGATCCTTCTCTCCGTCGCGGCCCTGGGTCCCCTTTACCTGCCCGCTCAGGTCTCCCTTCCTCCCGGCCCAGGTACCCCTCTACCTCGCGGCACTGGTCCCCCTGTTTCCTGGTCCAGGTACCTCTCTGACTTCCGGCCATGGTCCCCCTCTGCTTCCATGCCCTGGTCTCCTCGTCCTCTCGGCCGTGGTCCCCCTCTGCCACCCGGCCCTTGTCACCCTCTGCCTCCCTGCCCTGGTCAACGTCTGCCTCCCTGCCCTGGTCTCACCTGCCTCTCGGCTCGGGTCCCCCTGTGACTCCCGGCCTAGCTACACCGCCGCATCCGGCCCTTTTCCCCCTCTGCCTTCCGGCACTAGTACCCCATCTCCCTGCCTAGGTACCCCTCTGCCTCCCAGGCCTGGTCTCCCTGTCTCCCGGCCCAGGAACCCTTCTGCCTCATGGCCCAGGTCCCCCTCTGCCACCCTGCGCTGGTCCCTATCTGCCTCCTTGCGCTGGTCCCTATCTGCCTCCCGGCCCTGGTCTCCTTCTACATCCAGGCCCGTTGAGTCTCTCCCCATCCCGGCCCTAGGTCGCCTCTACCTCCCAGGCCTGGTCCACCATCTCCAGCCTAGGTAACCTTCTGCCTCCTAGCCCTTGTCCCCTTCTGCCTCCCCACCCTGGTCCCTCTCTGCCTCCCGGACCTGAAACCCCATCTCCCTGCCTAGGTAACCCTCTGCCCCCCGTCCCTCAGGTACCTGGCCCTGGCTCCAGCCCTGGTCCCTCTGTGCCTCCCAGACCTTATCACCTTCTACCTCCAGGCCATTGGATCTCTCTCTGTCCTGGCCCTGAGTCCCCTCTACCTCCCAGGTCTGGACCCCTTGTATCCAGACTCAGGTACCCCTCTGCCTCCAGGCCCTGGTCCTCCTGTCTCCGGGCCAGATACCCCTCTGCCTCCAGGCCCTGGTCCTGCGGTTTCTTGGCCCAGGTACCCCTCTGCCTCCAGGCCCTGATACCCTTCTTCCTCCCTGCACTGGTCCCCCCGGCTCTCAGCCCTGGTCCTCCTCTGCCTCTCGGTACTGGTCCCCCTCTGCCTCCTTGCCCTGGTCCCCCTGGCCAGTTGGCCCTGGTCCCACTCTGCCTCCGCACCCAGGTACCCCACTGCCTCCTGGCAATGGTCAACCTCTGCCTCGCAGCCAAGGACCATGTCTCCCAGCCCAGGTACCCCTCTGCCTCCCGGCACTGGTCCCCCTCTTCTGCTCTGCCCTGGTCCGCCCCTGTCTCCTGGCACTGGCCCCTCTTTGCCTCCCAGCACTGGTCACCTTCTACTTCCAAGAACCTGGGTCACTCACCGTCCCGACCCGGGGTCCACTCTACCTCCTGGCCTTGGTCCCCTGTTTCCCGACCCACGTACCCCTCTCCTCCTGGCCCTGGTCCAACTCTGCCACCACGGCCTGGTCCCCCTCTGCCTCTCCGTCCTAGATTTCCCCCGCCTCTCGGCCCTGGTCCCCTCTGCTTTTCGGCCCTGGTCCACCTGCCTCCCGGGCCAGGTACCCCTCTGCCTCCTAGCCCTGATCCCCTTCTGCTGCCCTGACATGGTCTACCTATGCCTCCTGAAACTAGTCCCTCTGTGCCTCCCATCCCTGGTCTCTTTACTACCTCAAGGCACTTGGGTCTCACTCCGTCTCGGCCCGGGGTCCCCTCTACCTCCCGGCCCTGGTCCTCTTCTGCCTCCAGGCCCAGGACACCATTTCCCAGCCCAGGTGCCCCAGTGCATCACGGTCCTGGACCCCGTCTCCCGGCCCAGGTACCCATCTGCCTCCCGGCCCTGGTCCCCCTCTGCCACTCTTCCTTGTTCCCCCTCTGCCTCCTAGCCCTGGTCCCTCTGTGCCTCCCAGCCCTGGTCTCCTTCTACTTCCAGGCCCTTGGGTCACTCACCGTCCCGTCCTGGGGTCCCTTCTTCCTCCCGTCCCTGGTCCCCTTTTCTCCCGACGACGTACCACTCTGCTTCCTGGCCCTGATCCCCCTCTGCTTCACCGCCCTGGACACCCTCTGCCTCCCATCCCTGCTCCCCCTCTACCTCCCTGCCCTGCTTCCCCGTTTCTCGGCCCTCGTCTCTCTCTGCCTTCCAGCCCAGCTACCCCTCTGCCTTCTGGCCCTGGTCCCCCGGTTTCCCGACCCTCGTGCCCCTCTGCCTCCTGGCCCTGGTCCCCTTTTGCCTCTCGGCCATGATCCCTCTATGCCTCCCAGCCCTGGTCCCCCTCTTCTTCCCAGTCCTCGATCCCTCCCCACACCTCTCGGCCCTGGTCACCCTCTCCCTCGCGCCCCAGGTACCACCTGCCTCACGGCCCTGGTCCCCCTCAGTCACCCTGCCATGGTCCCCTTCTACCTCCGGGACCTAGTCCCTCTGTGCCTCCCGGCCCTCTTCAATCAATCAATCAATCAATCGTATTTATTGAGCGCTTACTGTGTGCAGAGCACTGTACTAGGCGCTTGGGAAGTACAAGTTGGCAACATATAGAGAAAGCCCGTACCCAACAGTGGTCTCACAGTCTAGAAGGGGGAGACAGAGAACAAAACCAAACGTATTAACAAAATAAAATAAATAGAATAGATAGGTACAAGTAAAATGAATAAATAAATAGAGTAATAAATATGTACAAACATATATACATATATACAGGTGCTGTGGGGAAGGGAAGGAGGTAAGACGGGGGGATGGAGAGAGGGGCGAAGGAGAGAGGAAGGAGGGAGCTCAGTCTGGGAAGGACTCCTGGAGGAGGTGAGCTCTCAGTAGGGCCTTGAACGGAGAAATAGAGCTAGCTTGGCAGATGTGCGGAGGGAGGGCATTCCAGGCCAGGGGGATGACGTGGGCCGGGGTCGACAGCGGGACAGGCGAGAATGAAGCACGGTGAGGAGTTTAGCGGCAGAGGAGCGGACCGTGCGAGCTGGGCTGTAGAAGGAGAGAAGGGAGGTGAGGTGGGGGGAGGGCGAGGTAATGGACAGCCTTGAATCCGAGGGTGAGGAGTTTCTGCCTGATGCGCAGATTGATTGGTAGGCACTGGAGATTTTTGAGGAGGGGAGAAACATGCCCAGAGCGTTTCTGGACAAAGACAATCCGGGCAGCAGCATGAAGTATGGATTGAAGTGGGGGGAGACACGAGGATGGGAGATCAGAGAGAAGGCTGATGCAGTAGTCCAGACAGGATACGATGAGAGCTTGAACGAGAGGAGTAGCGGTTTGGATGGAGAGGACAGGGCGGATCTTGGCAATGTTGCGGAGCTGAGACCAGAAGTTTTTGGCGACGGCTTGGATGTGAGGGTTGAATGAAAGAGCGGAGTCGAGGATGACACCAAGGTTGTGGGCTTGTGAGACGGGAAGAATGGTAGTGCCGTCAACAGTGATGGGAAAGTCAGGGAGAGGGCAGGGTTTGGGAGGGAAGACAAGGAGTTCAGTCTTAGACATGTTGAGCTTTAGGTGGCGGGAAGACATCCAGATGGAGATGTCCTGAAGGAAGGAGGAGATGCGAGCCTGGAGGGAGGGGGAGAGAGCAGGGGCAGAGATGTAGACTTGGGTGTCATCAGCGTAGAGATGATAGTTGAAGCCGTGGGACCGAATGAGGTCACCAAGGGAGTGAGTGTAGATCGAAAACAGAAGGGGACCAAGCACTGAACCTTGGGGAACCCCCACGGTAAGGGGATGGGAGGGGGAGGAGGAGCCTGCAAAAGAGACTGAGAATGAACGACCGGAGAGATAAGAGGAGAACCAGGAGAGTCTGTGAAGCCAAGGTTGGATAGCGTGTTGAGGAGAAAGGGGTGGTCCACAGTGTCGAAGGCAGCTGAGAGGTCAAGGAGGATTATCAATCAATCAATCAATCAATCAATCGTATTCATTGAGCTCTTACTGTTTGCAGAGCACTGTACTAAGCGCTTGGGAAGTACAAGTTGGCAACATATAGAGACAGTCCCTACCCAACAGTGGGCTCACAGTCTAGAAGGGGGAGACAGAGAACAAAACCAAACATACTAACAAAATAAGATAAATAGAATAGATAGGTACAAGTAAAATAAATAAATAAATAGAGTAATAAATGTGTACAAACATATATACATATATACAGGTCCTGTGGGTAAGGGAAGGAGGTAAGATGCGTGGGATTGAGAGGGGGATGAGGGGGAGAGGAAATAAGGGGCTCAGTCTGGGAAGGCCTCCTGGGGGAGATGAGCTCTCAGTAGGGCCTTGAAGGGAGGAAGAGAGCTAGCTTTGCGGATGGGCAGAGGGAGGGCATTCCAGGCCCAGGGGAGGACGTGGGCCGAGGTCAATGGCGGGGCAGGAAGCCTGAGTAGGTGCGAATGAGGTTGTCGTTAATGTAACTTGTTGAGAACAAGGGCCGTTTGCCCGGGGTGGGGGGTGGGGAGTCAGTCAGGACCGGAACGGGAAGGGGGGTTGGGGGGCACTATAGGGAAGGTCGCTTAAGTGGGTGGGGGTGGAAGCAGGGGGCGTCCATGGCGGCGCTCGGAGGAGAGGAGCCTTCCGGGAGCAGCGGGGGCCACGCGGTGTGATGGCGGGCGGGCGTCTCGGGAACGGAGTACCGGGCGTCGGACTCCTCGTCCTTCTTATCAAATTTCTTCAGCATTGTGGAGGGGTCTCGGCCCTCTGGGGCTCAACGGCGACCGAGCACTGGAAATCAACGGCAACCACTTCCTGCCACCTCGTCGCGGGGACACGTAGCGGGGATTACCTCTGTGCCTCCCGGCCCCGGTCTCCCTCTACCTCTAAGCCCTTTGGTCTCTCTCCATCCCGGCCCTGGGTACCCTCTACTTCCCGGCCCTGGTACCCCTCTGCCTACTGGTCCAGGTACCCCTCTGCCTCCTGGCCCTGGTCCCCATTTCCCAGTCCCGGTCCAGGTACACCTCTGTCCCTGGCCCTGGTGCCCCTCTGCCTCCCGGCCCAGGAACCCCTCTGCCTCTTGTCCCGGGAACCCTTCATCCACCTGGCCTTGGTGCCCCTCTGCCTCCATCCCCCGTCCCCCTGTGCCTGTCAGCTCTAGTCTCCCTCTACATCCAGGCCCTGGCCGGTCTCTCGGGCCTGGCCCTGGGTCCGTTCTATCTACTGACCCGGGTCCTCCTGTCTCCCGGCCCAGGTACCCCTCTGCCTCCTTGCCCTGGTCCCCCTCTGCCTCCTCGCCCTTGTCCCTCTGTGCCTCCCGGCCCTGGTTTCCCTCTACGCCCAGGCCCTGGGCCCTCTCTCCTTCCCAGCCCTGGTTCCCCTCTACCAACCGGCCCTGGTCCCCATTACCTCCGGTCCAGGTACCCCACTACCTCCCATCCCTGGTCACTTTGTTTCCCGGTCCAGGTACCTCTTTGCTTCCCAGTTCTGCTCCCCTACTCCCTCCCTGTCCTGGTACCTCCCGCCTCTCGGCCCTGGTCCCTATCTGCCTCCCGGCCCAAGTACCGCAGGGCCTCCTGACCCTGGTTCCTCTCTGCCTTCCGGCCCTGGAACCCATCTCTCAGCCCAGGTACACCCCTGGGCACTGGTCCCCCACTGCGTCTCGGCCCTCGTACCCCTCTGCCTCTCAGCCGAGGTACCCTTCTGCCTCTAGGCCCTGGTCCCTCTGTATCCGGGCCCAGATGCACCTCTGTCTCCCTGACGCGGTCCCCCTCTTCCTCGCGTCCCTGGTCCTCAGTCTCCCGGACCAAGTAACCCTCTGCCTCCTGGCCATGGTCCCCTTCTGCCACATTTCCCTGGTCCCCCTCTACCACCCGACCTTGGTAGCTCTATGCCTCCCGGCCACGGTCTCTCTCTACCTCCAAGCCCTTGGGTTTCTCTCCGTCTTGCTCTGGGTCCCCTCTACTTCCTGGCCCTAGTACTGATGTCTCCCGAAGCAGGTATCCCTCTGCCTCTAGGCCCTGGTCCCCCTCTGCCGCCCTGCCCTGGTTCCCCCTGCTCCTCGGCCCTAGTCCCCCTCTCCCTTCTGGCCCAGGAACACCTCGGCCTCCCGGCCCTGGTCCCCCTCTGCTTCCCGGACTTGATGCCCCTCTACCTCCCTGCCCTTGTTGCCCCTGCTTCTCCGTCCTCGTCCCCCTTTGCCTCCCAGCCCAGGTTCACTCATTCATTCATTCATTCATTCAATCATATTTATTGAGCGCTTCCTGTGTGAAGAGCACTGTACTAAGCGCTTGGGAAGTACAAGTTGGCAACATATAGAGACGTTCCCTACCCAACAGTGGGCTCACAGTCTAGAAGGGGGAGACAGAGAACAAAACAAAACATATTAACAAAATAAAATAAGTAGAATAAATATGTACAAGTAAAATAAATAAAGAGAGTAATAAATATGTACAAACATATATACATATATACAGGTGCTGTGGGGAAGGGAAGGAGGTAAGATGGGGGGATGGAGAGGGGGAGAAGGGGAAGCGGAAGGAAGGGGCTCAGTCTGGGAGCGCCTCCTGGAAGAGGTGAGCTCTCAGTAGGGCCTTGAAGGGATGAAGAGAGCTAGCTTGGCGGATGGGCAGAGGGAGGGCATTCCAGGCCAGGGGGATGACGTGAGCCCGGGGGATGACGTGGGCCCGGGGTTGACGGCGTGACAGGCGAGAACGAGGCAGAGGGAGCCCAGGGCATGGCGGCAGAGGCATACCATGGCCAGGAGGCAGAAGGGTAGTTGGGCCAGGAGACAAGGGGACCAGGACCGGAGGTAGGGCCAGAAAGCAGAGGGGAACCAGGGCCGGGAGGCAGAGGATGACCAGGATCGGGAGGCAGAGGGGTACCAGGGCTGGGCGGCAGAGGGGGACAAGGGCGGGAGGCAGAGGGGTACCAGGGCTGGGCGGCAGAGGGGGACAAGGGCGGGAGGCAGAGAGGAACCAGGGCCGGGAGGCAGAGGGTGACCAGGGCCGGGAGGCAGAGGGGTACCAGGCCTGGGTGGCAGAGGGGGACAAGGGCGGGAGGCAGTGAGAAACCAGGGCCGGAGGTAGAGGGGTATACCTGGTTCGGGTGACAGGGGGGCCAAGGCTTGGAGGTAGAGGGGACCCAGGTCCGCGAAGGAGGGAGACCCAAGGGCCTGGTGGTAGAAGGAGACCAGGGCCGGGAGGCACAGAAGGACCAGGGCCGGGAGGCAGAGGGGGACCAGGGGCCAGAGGGGGTCCAAGACTGAACTTCTTGTCGTCCCTCCCAAACCCTGCCCTCTCCCTGACTTTCCCATCTCTGTTGATGGCACTACCATCCTTCCCGTCTCACAAGCCCGCAACCTTGGTGTCGTCCTCGACTCCGCTCTCTCATTCACCCCTCACATCCAAACCGTCACCAAAATCTTCCGGTCTCAGCTCCGCAACATTGCCAATATCCGCCCTTTCCTCTCCATCCATACCGCTATCCTGCTCGTTCAAGCTCTCATCGTATCCCGTCTGGACTACTGCATCAGCCTTCTCTCTGATCTCCCATCCTCGTGTCTCTCCCCACTTCAATCCATACTTCATACTGCTACCCGGATTGTCTTTGTCCAGAAACGCTTTGGGCATGTTACTCCCCTCCTCAAAAATCTTCAATGGCTACCAATCGATCTGCGCATCAGGCAGAAACTCCTCACCCTGGGCTTCAAGGCTCTCCATTACCTCGCCCCCTCCTACCTCACCTCCCTTTTCTCCTTCTACAGCCTACTCCGCACCCTCCGCTCCTCTGCCGCTAATCTCCTCACCGTACCTCGTTCTCACCTGTCCCGCCATTGACCCCCGGCCCTCGTCATCCCCCGGGCCTGGAATGCCCTCCCTCTGCCCATCCGCCAAGCTAGCTCTCTTCCTCCCTTCAAGGCCCTACTGAGAGCTTACCTCCTCCAGGAGGCCTTCCCAGACTGAGCCCCTTCTTTCCTCTCTCCCTCATCCCCCTCTCCATCCCCCGCATCTTACCTCCTTCCCTTCCCCACAGCACCTGTATATATGTATATATGTTTGTACATATTTATGACTCCATTTATTTATTTTACTTGTACATATCTATTCTATTTATTTTATTTTGTTAGTATGTTTGGTTTTGTTCTCTGTCTCCCCCTTTTAGACTGTGAGCCCACTGTTGGGTAGGGACTGTCTCTATATGTTGCCAACTTGTACTTCCCAAGCGCTTAGTACAGTGCTCTGTACACAGTAAGCGCTCAATAAATACGACTGATTGATTGATTGATTGATTGAGCAGGGCAGGGTGGCAGAGGCGTACCAGGGCTTGGAGGCAGAAGGGTAGCTGGGACAGGAGATAAAGAGACCAGGGCCAGGAGGTTGAGGTGACCCAGGGCTGGGACGGAAAGAGACCCAAAGGCCAGGAGGTAGACGGAGACCAGTGCTGAGAAGCACAGCGTGTCCATGGCGGGAAGCAGAGGTGTACCTGGGCCGGGAGGTGGGGGACCAGGGCCGGGAAGCGGAGGGGTACCTGGGCTAGGCGGCATAGGGATACCTGGGCCGGGAGACAGAGGGGGCCAGGGCCGGGAGGCAGATGGTGACCAAGGCAGGTAGGCAGAGGGGTACGTGGGCCGGGAGACAGGGGGAGCAGAGCCGGAAGGTAGAGGAGACCCAGGGCTCGGACGGAGAGAGACCCAAGAACATGGGTGTAGAAGGAGAAAACGGCTGGGAGGCACAGAGGGACGAGGGCCGGGAGGTAGAGGAGGACCAGGACCAGGTAGCAAAGGGGGACCGTGGGCAGGTGGAAGAAGGGTACCTGGGCAGGAAGACAAGGGGACCAGGGCCGGGAGGTAGAGGGGACCGAGGCCAGGAAGTAGAGAGGACCCAGGACCAGGTCGGAGAGAGACCCAAGGACCTGGACGTAGAAAGGAAATCAGGGCCGGGAGGCAGAGTTGGACCATGGCAGGGCAGCGGAGGGGGACCAGGGCCATGAGGGAGATTGGTACCTGGGCCGGAACACGGACCAGGGCCGTGATGCAGAGGGGGACTAGGGCCAGGAGGCATGAGGTACCTGGGCTGGAATGCCGGTGGGGACCAGGGCCGAGAGGCTGGAGGGACCGGGGCATGAGGCATAGGGGGACCAGGGCCAAGAGGCAGGAGGGACCAGGGCCAGGAGGCAGAGAGAGGGGTACCTGGGCCGGGAGAGAGGGAGACAAGGGCCGGAAGGTAGAGGGGATCCAGGGCCGTGACGGAGAGACAGCCAAGGCCCTGGAGATAGAGGGAGAACAGGGCTGGGAGGCAGAGTGGTACCTGAGCCGGGAGAAAAGGGGACCAGGCCCTGGAGGTAGAGGGTACCCAGGGCCAGGACGGAGAGAGACCCAAGGTCCTGGAGGTAGAAGGAGACCAGGTAGAAGGAGACCAGGGCTGGGAGGCAGAGGGGGACCAGGGCCAGGAGGGAGAGGGGTACCTGGGCCGAAGACAGGACGCACAGGGCAGGGAGGCAGAGGAGTACCTGGGCCGGAAGACAAGGGGACCAGGCCCGGGTGGCACAGAGGGACCAGGGCTGGGAAGCAGAGAAGGACCAGGGCCGGGAGGGAAAGAGGACCAGGGCCGGGAGGCATAGGGGGACCAGGGAAGGGTGGCCGGTGTGGACCAGGCCCAGGAGGCATACGGCAACATGGGCTGGGAGGCAGAGGGGGACCAGGGCTGAGAGACGGGGGACACCAGGGCAAGGAGGCATAGGGGGACCATGGCCGGGGGCAGAGGGGTATCAGGGAAGGGCTGGGAGGCAGAGAGGGGCCAGTACTGGGAAGAAGAGGGGGACCAGGGTCGGGAGGTAGAGGGGTCCCAGGGATAGGACAGAGAGAGCCCCAAGGGCCTGGAGGTAGACGGAAACCATGGCAGGGCAGGGTGGCAGGGGGTAGAAGGGCCAGGAGGCACAGGGTTACCTGGGCTGGGAGACTGGGGACCAGGGCTGTGTGGCAGAGGGGGACCAGGGCCGAGAGGCGGGGGGGACAAGGGCCTGGAGGCAGAGAGTGACCAGGGCCAGGGGGCAGAGGGTTACCGGGGCCCGGAGAAGGGGGACCAGGGTCGGGAGGCAGAGAGGAACCAGGGCTAGAAGGTAGAGGAGTACGTGAGCGGGGAGACTGGGGGTACAGGGCCGGGAGACAGGGGGATCTAGACCGGGAGGTAGAGGGTCCGCGGGCCGGGACGGGGAAAAGGACCAGGGCTTGGAAACCAGGGCTGGCAGAACAGAGGGATCCATGTCCGGGACGGTGCGAGATCCTTGGCCAATAGTTTGGAGGGAGAGGGGGGCCAGGGCATGGAGGCAGAGGGGTACCTGTGCCAGGAGACAGGGGGACCAGGGCCAGAAGGTAGAGGGAGATCAGCTCGGCAGAACAGGGGGACCAGGGTCCGGAGGCTAAGGGGGACCAGAGTAGGGAAGCAGGGATCAGGCCGGCAGGCAGAGTGGTACCTCTACCTTCCTGCCCTTGTCCCCCCCGCTTCTCGGAAGTAAAGGAGTACTAGGGCTGAAAGTCATAAGGGACCAGGGACTTGTGGCAGGGGGCGACCAAGGCAGGAAAGCAGAGGCGGATCAGGGCTGGGAGGCAGTGCGGGACCATGGCCCAGATTTAGAAGGGTACCTGGGCCAGGAGACTGGGGGAACAGGGCCCAGAGATTGAGAGGACGCAGGGCTGGGAGGCAGAGGGGGACCCCGGCAGGGCAGCACTGGGGACCAGAGCCAGGAGGCAGAGGGGGACCGGGGCCGGGAGATGGGCTACTACGGCCAGGAGGAAGAGGGGGACCGAGGCCAGGGGCAGAGCGGTACCTGGGCTGGAAGGCAAAAAGGGACGAGGGCCGAGAGGCATGGGGCGACCAGGCCAGAGAGGCGGAGGCCTACAAAATCTGGGAGGCAGAGGAGGACCAGGGCGGGAAGGCAGAGGGGGACCAGGGCCAGGAGGCTGAGGGACACCTGGGTCAGGAGATGGGGGACCAGGGCCGGGAGGCAGAGATGGACCAGAGCCCTGAAGCAGAGTGGTACCTGGGCCGGGACACTGAGGGGGACCAGGCCCGAGAGAGGGGACCTGGGCAGGGAGGCAGTGGGGGACCAGGACCGGGAGGCAGAGGGGGACCAGGGCCGGCAGTCAGAGAGGGACCAGGCCTGGGAGGTATAAGGCGACAAGGGTCGGGAAGAACCTGGGCTCCAATGCTGATAGGCAAAGAGGGACTAGGTCCGATCAGAAGATGGGGACCAAGGCAGTGAAGTAGAAGGGACTTACGGCCAGAGGGAAAAGGGGAACAGGGCCGGAAAGCTTGCGGGGACAAGGAACAGGGAGCAAAGGGGTACCAGGGCCGAAGGTCAGCGGGGGACCAGGGTTGAGAAGCAGAGGGGGACCAGGACGAGAGGCAGGGGATGACCAGGTCAGAGAGGCAGAGGCAGACCAGAGCCGTGAGACAGAGTATTCCCTGTGCCAGGAGACAGGAGGATCAGGGCCGGGAGGCAGAGGGGGACCAGGGCTGTGACGGAGAGATACCCAAGGGCCTGGAGCTAGAAGGAGATCAGGGCCGGGAGAGAGAGGGGGACCAGGGCCGGGAGGGAGAGGGGGACCAGGGTAGAAAGACAAGGGGACCAGGGCAGGGAGGCAGAGGGGTACCTGGGCTGGAAGACATGGGGACTAGAGATGGGTGGTATAGAGGACCCAGGACCAGGACAGAGAGACAGAGGGCCTGGAGGTGGAAGGAGACCAGGGCCGGGAGGCACAGAGGGACCATGGCCGGGAGGCAGGCGGGACCAGGGAAGGGTGGCAGAGGGGAAACAGGGCGAGGGAGCAGAGGGCTACCTGGTCCGGGAGGCAGATGGGGACCAGGGCTGAGACGGGCGTGGGGGCGGGGACCGGGGCAGGGAGGCATAGGGGGACCATGGCTGGGAGGCAGAGGGGGAGCAAGGTAAGGAGGACGAAGGGGACAAGGGCCAGGAGGCAGAGGGGTACCTGGGGTGGGAGACACTGGGACCAGGGCCTGCAGGTAGAAGGGACCCAGGGCCGTGAAGGAGAGAGACCCAAGAACCTGGAGATAGACAAACAGGGCCGGGAGGTCAGGGGGACCAGGGCCAGGAGGCAGCAGAGTACCAGGGTAGGGTGGCAGAGGGGGACCCGGGCCGGGAGGCAAAGGGGTAGCTAGGCTGGGAAACAGGGTGACCCGGGCAGGGAGGTAGAGGGGTACCTGGGCCGGTAGCCAGGGTCACCAGGGCCCGGAGGTAGAGGGGACCCAAGTCCAGGATGGAGAGAGGGACCAGGGCCTAGAGGAAGAAGACCAGGACATGGACGTACAGAGTGACCAGGTCCGGGTGGCAGAGGAGGACCAGTGCCAGGAGGCAGAGAAGGTCTAGGGCCAGGAGGCAGAAGTGTACCTGGGCGGGGAGACTAGGGGATCAGGTCCAGGAGGTAGAGGGGACCAAAGGCCGGGAGGTACAGGGGACCAAGGGCTGGAAGGCGGAGGGGGACCAGGGCAGGGCGGCAGGGGTGGACCATGTCCAGGAGGCAGAGGGGTACCAAGGCCAGGAGGCTGAGGGGTACCTGGGCCGAAAGAACAAGGGGGACCAGGGCCGCGAAGCAGGAGGAGGGACAAGGGAAGGATGGCAGAGGGGGACCAGGGCCTGGATGCCGAGGAGGGTTAATGGCCAGGAGGCAGAGGGCTACCTAGGGCGGGAGACAGGGGAACAGGGCCGGGAGGCAGAGGGGGACTAGGGCCGTGGAGCCGGGGGAACCAGGTCCAGGAGCAGAGGGGTAACTGGGCCTGTAGACGGGGGACCAGGTTCGGGAGGCGAGGGGGAACCTGAACTCGGAAGCAGGGACCAGGGCCGGTAGGAAGAGGTGGCCTCCCTGCCCTTGCCCCCCCTCTTCTTGGAACTAAAGGGGAACTAGGCCTGGCAAGCACAGGGGAACCAGGGATGAGAGCCAGAGGGGGACCAGGGCAGGGTAGCAGAGGGGGAGCAATGCCAGGAGGTAGAGGTACCTGGGCAGGAAAACAGGGGACCAGGGAGAGGAGGTAGAGGGGACCCAGGACCGGGACGGAGAGCCTGGAAGTAGAGGAAAACTAGGGCTGAGAGGCACAGAGTTACCAGGGCCTGGAGGCACAGAGGGACCTGGACAGGTACAGAAGGATCTGGACTGGGAGGCACAAAAATCTCCAGTGGCTACCAATCAATCTGCTCATCAGGCAGAAACTCCTCACCCTGGGCTTCAAGGCTCTCCATCACCTCGCCCCCTCCTACCTCACCTCCCTTCTCTCCTTTTACAGCCCAGCCCGCACCCTCTGCTCCTCCGCCGCTAATCTCCTCACCGTAGCTCGTTCTCTCCTGTCCCGCCATCGACCCCCGGGCCTGGAATGCCCTCCCTCTGCCCATCCGCCAAACTAGCTCTCTTCCTCCCTTTACGGCCCTACTGAGAGCTCACCTCCTCCAGGAGGCCTTCCCAGACTGAGCCCCTTCCTTCCTCTCCCCCTCGTCCCCCACTCCATCCCCCCATCTTACCTCCTTCCCTTCCCCACAGCACCTGTATATATGTATATATGTTTATACATATTTATTACTCTATTTATTCATTTATTTATTTTACTTGTACATATCTATTCTATTTATTTCATTTTGTTAGTATGTTTGGTTTTGTTCTCTGTTATCCCTTTTAGACCGTGAGCGCACTGTTGGGTAGGGACTGTCTCTATATGTTGCCAATTTGTATTTCCCAAGCGCTTAGTACAGTGCTCTGCGCACAGTAAGCGCTCAATAAATACGATTGATGATGATGATGAGAGTTACCATGGCCTGGAGGCACAGAGGGACCTGGGACGGGAGGCAGATGGGGACCCAGTGCCGGGAGGCAGAGGGGTACGCGGGCCGGGAGGCAGAGGGGGACCAGAGCCGGGAGGCAGAGGAGGATCAGGTCCTTGAGGCAGAGGGGTTCCTGGGCTGGAAGGCAGAGGGGGACCAGAACCGGGAGGCAGAGGGGGATTGGGTCCTGGAGGAAGAGGGGTTCCTGGGCCAGGTGACCCGGGGTCCAGGGTCGGGAGTAGAGAGGTACCTGGTCCAGGAGGCAGGTGGACCAGGGCAGGGAGGTAGAGGGGACCCAGAGCCGGGACGGAGAGCGACCCAAGGGCCTGAATGTAGAGGGAGACAAGGCCCAGGAGGCACAGAAGGTCCAGGGCTGGGAGGCCGACGGTGATCAGGGCCTAGAGGCAGAGGGGTACCTGGGCTGGAAGACAGGTGGACCAGGGCCGGGAGTCAGAGGGGTACCTGGGCCGAGGGACAAGGGGACCAGGACAAAAGTCAGAGGGGGACCAGGGCCGGGACGGAGAGAGACCCAAGGGCCTGGAGGCAGAAGGAGACCAGAACCTTGAGGCACAAAGGGTCCAGGGCTGGGAGGCAGAGGGGGAACAGGGCAAGGAGGCTGAATTGTCCCGGGGCTGCGAGACAAGGCGACCAGGGCCTAGAGGTAGAGGGGACCCACAGCCAGGGAGGAGAGAGACCCAAGGGCCTGGAGGTAGAAAGAGACAAAGGTCTGGAGGCACAGAGGGTCCAGGGCTAGGAAGCAGAGGGGGAACAGGGCTGGGCGGCAGAGGGAGACCAGGCAGGGTGGCAGAGGGGTACCAGGGCCAGGGGGAAGTGGGGTAACTGGTCCAGAAGAAAGGGGGACCAGCGCCGGCAGCTAGAAGGGACCCAGGGCTGGGACAAAGAGAGAGATCCAAGGGCTACCCAGGACTGGGACAGAGAGAGATCCAAGGGCCTGGAGGTAGCAGGAGACCAGGGCCAGGAGGCACAGAGCTACCAGGGCCGGGAGGCAGCGGGGGACCAGGGAAACGTGGCAGAAGTGGACCGTGGTCAGGAGGCAGAGGGTTACATGGGTCGGCAGACGGTGGACCAGGTCAGGGAGGCAGAGGGGTACCTGAGCCCGGAGACAGAGAGACCAGGGCCGAGAGGCAGTGGGGTACCTGTGCCGAGAGGCAGAGTTGCCCCTGGGCTGGGAGACGGGGTCCAGGGCTGGAAGGCAGAGGGGGACCAGGGCAGGGAGGCATAGAGGGAACAGGACTGGGAGGCAGAGGGGGACCTGGGTCAGGAGGTAGAAGGGACTCAGGGCCGGGAGGGGTACCGGGACCAGGAAACAAAGGGATCAGGGCTGGGAGGTAGTTAGGTACCTGGACTGGAAGTCTTGGGGACCAGGGCCTGGAGGTAGAGGGCGACCAGGGCGGGAGGCACAGAGGGGGACTAGGGCAGGGAGGCAGAGGGGGATCAGGGCCGACAGTCAGGGGGACCAGGGACGAGCAGCAGAGGGAGACCAGGCCAAGAGATGGGGGGTGGGGGGACCAAGGCCGGCAACAGGGGGAAGAGGGCCGGGAGGTAGAGGGGTACCTGGGCCCGTAGACAGGGGGACCAGGGCCGAGAGGCAGAGGGGGACCATGGACGTGAGGCGGGGGGGACCAGGGCTTGGAGGTGGGAGGGACCAGGGCAGGGACACAGATGGGGACCAGGACTGGGAGGCAGAGGAGGAACTGGGTTGGGAGTCAGAGGGTGACCAGAGCTGGGAGGCTGAGGGTTACCTGGACTGGGAAAAAAAAGGACCAGGGCCGGAAAGTAGTGGGGTACCTGGGCCGGAGGTCTTGAGGACCAGGGCCGGTTGGTAGAGGGGAACCAGGGCAGTGAAGGAGAGGGACCAGGCCCAGGAGGTAGAGGGGCACCAGGGCGGGAAGGCAGAGGGTGCCAGGGCCTGGAGGCAGAAGGGGACTTGGGCCTTCAGTCAGGTGGACCAGGGCCAAGCGACAGAGGAGGACCGGGGCCCAGTGGCAGAGGGAGACCAGGGCCTAGATACAGGGGGCACCAGGCCCGGGAGTCAGAGGGGTAACTGGGCTTGGGGGCAGAGGGGTACCTGGCCCGGGAGACATGGGGAACGTGGCCGGAAAGTAGAGGGGTACCCGGGCCGAGAGAAGGCCAACCAGGGCTGGCAGGCAGAGGGAAACCAGGGCCAGAATACCTGGACTGGGAAACTGGGGGACCAGGGTTGGTATGTAGAGGGGACACAGGGCCGGGTCCGAGAGATTGGCCAGGACCTGGAGGTAGAGGGAGACCAGTGCTGGCAGACGAAAGGTGACCAGGGCTGGGAGGCAGAGGGCGACCACGGGCCGGAGGTAGAGGGGCACCAGGGCCAGGAGGCTGAGGAGTTTCTGGGCCAGGAGGCAGAGGGGGGATCAGGGTCGATAAGCAGGGGGAACCAGGATATGGAGGCAGAGGCGGACCTGGGCTGGGAACCAGATGGGGACCGGGGCCGGGAGACAGAGGGGTACCTGGGCTGGGAGACAGGGGGACCAGGGCCGTGAGGTACAGGGTACCCAGGGCCAGGATGGAGAGAGACCCAAGGGCCTGAAGCTAGACGGAGACCAGGACCAGGAGGCACAGCGGGACCAGTGCTGGGAAGCAGGTGGGGACCAGGGCCTGGAGGCAGAGGAGAGCCAGGGCCAGGAGGCTGAGGCGTACTTGGGCTTGGAGACAGGTGTACCAGGGCAGGGTGGCAGAGGGGTACCTGGGCCAGGGGACAAGGAGACCAGGGCCAAGAGTCAGATGGGGACCAGGGCGGAGAGGCAGGGGGTGGACCAGGGCCAGGAGGCAGAGGTATACCTGCACCAGGAAACAGGGGGACCAAGGCCAGGTGGTAGAGTGGTACCCGGGCCAGGAGACAGGGGTACCATGACAGGAAGGTATAGGGGACCCAAGCCCGGGAACGAGAGAGGGACCGGGGTCGGGAGGCAGAGGGTGACCAGGGCGGGGAGGCAGAGGGTTATCCGGGCCAGGGTGTAGAGGGGTACCTGGATCCGGAGACAGGGGGTCAGGGCCTGAAGGTAGAGAGGACCCAGGGCCTGGACGGAGAGAAAGGCCAGGGCCAGGAGGTAGAGGGAGACGAGGGCTGGCAGGCACAGGGGGACCTGGGCCGGTAGGCAGAGAGGAACCAGGTCCGGGAGAAAGATGGGGACCAAGGCAGGGAGGTAGAGGGGAACTAGGGCCGGAGGGAGAAGGGGACAAGGGCCGGAAGGTTGGGGGAGACCAGGGCCAGAAGGTAAAGTGGGACCAGGCCTGAAAGACAGAGGTGGATCAGATTGGTACCCGGGCTGTGAGAGGGGGACCAGGGTAGGGAGGTAGAGGGGACCCAGGGCTGGGACGGAGAGAGACCCAAGGGCCTGGAGGTAGAGCGAGACCAGGGCCATGAGTTCTTCTAGTCTTCTAGACTGTGAGTCCGTGGTTGGGTAGGGACCGTCTCTATATGCTGCCGACATGTATTTCCCAAGCGCTTAGTACAGTGCTCTGCACACAGTAAACGCTCAATAAATACTATTGAATAAATGAATAAATAAATGAATGAATGAGAGGCACAGGGGTCCCAGAGCCGAGGGGACACGGCGGGGGGACCAGGTCGGGGAGGCAGAGGGGCACCTGGGCTGCGAGACGGGGTTCAGGGCTGGGAGGCAGAGGGGGACTAGGGCCAGAATTCAGTGGGGTATATGGGCCGGGACACAGAGGAGGACCAGGGCTGAGAAGCAGGAGGGACCAGGGCAGGGACGCAGAGGGGGACCAGGAATGGGAAGTAGAGGGGGACCTAGGTCAGGAGGCAGAGGGTGACCAGTGCCAGGAGGCACAGAGGTACCTCGACCGGAAAACAAAGGGTCCAGGGCCGGGAGGTAGTGGGGTACCTGGGCCGGAGGTCATGGGGACCAGAGCCGGTTGGTAGAGGGGCACCAGGCAGTGAAGGAGAGAGACCAGGCCCAGGAGGTAGAGGGGCACCAGGGCAGGGAGGCAGAGGGGGACCAGGGTCAGCAGTAAGGGGGACCAGGGCCGAGCGGCAGTTGGGGACCAGGGCCAAGAGACGGGGGGGGACCAGGGTAGGGAGGCAGAAGGGTACCTGGACTGGGAAACGGGGACCAGGGCCGGGAGGTAGAGGGGACCCAGGACCGGGACCGAGAGAGCAGCCAGGGCCTGGAGGTAGAGGGAGACCGGGGCTGGCAGGCACAGGGGGACCAGGGCCCAGAGGGAGAGGAGCACCAGGGCCAGGAGGCTGAAGTGTTCCTGGGCCGAGAGGTAGAGGGGGACCAGGGCCACGAGGCAAAGGGGTTCCTCGGCCGGGAAGCAGAGGAGGATCAGGGCCGCTAATCAGGGGGGACCAGGGTATGGAGGCAGAGGGGTACCTGGGCCGGGAGACAGGGGGACCAGGGCCGCGAGATAAAGGGGGCCCCAGGGCCGGAATGGAGAGAGCACCAAGGGCCAGAGGGTAGAGAGAGACCAGGACCAGGAGGCACAGAGGGACCAGGGCCGAGAGGCTGAGCGGGATCAGGGCCAGGAGTCAGAGGAGGACCAGGGCCAGGAGGCAGAGGCGTACCTGGGCTGGGAGACAAGTGGACCAGGGCAGGGAGGAAGAGGGGTACTTGGGCCAGGAGACAGGGGGGTACCTGGGCCAGGAGACGGGGGACCAGGGCCAGGAGGCAGAGGAGGACCAAGGCCCGGAGGCAGAGGGGGACCAGGGCCAGGAGGCAGTCAGGGGTCATGGGTTCGAATCCTGACTCTGCCAATTGTTAGCTGTATGACTTGGGGCAAGTCACCTAACTTCTCTGAGCCTCAGTTCCCTCATCTGTAAAACGGGGTTTAAGACTGTGAGCCCCCCATGGGATAACCTGATCTCTCTGTAACCTCCCCAGGGCTTAGAACGGTGCTTTGCACTTAGTAAGCGCTTAATAAATGCCATTATTATTATTATTATCTTATGGAAGAGACGGATGTTAATTAGAGATGGGGGAAAGGGCAGAGCAGAAGGGCATATATAGAATAATAATTGTGGTATTCATTAAGCACTTACTATGTGCCAGCCACTGTACTAAGCGCTGGGGTGGATACGAGCAAATCAGGTTGGACACAGTCCCTGTTCTTCATGGAGCTCACAATCTTAATCCCCATTTTACAGCTGAGTGAACTGAGGCACAGAGAAGTGAATTGACTTGCCCAAGGCCACACAGCAGAAAGGTGGTGTAGCTGGGATATTAGACCCCATGACCTTCTGACTCCCAGGTGACTCCCAGGCCCAGGTTCTAGCCACTAAGCCATGCTGCTTCATGCTGCTCTGGGCCAAGCACTGGGGTAGATAGATACAAGGTAACCAATCAGACACAGTCCCTCTCCCTCTCATCCAAAACAGGGAGAGCAGATTGTGGATCCCCATTTTACAGAGGAGAAAACTGAGGCAGCAGTGGGGTCGAAATATCTAGTGAAATTAGGAGTTATTGCGGCAGAGCTGAGTGTAGCTTTGATGGTGGGCGTTGGAGCAGAAGGCTAAGAGTCCAGCTGGAGCTTTGATGTGCGTATTAAGAGAAAACTGGACTACATTAAAAAAACAAGTTCGTAATCAGTGATGAAATCACTGATTTCACACATCACAGAACATTACAGAAATATCTGTAAGGACAGTGGCCCCCTCAGAAGAGTTATCTTGCGATTGAGTGATCGAGTAGGGCTTTTTAATGTTTATACTAAGGTCTTCTGTCTTTAACCACGACTGCTGGAGAGTTTTCATGCTTTTGTGACTCAGTGCCACCAATTTTGCTGAATCTTTCCATGCGTATACATCTTCTAAATTATTATTATCATTATTAGCATTATTAGTACTATTACCATTTTTCAGGTCATATCTTCTCCAAGAGGCCTTCCCCCGTTAAGCCTCTTTTCTGTTAAGCCAACTTCCCCTCCTTCCTGGGTGGCCTTCGCACTTGTATCTGTACCCTTTAGCACTTGGTGAATATTCACCCCAGGCCCACAGCACTTAGGTATATATCCGTAAGTTAGACTGTAAGGTCCTGGTGGGCAGGGAATCCTTCTACCAACCCGGTCATATTGTCCTCTTCCAAGAGCTTAATACAGTGCTCTTTGCACACTAAGTGCTCAATAAAGACCATTGATTTATTGATTGCCAAGGAGGGGTGTCCCATCAGCCACGTTGCCAAAAGTCACCCGAGCCGCGGTCTGCTGGAGTGAGCCTGCCCTGGGCGCTGTCTGTCCTAGGATTTCTGTTCCGCTGGGGAATCTCTGACCGAAACCCTCCCGTTGGGTTTGCGCAGCTCTGAGCAGTGAAGTACCGGTTCTTGGGGCACGGGTCTTGGGCAGGTTTCCGCCAGCGGCCTGGGCCAGCTGCCACTGGTCTCTAGTGAGGCCGGGTGGCAATTGCGCTGACTGCTTCTTTGGAGCAGGCAAGGTGGAGGGTGGTGGGACAGAGTACTTGGCAATACAGGGACCTTAAACTTCTCTTCAGTTGCCTGTGGGGGTGCCGAGAGCGGTTGCCCATTGGTAGGGCACGCCCCGCTGACTCTGCTAGTCTTCCTTATTCTTCTTTAGTCCGGGAAGGCTTCCTGGGGGAAATGAGGTTTTCAAAGGGCTCTGAAGATGGGGAGAGCTGTGGTTCTGTCGGATGTGAAGAGGAAAAATGAGGTGGAGACAGGGGGGCTGGGAATGGGCTTTGAGGATCACTGAGGAGACGCACTGGGAGAAGCAGCATGGCTCAGTGGATAGAGCATGGGCCTGGGAGTTAGAGGTTCATGGGTTCTGATCCTAGCTCTGCCATTTGTCTGCTGTGTGACCTTAGGCAATCACTTAACACTCTGGGCCTCAGTTCCCTCATCTGTAAAATGGAGATTAAGACCGTGAGCCATAGGACCGTGAGCCATAAGACCGTGCCTGGGGTGGAGCAGAGATCAAATGTCAAAGGTCGCAGATCTAAGTGCATAGACTACACAGAAGGGAAAGCAATCCCTTCATACCCATCTTCTTTTATTCCACCTTGCTGGTTGAGAGCTGCTCTGCAAACCTGGGCAGGGGCCCCCAGGGGCTGTTGTCCTTAGCTGGGTTCAGTAATTGAAGCAGTGGCCGTCCTCACGGGTCCCGATAAGATGTCATGGTATCAGAGGGTCCGGCTCCAACTTTGCATACAGAGGCTCTTTGAAGAGTCCGTTTACCACATTTGCCCAGGGAAGGGCTTTTTTGATTTCCCAGCCACAGACAGGCCGAAAGGAATAGGATTTGCTGCCTCTCAAACAAGAGCCTTGTGTGCTCCTATTAGCACGTAATTAGTTCCTAATTAAGCTGGTGTGTGGGTAGGGGAGGGGGCGCGTGGGAGAGGGGGCAGGTGGGGAGACTATTACGACAGAGAAAGGGGTTCTTGAGCAAAGCCCCTTCACACCGAGCTGCTGGCTGGACTCGGGGCCCCGGGACCAGTTTTTCCAGGAGCTTTCATTCATTCAGCCATATTTATTGAGTGCTTACTTGTGCAAAGCACTGTATTAAGCGCTTGGGAGAGCACAATGTAACAATAAACGGACGCATTCCCTACCCACAGCGAGCTTACGGTCTAGAAAAGAACCTCCAGTGTAGAGGAGCTTTTTCGGTGATGTCCGCTCCCCTTTTCTCCCTTTCCTCCTCTTTTTGAAAACGGGGAGAGACCATCCTGGAGCTGCCACACCCCGCAGCTGCTAGGGTAGGGTTCCAGAATGTCCCTTGGGAAAGGTCCTGCCCCTCTGAGGTAAGGCTTTTGGGTGGGATCCTGATGCTTCTTCCCCGGGGTGTCGGAGGCTCAGCCGGTCACCCAGCAGGGCTGGACGTTCTCTCCAAAGCAGTGGCCCCAGTTTCCCTTGAGAGTTATCTGCTTGCCACAACCACAGGGCCCTGGACACACATTTTTAGTGGGGGAGGAGGGCATTAATCCTGTGTTGCTTTAAGTGGGCTCAATTGAATAAAGACGATAACGTGTTAGGAACAGCTATAATTACAGGGGGGAGAACGGGCTGGTTCTGGTAGATGGTGTTTTAGTAGAGACAATTATAGGGTTCATAAGAGGAGGTGGCATCTGCTCGCAATATGTTCCGGTTCAATCACGGCAGTTCCTTAGTGGTGTTTCCCCGAGGGGCTTTCTTTCTGCACATCCCAGAGTGGTCGGGGACCCTAAGAGTCCCTTTATGGGGTGTCCCTTTACTTGAGCCCACTGCCATGACAACCAACTCTGAGGGGGGTCCTGGGGCTGGGAGAGTGCTCCCAGAGATCTCCAGCTATGGGGGTGAACCCGTTTCCACCCTTCTACAATTTGTGGAGGCTGGAACCCCCAAACTGCTTCCTTCTAGGTCGCCGGCATAAGACCTCCGCCCTCCCAGGGAGGGTTGAAAAGACCCCCAAAAACCACATGGTGACCCATCAGGTCTCTGAAAGCTTCCTGAATCTGACTTTGGCTGCCCCCTCAATGGCTCAGTTCTTGTGCCCTGTCTTTGTCCTTTCCTGGAACCAAGTCTTGGTTGAGAGCTCTCGTGACCTAAACTTGCCTGCTTTCAGAATCCTTTTGGTTTGCGGGGAATGAGTTGACTTCTTTCCATGAAGGGAGTGGGGAGCAAGTGTCCTATAGGCTTTGGAGTTAGGTAGGTAGGTAAGTAATTTTGTTTATTGAGCATCCATTGAGCTCAGTGCACTGAGATACCTTCACGTCCCTCAAGGAGCCCACACTCTTAATGGGGGAGAGACATTAAAAATCTTTACAAAGCAGGAGACGGAAGTAGTTTGACTGTTCAGTTGATTATGCATACACAGAAGTGTCATGAGAGAGTTGAAATCAATACGGAAGTGTTAGAAGGGCTGTTGGGTTGAGGTGACTCTGGAGGCTGGAGTTTTATTGGGGAGGGTTGCTGGAGCCCATTGTTGGGTAGGTACTGTCTCTATATGTTGCCAATTTGTACTTCCCAAGCGCTTAGTACAGTGCTCTGCACATAGTAAGCGCTCAGTAAATACGATTGATGATGATGATGGAAGCATCAGTACAGTGCTCTGCACACAGTAAGCCATCAATAAATTCCACTGATGGGAAACGGTGGTGCCCCAGGAGGGTGGATTTGAATGTGGGGAGAACCTGTCTGTGGAGGGAAGAAGGGAGGAAGGGAGTGTCAGGCCGGGGAGCCAGCAAGACCAAGGGGTTGAAAGTGGAGGAGTTGAAAGTGAGGTACAGCAATGAAGGCTTAGCTGAGAGGAACAAAGAGAGCGAGCTGGAGAGTGGAGGGGAAGAGGGTTGAAGCAGAAGATGGAAACAGCTGGTGAGTAGTCCTCAAGTAGTGGTTCTTTCAAATGCAAGTCGAGTTGTCCTGATTTGTAGTTATGGATTTGACATCACCCCGTCCACACCCCCATTTTGGGAACAAAATGGTGGGTGAGGCGACTGGCAGGTACCGGAGGAATTGAGCCACTCAGGTCAATTTTTCAAATTGACCCTGAATAATTCACTCAGGTTGATGAAGCTTCTGCCGAAAGCATCAGTTTTGGTTGGCACCCAGAACGATACGGTGGCCATGGAATGGGGCAGTGTGGGGTCCCTGTCTCCCAGCATTCTCAGGTGCCCACAATATGGGACCCAGAAGGCCAAGGGACAAGAACGGAGCACGGTCCAGCCCTTCTAAAACAGTCGAGGCATATCAAATAACCCGGAGCAGCTGCGGAAGTCAGCTCAGGGAAGGCAGAGCAGTTCAGCCTCCCTTCCGGGACGTCCGTATGTTGTTTCCCAGTTACGCAGAGTGGCCTACGTGAGTCATGCCCTATCCAGGTTGTAGGTGGGTCAGCTGGGTACAGCAAAGCAACAGCATGGAGGCTTGAGGGTGGGAGCGGAACATGGGGTCTCCGAGAGAGGGGCTCGAGCTTGTCTCTGTGCCAGGTAAAGGCTCCATGCCACCCCCTCCCTTGCATCAGGGCCCGGGATTGCCGGCCACCTGCCACTCTCCCTCACTCCGAGACAGTTTGAAATGTGCGGGGGTGGCCCTGGAGGAGACACGAGTGGGCTGGCCTCTTTCTGCAGTGCTCTTGGGGTGGAACTGACCTGCTGTATTCATTCTGCTCTTTGCTTTCACAACCCACTTCTCCAAGAGAAGCAGCGTGGCTCAGTGGAAAGAGCACGGGCTTTGGAGTCAGAGGTTGTGGGTTCAAATCCCGGGTCTGCCAATGGTCAGCTGTGTGACTTTGGGCAAGTCACTTAACGTCTCTGTGCCTCAGTTCCCTCATCTGTAAAATGGGGATTAAGACCGTGAGCCCCCTGTGGGACAATCTGATCACCTTGTAACCTCCCCAGCGCTTAGAACAGTGCTTCACACATAGTAAGCGCTTAATGAATGCCATCATTAATATTATTGTTATTATTACACGGGCTGGGAGGCAGAGGGGAACCAGGGCCGAGAAGCAGGGATGACCAGGGCAGGGAGGCATATGGGACCTGGGCCAGGAGGCAGAGCGGTACCTGGGTCAGAAGATAGGGGGACCAGGGCCAGGAGGTAGAGGGGAACAAGAGCCAGAGGGCAGAGGGGTACCTGGGTCTGGAGACACTGGGACTAGGGCCGAGAGTTAGAGGGGACCCAGGGCCGGGACAGAGAGAGACCCAAATGATCTGGAGGTAAAAGGAGACCAGTGCCGGGAGACAGAGGGGACCAGGGCCAGGAGGTAGAGGGGGACCAGGGCCGGAAGGCCGAGTGGGGCCAGGGTCACGAGGCAGGGGGAAGTAAGGCAGGGGTTCAGAGGAGGACCAGGACCGGGAGACTGAACTCCTTGTCTTCCCTCCCAAACCCTGCCCTCTCCCTGACTTTCCCATCTCTATTGACGGCACTACCATCCTTCCCGTCTCACAGGCCCGCAACCTTGGTGTCATTCTCGACTCCGCTCTCTCATTCACCCCTCACATCCAAGCCGTCACCAAAACCTGCCGGTCTCAGCTCCGCAACATTTCCAAGATCCGCCCTTTCCTCTCCATCCATACCGCTACCCTGCTCATTCAAGCTCTCATTCTATCCCGTCTGGACTACTGCATCAGCCTTCTCTCTGATCTCCCATCCTCGTGTCTCTCCCCACTTCAATCAATACTTCATGCTGCTGCCCGGATTGTCTTTGTCCAGAAACGCTCTGGGCATGTTACTCCCCTCCTCAAAAATCTCCAGTGCCTACCAATCAATCTGCGCATCAGGCAGAAACTCCTCACCCTGGGCTTCAAGGCTCTCCATCACCTCGCCCACTCCTACCTCACCTCCCTTCTCTCCTTCTACAGCCCACCCCGCACCCTCCGCTACTCTGCTGCTATTCTCCTCACCGTACCTCGTTCTCGGCTGTCCCGCCATCGACCCCCGGCCCACGTCATCCCCCGGCCTGGAATGCCCTCCCTCAGCCCATCCGCCAAGCTAGCTCTCTTTCTCCCTTCAAGACCCTACTGAGAGCTCACCTCCTCCAGGAGGCCTTCCCAGACTGAGCCCCATCCTTCCTCTCCCCCTCGTCCCGCTCTCCATCCCTCCCATCTTACCTCCTTCCCTTCCCCACAGCACCTGTATATATGTATATATGTTTGTACATATTTATTACTCTATTTATTTATTTATTTATTTTACTTGTGCATATCTATTCTATTTATCTTATTTTGTTAGTATGTTTGGTTTTGTTCTCTGTCTCCCCCTTTTAGACTGTGAGCCCACTGTTGGGTAGGGACTGTCTCTATATGTTGCCAACCTGTACTTCCCAAGCGCTTGGTACAGTGCTCTGCACACAGTAAGCGCTCAATAAATACGATTGATGATGATGATGACAGAGGGGAACAGGGTCGCGAGGTAGAGGGGGACCAGGGCCAGAAGGCAGAGGGGTACCTAGGCTGGAAGGCAGAGTGGGACCAGGGTCACGAGGCAGGGAGTCAGAGGGGTAAGAGGGCCGGGAGGCAGAGAGGGACCAGGACCGGAAGGCAGATGGGTATCTGGGCCCGGAGATGGGGGACCAGGCCCGAACGGTAGAGGGGACCTAGGTCCAGGACAGAGAAAGACCCAAGGGTCTGGATTTAGAAGGAGAACGGGGCCAGGAGACAGAGGGGGACCAGGGCCGGAAGGTAGAGGGGGATCAGGGCGAGGAGGTAGAGGGGTACCAGGGCTGGGAAAAGGGGTACCAGGCGCGGGAGACAGAGGGGTACCTGGGAGGGAGAACGGGGAATCAGGCCTCGGAGGGAGAGGGGACCCAGGGACGGGAACGTGAGTGACCCAGTTGCCTGGAGGTAGAAGTAGACTAGGGTCGGGAGGCAGAGGGGGACAAGGGTCAAGAGGAGGGATGCCTGGGCAGCGAGTCAGCGGGGGACGCGTATCGGGAGGCAGTGGGGTAGCTGGGCCAGGAGACAAGGCGACCAGGGCCGAGAGGTAGAGGAGAACCAGAGCCACAACGGAGAGTGACCCAAGGTCCTGAAGGTAGAACGAGACCAGATCCGGGTGGCACAGAGGGACGTGGACCGGGAGGCAGAGGGAAACCAGGACAGGGCGGAAGAGACAGAACAGGGCCAGGTGGCAGAAGGGTTACCTGGGCCGGGAGATGTGGGACCAGGGTCTGGAGGTAGAGGGGATCCAGCTCTGGGATGGAGAGAGACCCATGGGCCTGGAAGTAGAAGGCGAAGGCCAGAGGCACAGGGGGAAAAGGCCGGGGGGGCAGAGAGGGACCAGGGCCGGGAGGCAGAGGGGGACCAAGGCCACGAGGCAGAGAGGGAACAGTGCCAGGAGGCTGAGAGTTACCTGGGCTGGAAGGCAAAGGGGGACCAGGGTCAAGAAGGGGGCAGAAAAGGGAAGGGAGGCAGATGGGGATCAGGGCCTGGAGGCAGAAGGGGACCAGGGCCAGGACGCAAGGGGTTCCTGGGCTGGGAGACGGGGGACTAGGGTCGGGAGGCTTGGGTGACCGGGGTTGGGAGGCAGAGGTGGATCACAGCCAGGAGGCAGAGGGGTGCCGGGGCCCGGAGAAGGGAGACCAGGGTCGGGAGGTAGAGGGGGACCAGAGACAGGAGGCAAGGGGTTCCTGGGCCGGGAGACAGGGGACTAGGGTCGGAAAGCTTGGGTGACCAGGGCCGGGAGGCAGAGAGGGATCAGGGCCAGGAGGCAGAGTGGTACCGGGGCCCGGACAAGGCGGACCCGAGTCGGGAGGCAGCGGGGGACCAGGGCTAGGAGGCAGAGGAGTACCTGGGCAGTGAGATTTGGGTTCCAGGGCCGGGAGACAGGGGGACCTCGGCCGGGAGGTAGTAGGTCCCAGGGCAGGGACGGAGAAAGTGGCCAGGGCTTGGAGTTAGTGAGAAACCAGGGCTGGCAGAACAGGGGGACCCATGGCCAGGACGGAGAGAGTCCCATGGCCCATGGCTTGGAGGGAGAGGGGGACCAGGGCAGGGAGTCAGGGAGATACCTGGGCCGGGAGTCAGGGGGACCAGGGCTGGAAGGTAGAGGGAGGCCAGGGCTGGCAGAACAGGGGGATCAGGGCATGGAGGAAGAGGGGACCAGTGGCCGGGACAGAGAGAGACCTAGTGGCCTGGAGGTGGTGGGAGAGCAGGGCCGGGAGGCCCAAAGGGACCGGGAGATGGGGAACTAGGGCTAGGAGGCCCATTGGTGGGTAGGGACCGTCTCTATGTGTTGCACATTTGTACTTCCCAAAGGCTTAGTACAATGCTCTGCACACTGTAAGCGCTCAATAAATGCAATTGAATGAATGAATGGGTGACCAGGGTCCGGAGGCAGAGAGATACCCGGGCCGGTAGACGGGGAACCAGGGCCGGGAAGCAGAGGGGAACCAGGGCCGGGAGGCAGAGGGGTATCTGGGCCGAGAAGCGGTGTGACAAGGTCAGGGAGGCAGAGGGCGACCAAGACCGGGAGAAGAGGGGGACCAGGGCCGGTAGACAGGGCGACCAGGGCCGGGAGTCAGAGTGGTACCTGTGCCGGGAGACAGGGAGACTAGGGTTGAGCAGCAGAGGTGAACCAGGCCCGAGAGGCAGCGGGTGACCAGGTCAGAAAGGCAGAGGCGGACCAGGGTCGCGAAGCAGAGGGGGACCAGGGCGGGAAGGCAGAGGGGGATCAGGGCCGGGAGGCAGAGGGGGACCAGGGCCGGGAGGCAGAGGGAGACCAGGGCCGGGAGGCAGAGGGGGACCAGGGCCGGGAAATGGCGAATAAGCCGGCAGGCAGAGTGGTACCACTGCCTCCCTGCCCTTGTACCCCCGGCTTCTCAGAAGTAAAGGAGAACTAGGGCCGAAAGTCAGAGGGGGACCAGGGACTTAAGGGAAGGGGCGAACAAGGCAGGGAGGCAGAGGGGGACCAGGGCGGAGAGGCATAGAGGGACTAGGGCTAGGCGGCAGAGGGACCATGGCCGGAAGATGGAGGGGACCCAGGGCCTGGAGGCAGAGGAGGACCAGGGCAGGGAGGCAGTGGGGGACCAGGGCCAGGAGGCAGAGGGGTACCTGGGCCAGGATACGTGGGTTCAGGGCTGGGAGGATGAGGGGGACCAGGGCCCGGAGGCAGAGGGGTACCTGGGCCGCAAGGCAAAAGGGGACCAGGGCCGAGACGTGGGCGGGAGACAAGGGCAGCGTGTCAGAGGGGACCAGGTCCTGGAGACAGAGGGGGACCAGGGCCAGGAGGCAGAGAGGTACTTGGGCTGGGAGATGGGGGACAAGGTTCGGGAGGCAGAGTGGGACCAGGCCCGGGAAACCGGTACCAGGTACTACATGCAGATTGATTCCTCTGCCTCCCTGCCCTTGTCCCCCCGCTTCTTGGTACTAAAGGGGAACTAGCGCTGTCAGGCACAGGGGAACCAGGGATGGGAGGCAGAGGGGGACCAGGGCAGGGTGGCAGGGGAGACCAGGTCCAAAGTTTCGAGGGGGGGAGGGACTAGGGTAGGGAGGCAGAGGCATACCCGGGCTAGTAGATGGTGGGCCGGGAGGTAGAGGGGAACCAGGGCCAGGAGGTAGAGGGGTACCTGGGTCAGGAGGCAAACGGGGACCAGGGTCGAGGAGCAGGGGGGACAATTCGTGGAGGCAGAGGTTTACCTGGGCTGAGAGAAAGGGGGACCAGGCCCGGGAGGCGCTTAGTACAGTGCTCTGCACACAGTAAACTCTAAATAAATACTTTTGAATGAATGAAAAGGAGACCAGGGCCCGGAGCCACAGAGGGACCAGGGCCGAGAGATAAAGGGGGACGAGGGCAGGGTGGCAGAGGTCGATTAGGGCTAGGTGGCAGAGGGGTACCTATGCCGGGAGACAGCGGGACCAGGGCCTGGAGGTAAAGGTGACCCAAGTCAGGGATGGAGACAGAAACAAGGGCCTGGAGGCAGAAGGAGACCAGGGGCGGTTGGCACAGAGTGTCCAGGGCCGGGCGGCAGAGGGGGACCAGTGCAGGGAAGCACAAGGAGATCAGGGCCAGGAGACAGAAGAAGACCAGGGAAGGAGGCCGAGGTGTTCCTGGGCCCGGAGATGGGGGACCAGGGCAGAGAGGCAGAGGGGTACCTGGTCTGGGAGGCAAAGGGTGACAAGGGCAAAGAAGTAGGGGGCAACAAAGACAAGGATGCCGAGGGGGATCAGGGTCTGGAGGCAGAGAGGGATCAGGGCTAGGAGGCAGAGGGTTACCCTGGCCGGAATACAGGGGAACCAGGGCCAAGGGGCAGAGGGGTCCAGGGCCGAGAGGTAGATTGGGACCAGGGCGGGTAGGCAGAGGGGTACCACGTCCAAGAAGCAGAGAGGTACCTAGGCCGGGTGACATGGGGCAAGGGCCGGGATATAGAGGAGACTCACCCAAGGGCTTGGAGGTAGAGGAAACCAAGGCCGGGAGGCCCTGGGGGAACAGGGCCGGTAGGCACAGAGTAACCAGGTCCGGGTGTCAGGGGGGACCAGGGCGGGGTTTCAGGGGCAGACCAAGGGCAGGAGGCCGAGGGGTACCTGAACTGTGAGACAGAGGGACCAGTGCCGGGAGGTAGAGGGGTACCTGGGCCGGGAGGCAGATGGGGACCACAGCGGTTTGGCAGAAGGGAACCATGACCAGGAGGAAGAGGGGTACCTAGGCCAGGAGACAGTGGACCAGGACCAGGAGGCAGAGGGGTACCTGCTTCTTGAGGCTGGGATACCAGGGCCGGGAGGTCGGGGGAACCCAGGGCCGGAAGGCAGAGGGTGACCAGGGCAGGGAGGCAGTGGGGGACAAGGTCCAGGAGGCAGAGGGGTACCTGGGCCGGGAGGCACGGGATCAGGGCTGGGAGGATGAGGGGGACCAGGGCCCGGAGGCAGAGGGTTACCTGGGCCGTAAGGCAAATGGGGACCATGGCCGAGAAGCATTGGGGGACAAGGGCAGCGAACCAGAGGGGGATCAGGTCCTGGACGCAGAGGGGGACTGGGTCCAGGAGGCAGAGGGGTACTTGGGCCGGGAGACGGGGCACCAGGGTGGGAAGGCGGAGTGGGACCTGGGCCGGGAATCGGAGACCAGATCCCGTGGGTGTATTTGTTCCTCTGCCTCCCTGCCCATGTCCCCCCGCTTCTAGGAACTGAAGGGGAACTAGGGCAGTCAGGCACAGGGGAACGAGGGATGTGAGGCAGAGCTGGACCAGGTCAGGTTGGCAGGGGGAACCAGGGACAAGAGGAGGGGGGCGACCAGGGCAGGGAGGCATAGGGGGACCAGGACCTGGAGGCTGGGGGTGACCTGGGCCGGGAGGCAGAGGGGGACCTGGGCCGGGAGGCAGAGGAGTACCCGGGCCGGTAGATGGTGGACCGGGGCCGGGAGGTAGTGGGGGACCAGGGCCAGGAGGCAGTGGGGTACCTGGGCCGGGACGCAAAGGGGGACCAGGGCCGAGTAGGATGGGGGACAAGGTCAGAGAGGCAGAGGGGGACAAGGTCCGTTAGACAGGGGACCAGAGATGCGAGGCAGAAGAGTACCTGGGCCGGAGACAGGGGTCCTGGGGCTGGGAGGCAGAGCGGTACTTGTACCGGGAGACAGTGTGACTAGGGCTGAGAAGCATAGGGGAACCAGGGCCGAGAGGAGGGGGGCGACCGGGTCAGAGAGGCAGAGGCCGGCCAGGGCCTGGAAGCAGAGGAGAAGTAATCATGGTGATGGTATTTATTAAGCCCTTATTGTGTGCCAAGCACCGTACCTAAGCCCTGGGGTAGATAAAAGAAAGTCAAGTTGGACACAGACCCTATCCCATTCAGATAAATTCATTCAATCATATTTATTGAGCGCTTACTGTGTGCAGAGCACTGTACTAAGCGCTTGGAAAGTACAAGTGGGGAACATATAGAGACGGTCCCTACCCAACAATGGGCTCACAGTCTAGAAGGGGAAGACAGAGAACAAAACAAAACATATTAAGAAAATAAAATAAATAGAATAAATATGTACAAAGTGAATAAATGGAGTAATAAATATGTACAACCATATATACATATATACAGGTGCTGTGGGGAGGGGAAGGAGGTAAGGCGGGGGGGATGGTGAAGGGGAGAAGGGGGAGAGGAAGGAGGGGGCTCAGTCTGGGAAGGCCTCCTGGAGGAGGTGAGCTCTCAGTAGGGCTTTGAAGGGATCTCAGTCTAAATTGGAGGGAGAACGGGAATTTAATCCCCACTTTCCAGATGAGGAATCTGATGCACAGAGATGTTACGAGAACGTGACTACCAGCTCTGTTTGATTGTACTCTCACAAGCACTTAGCACGGTGCTCTGCACACAGTAAGTGCTTAGTAAGTACAGTTGCTTAATGAACTTGCCAAAGGTCCCTCGGCGGCAGGTGGTGGAGCTGGGATTAGAACCCAGGGCCTCTTACTCCCAAGTCCATGCTCTTTCCTCCAGGCCATGCTTTTCCCCTTGGTGCTCACCAATGCTTTTTCTCTTTAGGACTGGGTGTTTTATCATCTTGTCGAATTTTGAGCATTGTCATTTCTTTTCTCAAGATTCAAACGTGATCCCATTTTGCTGATGTCAAAAGTTCCACTTGTACATGAGCCAAATGGATTTTACATGACTCATTGGGACAGTGGGTGACACAGTAAGTGCTCAAAAGCTGTTCACCCCTGTTAACGGCTTGAAGAGTGCTTGGTCTCACTGGGTCTGTAAGCCATACTGTGTGCCTGCTAGTTTGGTGAGAAGGTAAACGGCACCAGAGGAGTAGAGTGTGAGGGCTGGGATGTAGAAGAAAGAGAAGGGAGGTGAGGTAGGAGGGGGCGAGGTGATAGAGAGCTTTGAAGCCAATAGGAGTCTTTGCTTGATACAGAGGCTGGTAGGCAACCACATACTATGTACCAGGCACTTTACTAAACGCTGGGGTAGGTCCAAGCTGATCAGATCGGACACAGTCCCTGTCCTGCCTTAGCTCACTATCTTCATCTCCATTTTACAGATGAGGTGACTGAGCGAAAGAAAAATGAAATAACTTGCCCAAGGTCACACAGCAGAGTGTTGCATTATTAACCATATTTATTGAGTGGTTACTATATGCAAAGCACTGGGCTAAATGTTTGGGAGAGGACAATATACTATCAAACACATTCCCTGCCTACAACCGAGCTCACGGCCTATAGGGGGAGACAGACATTAATATAAATAGATATATAAACCACAGATATGTACATATGTGCCATGGGAAAGAGAGATAGGATGAGTGAGGGAGCAAGTATGAGTGGAAAAGAAGGGAATGGAAGAAAAGGGCTCAGTCAGGGAAAGCTTCCTGGAGGAGATGGGCTTTCGATAAAGCATTAAAGTGGGGGAGAGCAATGATCTGTATGAAAGGAGGAAGGGAGTTTCCAGGCCAGATAGGTAGTGGGTGAGAGGTCGGCAGCGATAGAAATGAGATCGAGGTAGAGTGAGAAGGTTAGCACAGAGGAACAAATTTACAAGCTGGGTTGGAGGGGAGTAACAAGGTGAGGTAGGAGGGGGCAAGGCGATTAAGTGCTTTAAAACCAGTGATGAGTTTTGGTTTGTTGTGGAGGTAGATGGGCAACCTCTACAGTTTCTAGTGGGGAAACAAGATCTGAATGTTTTTGAAGGAAAATGATTCGGGGAGCAGAATGGGGTATGGACTGGATTGGGCAGAGACTGGAGGCAGGGAGGTCAGCAAGGAGGCTGATACAGTAATCTAGGCAGGCTAAGATAAGTGCTTGAATTAATGTGGTAGTTTGGTTGGAGAGGAAGGGGTGACCTTTGGTAAGGTTTGGAAGGCAGAACTGACAAGATTTAGTGATGACTTGAATATGTGGGTGGAATGAGAGAGGAGTCAAGGATAATACAAAGGTTATGGGCTTGAGAGACAGGAAGGGTGGTGGTGCCGTCGGCAGCGATGGGAAAGTGAGCAGGAGGACAGGGTTCGTGGGGGAAGAAAAGTTCAGTTTTAACCATATTAAGTTTGAGGTGACGAGAGGACATCCTTGAAGTAAGGAGGAAATGCAAGACTGCAGAGAAGGAGCGAGATCAGGGCTGGAGTTGTAGATTTGGGTGTCATCAGCATAGAGGTGATAGTTGAAGCTGTGTGAGCGAATGAATTTTCCAAGGGAGTGTAGATGGAGAAAAGACAGGGACCCAAAACTGAACCTTGAGGGACACCCACAGTTAGGGGATGGGCTCAGAGGAAGCACTGTGGTGAGAGAGGCCCCCCCACTCACACCAGTGGAGCGAATGTCTGTTGGGTTTTGGGGGCCAGGATAAAGGGGGCTTGAGAATGTACCACTGTCGGGCAGCGGGTTGCTCTGGTGAGGAGGCAGGGGGAGGTAGAAACTTCCACTTGGGCTCCTTGGAGTTCAGCCATCAAATGCGCCCAAGGAGGTTTCTGGGAATCGAGTGACAAAACTCAGAGTTCCTAAGTTTTCCATCTGATGGTGGAGAATAGTGGACAGGAGTTGGGGAACTGGCCCAGTCTCTCCTCTCCCCTTAGTACCGTCCAAAGGAGGGAGAAGGTTCTGGAAGCCACTGGCAGCTGGGACACTGAGAGGGCTGTGGAGGCCTGTAGTGAATCCCTGTCCGTGGCCGACTTGTCCTGCTCTACCTGGGTGTTGTCTAGTGAGTGACTGATTTGATTCAGGGATGGGGGGAGGACCAGTGTTTGGGGGAGGGCGGTTGTCTTTGATGGGACCCATCCTCCTGGGACCAACAGGTAGCCATAGCCCAGCATGGCAGTAACATCCCTAAGGCAGCCATCTGAGGCAGACTTGTTACAGCCTGCCGTGATGGTGGCGGCAGCCCCTCAAGACTCAGCCTAGTGGGAAATGATGCTAAGAACTATGGTATTTATTAAGCGCTAACACTTTGCCAGGTACTGTTCTAAGTGCTGGGGTAGATACAAATTAATCAGGTTGGACACAATCACTGTTCCCCGTGTGGCTCACAGCCTTAATCCCCATTTTACAGATGAGAGAACTGAGGCCCAGAGAAGTGAAGTGACTTGGCCAAGGTCCCGCAGCAGACAAGTGGCAGAGCTGCGATTAGAACCCAGGTCCTCGTAACTCCAAGGCCCATGCTCTACTTACTAAACCATGTTGCTACTGCCCCTCCCTCCTCTCCTCAGGATGGCACTCCCTGGGCATACAGCTGTCCACACGCCACCACTTGTGACTTGATAACCTCAGGCGGCATCCGTTTTGGGTAGGGACCATCTCTATATTGCCGACTTGTACTTCCTAAGAGCTTAGTACAATGCTGTGCACACAGTAAGCGCTCAATGAGTACGATTGAATGAATTAAGGGCCACCCCTGTTGGGAACACTCGTTAATCAACGGCATTCATTCATTCAATCGTATTTATTGAGCTCTTATTGTGCGCAGAGCGCTGTACTGAGCGCTTGGGAGAGGACAGTAGACAATAGGGCACGGGCTAGGGAATCATAAGGACATGGGTCCTAATCCCAGCTCTGCCATTTACCTGCTGTGCGATTTGGGGGAAGTCACTTCGCTTCACTGAGCATCAGTTCCCTCATCTGTAAAGTGGGGATTCAACACATGGACTGTGTCCAACCTGATGACCATGTATCTACGTTAGCGCTTAGAACAGTGTCTGACACAAAGTGCTTATAAATGCCATTTTAACACAAATATAGTAGAGAGAGACTAGAGCCCTAATCCCAGCTCTTCCAGTGGCCTGATCTCTGTGACCTTGGATAAGTCTTCTCTTAGTTTCTTCATCTCCTTCCCTATTAATTAATATAATTTTAGTTATGGTACTTGTTGAGCACTTACGCTGTTCCAAGCACTGAGGTAGATACAGACCACCCCCCGACCTGCCTGCCCTGCCCTCAACAGCTCGTTTCAAAGGCCACCCTCCCTCCTTTCTTCCTCCTTAAAGGAATTTTGTTAAGCACTTACAATGTGCCAAGACTGTTCTAAGAGCTGGGGTTGATACATAGTAATCAGGTTGTCCCACTTGGGGCTCACATCCTAATCCCCATTTTACAGATGAGGTCACTGAGGCACAAAGAAGTTAAGTGACTTGCCCAAACTCACACAGCAGACAGGTGGCAGAGATGGGATTAGAACCCTTGGCCTTCTGACTCCCAAGCCCGTGCTCTTTCCACTGTCACGCTGATTTCCTCTCTTCTCCCTCTTTTCCATCTCCCCTTCTTCCTCTCTCATTGCTCCCTCCTGCTCCTCTCACTCCTCTGCCCCTCTCCTTCTCCCTGCCCCTCTCCCTCGCTCCTGGGCCCACTCCCCCTACTCCCCTGGGGGACGCCTGTCCCAGTCCCTCCTGACCAGACTCTCCCCTGCATGCTTGCTCCCTCCTAGGCTGGCCACCATGGGCATCTTCCAAATCCTGATGAAGAAGAAAGAGGTCGGCAGTCTTCGCCTCCCTCGGCCCCTTCCCCACTTCCCCCTGCCCCCGTCTGTTCCTTCGACTGGGCTGGGGGAGATCTCACCCCCACTTTCCTTATCTCCTCCCTCCTACTCCCCCCAACCCCGCCATCCCTATTTTCTCCCCACTTCCTTTGCCTCCCTGCTACTCCCACCTCCCTGTTCCCAAATCTCTCCCCTGCAATTACCTTAACCTTCTTTCCTCTCCTCCACTTCTGCTCCTCCTCTGCTCCCTGCTACACCTACCTCCGTCCCCCAGCTCTTTCTCCCCCAGTCCCTTTCCCCTGCTACCCCTTCCCTTGCCTCTTCCTCCCGTTTCTTCCCCCATTTCCTCCCCATTTCCATCCATCTCCTTCCTCCACCTACTTCTCCCCAAGGTCCTCCCCCATGTCCTCTTACCATCTGCTCCCCTACTAACCCTACCTCCTTTCCCCCACTTCCTCCTCCCTATTTTCTCCCCCCACTTTCCCCCGTTTCCTCCTCGTCTACCCCTACCTTTTTCCAACTTCTTTATTCCCCTACCTCCTCCCCATTTCCTTCGCCCACCTCCTTCTAACCCATCACCTCCCCCTGCTATCCTAACCCCTTCCTCCACATCCTCTTCCCATCTCCTCCTCTTCTACTCTTACCTCCTTCCCCCCACTTTTTCCTCCCCATCTCCTCCCCCTGGCTATGCCTATTTCCTCCCACTACTTTCTCCTCCCCATCTTCGAACCCCACTGTCCCCCATTTTTCTCCTTGGCTACTCTTACCTCATTTCTTCCCACTTCCTTCTTCCCCATCTCGTCCCATCTCCTCTTCCCACCTCCTTCTCCCCCAATCTCTTCCCCTCACTATCCCTCCCTCCTCCCCAATCTCCTCCCTGTTAACCCTATCTCCTCACCCCCAACCCCGGTTCCTTTTTTTCCTCAATCTCCTCCTCCCTGCCGCCCTTCCGCCTCCCCAACCCAGCTCCCTCAGAGCCACCAGACCCTTGACCCCGGCCCCTTACCACAATCTTTGCCTTGGCTGCTCTCCAGCCCATCCCGCTGGCCACCATCGTCACCATAGCCGGGTTGGGAGCCATCTCCGTGTCCGTGTACTCTCTCTTCGAGATGGCCGTCATGAGAGTAGCAGGCCCCAGGACCTGTCTGACAGTCAATCCATCAATCGATCATTCGGTGGCATTTATTGAGCACTCACTGGGTGCAGAGCACTGCACTAGTCCTCGGGAGACTACAGTAGAACAATGTAACGGACACACTCCCAACCCACGGTAAGCTTGCAGTCTAGAGAGGGAGGCAGATACGTACGAGAAGTGATAGAGTGTAGGGATAGAAACCTAAGTGCTTTGGAATAGGGATGGGGTGACTATCAGTGGTTTAAGGGGCATCCATACAGCAACTACTCTCCCTGCCTTCAAAGCCTTATTGGAGGCATATCTCCTCCAGGAGGCCTTCCCCAACTATTCTCCCACTCCCTTCTGCATCTCCCTGACCTGCCCCTTTATTCATCACCCAACCCCCACAACTAGCTCCACAGCATGCAGGTACATACCTGTAATTTATTTCTAATTAATGTCTGTCTCTCCCTCTAGACTGTAAGCTTGTTTTGTAGGGAGGGAACGCGTCTGGTACTTCTGTCGTACTGGGCTCTCCCAAGCACCTACTACAGTGTTCTGCATACAGTAAGTGCTCAATAAATACAGCTGATTGATTGATTGATTCAGTTCCTGCACAGGGCTGCTGGGTTTTGGTGGGGTTGAAAGAGAGTACAACATAATTTAATCAATCAATGGTATGATCAATCAATTAATTAGCACTTGCTGTGTGTGAAGCACTGTACTGTTTGGGATTACAACAAAACAATACAGTCAATCAATCCATGGTATTTATCAAGCACTTACTGTATGCAGAGAACTGCACTAAGTGTTTGGGAGAGTACAATCAACAGAATCGGTAGACACGTTCCCTGCACACACCGGGCTTGCAGTCTAGAGACGAGCTAACAATCACTGCTATCGATTGGGTTCTCTCTGTGTGCAGAGCACTGCATTAAGTGCTTTCGTGAGTACAGTATAACAGATTTGGTAGACACGATTTCTGCCCACAACAAGATTAGAGTCTAGACACGAGTTTGCAATCGATGGTACTTACTGATCTCTTACTGTGTGCAAAGCACTGCACTAAGTGCATGGACGAGTACAATATAACAGAGTTGATAGAAACGTTCCCTGCCCCCAATGAGCTTCCAGTCTGGGGGTGGGGGGTGGGGGCGATGGGAAGTTCAGAAATGTCATTTTCAGGGGAACACTACAACTGCTTAGCATCTTTCCTAACAAATGCCATATTGGGCTTCAGTCTCCAAAGATCCAAAACTCTAGAGCCATGCGAGAACGTGGATCCTACCCAGCTTCGAAAGGTAGTGGGCCCACCTCCGCCCCTTCTTCTGAAGGGCCCCTCCGTCCCCCGCTGAACAATGGCAGGCTCCTTGACCTGATGACCTTGGTCCTGACCCCAGTCCTATCAGAGGGGCAGCAGCTCGCAGCCTTCCTGCCTTGCCAAGCCCTCTGGGACCCGGGAAGAGGGGCAGTGGTGCCACTTCTCGGTGTGTGGGTGGGGAAGGGAAGAAGCACAGGGGCATTTGGGCAGGGTGGGCCGGTCGACTTGGGAGAGCAAGTGGACCAGAAAGGCCATCTCCTGGATCTTTATGATCCCAGTCTGACCCAGGGATGAGGAGGGACACTGTGGGAGTGAAACAACCATTTTGTTTTTGTTTTTTATGGTATTTGTAAAGCACTCACTGTGGGCCAGGCACTGTACTAAGCACTGGAGTAGATACAAGCTAATAACAATACACTTACTAGTTGTCAGGCACTGTACTAAACATTAGCATAGATACAAACTAATCTGGTTGGACACATCCATGTCCCACGTGGGGCTCACAGTCTCAATTCCTATTTTACACATGAGAGAACTGCGGCCCAGAGAAACAAATGAACTTTTTAAAATGCTATTTGTTAAGTGCTTATTCTGTGACAGGAACTGTACAAAGTGCTGGGGTAGATACAAGCTAATCTGGTTGGGCACAGTCCCTTTCCCACATGGGGCTCACAGTCTTAGTCCCTATTTTACAAATGAGGTAACTGAGGCACAGAGGGGTGAAGTAACGTTTCTTAATGGCATTTGATAAGCACTTACTATGTGCCAGGCACTTGTTCTAAGCACTGGGGTAGGTAAAAGGTAATCTGGTTGGGCACAGTCCCAGTCCCACATGGGGTTCACGGTCTTAATCACTATTTTACAGATGAGGTAACTGAGGCCCAGAGAAGTGAAGTGAGTTGCTCAAGGTCACCAAGCAGACAAATGGCAGAGCCAGGATCAGAACCCATAACCTTCTGATTCCCAGGCCCATGCTCTGTCCACTAGGCCATGCTGTCGCAGTCCCTGTCCTACATAGAGCAGAGAACTATTTTCTGGGTGAAAATCAAGGGAAATAATTTTCTATTCACTTATCAATCAGCAATATTTCCCAAGCACCTACTGTCGGCAGAACAGTATACGAAATGCCCGGGAGAGGACAATAATGTTAATAAATACCATTCCTGCCCTCAGTCAGTCAATCAGTTCGTGTTTGTTGCACACTTTCATTTATTCATTCAATCGTATTTATTGAGCGCTTACTGTGTGCAGAGCACTGTACTAAGCACTTGGGAGAGTACAACATAACAATATAGCAGAAACGTTCCCTGCCCACCGTGAGCTTGCAGTCTGGCAGGGGAAGCAGAGATTAATAGAAATAAATAAATTACAAATATGGACATGAGGAGCTTAGGAAGCTTAGGATCTAGCAGAATGTATTCTCCAGGGTTGCGGTTCCTGGAAAACAGGTTTTGTCTCTCTGGTCTGCAGTTACTCTCGATTAACCAGCAGTAGAAACCCATCGAGGAACTGCAGACGGTGAGAAGGCTGACCAAGTGACCAAGAGACCGAGCCACCAGCCCCCACCTCCCGGGAATCCAGAGGAATCACCTCTGTGCAAATTCACCTTCCGAGCCATCGCACGAAGACACTTCCGCTGCATTCTCGGGGTCATCCCCCAATCTGGGGGCCTTCTTGGTCCGGCGTCTCCCGCCGCACGGAGGGACCACCTTGCAGGCTGGCGACCGGACAAGTGGCATCCAACCCTAACCCAGCACTCCCAGTTTGGCGTCCACAGTCAACTCTGGAAAGGTCAGTGGTGGCCTCCCCTGCTTCAGCCTTCCTTGAGTAGAAATGGGTTCGCATCTACTGCTTTTGTGAGGTAGATTGAATAAAGTCCGTTTTTCCCCACAAATAAAGGCAGAATGCATGCTTCCTCATTTAGACAATTTTAGTTCATCCAAAGGAAACACATTCTGAAAAAAATGAAACACCCACAATTCACAGTTAGGGAACTTGGAATGTCAGAATTCATTCATTCAGTCGTATTAATTGAGCACCTACTGTGTACAGAGCACTGTACTAAGTGTCTGAGGGAGTACAGTAGGATAGCAAATGGACACATTCCCTGCCCACAACAAGTTTACAGTCTAGAGGACCTGGGTTGTAATCCCAGCTCCCCCATTTAGGAATTGCAGTAAGCAGCATGGCTCAGTGGAAAGATCTCGGGCTTGGGAGTCAGAGGTCATTCTTTCATTCATTCAATCGTATTTATTTAGCACTTACTGTGTGCAGAGCACTGTACTAAGCGCTTGGGAAGTACAAGTTGGCAACATATAGAGACGGTCTCTACCCAACATCGGGCTCATTTTCTAGAAGTCATGGGTTCTAATCCCAGCTCCGCCACATGTCTGCTGTGTAACATTGGGCATGTCACTTAACTTCTCTGAGCCTAAGTTACCTCATCTGTAAAATGGGGATTACGACTGTGAGCCTCACACGGGACAACCTGATCACCTTGTATCCCCCTAGTGCTTAGAACAGTGCTTTGCATATAGTTAGCGCTTAACAAATGCTATCATTATTATTATTATTATTATTATTATTATCATTATTATGAGACTTGTTAAGCCTTTAGTATGTGCCAAACACTGTTCTCTGCATTAGGGTAGGTATAAATTCATCAGGTTGGACACAGTCCTTGTCCCACATGGGACTCATTGTCTAAGTAGGAGGGAGCAGGATTTCATCCCCATTGTACAGATGGGGTAACCGAGGGACTTGTCCAAGATCACAAAGCAGACAAATGCCAGAGCAGGGATTAGAACTCAGCTCCTCTGACTTCCAGGCCTGTGTTCTTTCTACTAAGCCAAACTGTTTCTTTGCCTACTGTGTGACCTTAGGCAAGTCACTTCACTTCTCTGGGCTTTAGTTCCCTCATCTGTGAAATGAGGATTAAAATGTGAGACATGGCCTGGGCTGTGTCCACCCTGATTACCTTGAATCTACCCAAGCACTTTCCCTCTCCCGGTCATACATGGAGGGTTTCCAGTACTCTACCAGTCTCGGCTATGGGAGAAAGAGTCAAGCGACCTACCCATTCCATTCCTAGCTTGGGCAGTGGCTAGCGAGTGGAAGACAATCTGCTACAAGTCAAAGCTCAGCCATGCTGGGCAGCAGCGGAATGGGAGAGAGTCAAGGGCGGAAACTCGAGTTTACTACGCAGAAGGCGGCAATGGTAAACCTCTTCTGCATTTTTACCAAGAAAAATCTATGGATATACTACCAGAACGATTGCAGATGGAGACCCAGGAGTTTCTGGGAGAGATGGGTCTGTGGTGTCGCTATGGGCTGGCAATGACTCGACCACATAAGACAGGACCCAAGCCCTTAGAACAATGCATGGCATCTAGTAGGCACTTAACAAATAACGTAAGAAAAAGGAAAAAAACAAGATCAGATTAGAAGGCTCATGAATCATATCTGAAGCTTGACCTTACCATAGGGATTGTCTCTGGTGCCGGTTTGTACTTCCCAAGTGCCGTGCACACAGTAAGCATTCAATGAATATGATTGAAGGAGTGAAGGAATGAACTATTCTTTCCCATCGTCTGCCCAGAGAAGGATCTCCAGGAAAAATCTTTCAGGCTTTTCAAAAGACATAAATGAATTCCACATTCCCAAAAGAGATTTTCATGTATATATGCATTACAATTATCATTATTATTATTATCCTTCACAATACAGGTATAGCTACCAACTGTAGTATGTTCCCCCAGGTCAATGCTTTGCACAGAGAAAGCAGTCAGTAAATACCATTCATTGATCATCTCTAGACTGTTTAGCTTGTTTTGTCATGGAGCGTGTTTGCTAGTTCAGTTGTACCACACTCTCCCAAGCACATAGTAAGCGCTCAGTAAATACGGTTCATTGACTGGTTGAAGTGGCTTTGTGGTCTCGTTATATTCATTCATCTGATCGTATTTATTGAGCATTTACTGTGTGCAGAGCACTGTACTAAGCACTTGGGAGAGTACAATATAACAGACACGTTCTCTGCTCAGAATGAGCTTACAATTTAGAAGGGGAGACAGATGTTAATATAAATAAATAAATGATAGATATGGACATTCTCCTGCTGCAACCCAGCCCACACACTTGGTTCCTCTGGTGCTGACCTTCTCAATGTGCCTCGGTCTCGTCTAGATCGCCGCTGACCTCACGCCCACATCCTGCTTTTGACCCGGTACCCCCTCACTACTCGTGTCAGACAGATCTCCTCCAAGAGGCCTCCCCTGACTGGGCCTTCCTCTCCTCTTCTCTTACTCTCTTCTGCGCCGTTCTTGCTTGCTCCTTCATTCATCCCCCGTCTCGTCCCCACAGCATGTATGTTGATGTCTTGCACGTGGAAGCAGCGTGGCTCAGTGGAAGAAGCCCTGGCTTTGGAGTCAGAGGTTATGGGTTCAAATCCCAGCTCTGCCACTTGTCAGCTGGGTGACTTTGGGCAAGTTCCTTCACTTCTCTGGGCCTCGGTTACCTCATCTGTAAAATGGGGGTGAAGACTGTGAGCCCCACGTGGGACAACCTGATCACCTTGTAACCTCCCCAGTGCTTAGAACAGTCCTTTGCACATAGTAAGTGCTCAATAAATGCCATTATTATTATATCTGTGCGCATATATATATATCATCATCATCATCAATCGTATTTATTGAGCGCTTACTATGTGCAGAGCACTGTACTAAGCGCTTGGGAAGTACAAATTGGCAACATATAGAGACAGTCCCTACCCAACAGTGGGCTCACAGTCTAAAAGGGAGATACAGAGACCAAACATACTAACAAAATAAAATAAATAGAATAGATATGTACAAATAAATTAAATAAATAAATAGAGTCAAATATAATGCACATATAAAATATATATCCATAATTCATTTATTTATATTAATATCTGTCTTCCCCTCTAGACTGTGAGCTCATTGTGGGCAGGAATGTGTCTGTTTGCCGTTATAGTGTACTCCCCCAGTGCTTAGTACTGTGCTTTGCACACAGAAACGCTCAATAAATAGGATTGAATGAATGATTGAATGAAAATGCTATGGGGCTGGGACAGAGGATGAAGAAAAGGGAGCAAGTCAGGGTGATGCAAAAGGGGAATGGTGAAGAGGAAAGTAGGGCTTATCAGGGAAGGACTGTTGGAGGAGATTCATTCATTCATTCAATTGTAATTCATTCATTCCATTGTAAAACTTGGCCCCTGACCCACCTCCTGCCTGATTGATGGACAGCTGCTGCTCAGAGTCCCAGAACCCTGATCTCTGCACCCTTAATAATAACAATAATGATCATGGTATTTGTTAAGGGCTTACTAAGTATCAAGCACTTTTTTATTGGCATTTATTAAACACTTACTATATGCAAAGCTCTGTTCTAAGACCTGGGGAGGTTACAAGGTGATCAGGTTGTCCCATGTGGGGCTCACAGTCTTAATCCCCGTTTTACAAGTGAGGTAACTGAGGCACAGAGAAGTTAAGCCACGCTGCTTCTCTAATAACTGTTCACTGTTCACTCTTCTAAGCACTGGGGTGGGTAGAAAAATGCAATCAGGTTGGGCACAGTCCTATCCCACTTGGGACTCCCAATCTCAATCCCATTTCACAGATGAAGTAACTAAGACACAGATAAATGAAGTGACTTTCCCAAAGTCACACAGCAGACAAGTGGCAGGATTAGAACCCACAACCTCCAACTCCCAAGCCCGTGCTCTTGCTACTAGGCCCTCCCCTTGCCTACTTGACAAACGGCTGCTTCTGTAAGCTGTCCCCTTACCCTAACTCCACTTACAGGGGCCTGGGAAAGCACCTGCAGGAAGCCAGTGACAATGAGGAAGTTCATTCATTCATTTGATTTTATTGAGTGCTTACTGTGTGCAGAGCACTGTACTGAGTACCTGGGAAAGTACAATACAACAATAAAGAGAGACAATCCCTGCCCACAACGAGCTCACAGTCTAGAGGTGGGGAGGCAGACATCAAAACAAGTAAAAAGACATCGGTATAAATAAATAAAATTACAAATATATACACAAGTGCTGTGGGGCACGGAGTAGGGGAAGAGCAAAGGGGGTAGGTCAGGGTGACGTGGAAGGGAATGGAGATGAGAAAAAGTGGGGCTTAGTCTGAGAAGGCCTCATGGAGGAGATGTGCCCTCAGTAAGACTTTGAAGATGGGGAGGGTAATTGGCGGGTTTGAGAAGGGAGGGAGTTCCAGGCCTTGGGTCAGGGGTCGGCGGCGAGACACGCGAGATCGAGGCATGGTGACAAGGTTAGCATCAGAGGAGTGAAGAGTGCGGGCTGGGTTGTAGAAGGAGAGAGGTGAGATGAGTTAGGAGGGAGCACGGTGATGGAGTGCTTTAAAGCTCATGCTGAGGAGTTTTTGCTCAATATGGAGGTGGATAGGTAACCACTGGAGATAGTTGAGGAGAGGGGTGACATAACCAGAACGTTTCTGTAGAAAGATAATATGGGCAGCGGAGTGAAGTATGGATTGGAGTGGGGGAGTAGAAGGAGGATGTGAGGTCAGAAAGGAGGCTGGTGAAGTAATCTAGGTGGGATAGAGTGAGTGATTGTACTAACTTGGTAACAGTTTGGATGGAAAGGAAAGGGTGGATTTTAGCAATGGTAAGAGGAGACCAACAGGATTTGATGACGGATTGGATATGTGGATTGAGAAAGAGAGAGGTGTCAAGGATAATGCTGAGATTCTGGACTTGTGAAGGAAGGATGGTGGTGCCGTCTACAGTGATGGGAAAGTCCAGGAGAGGACAAGGTTTGGGTGGGAAGATAAGGAGCTCTGTTTTAGACATGTTAGGTTTGAGGTGATGGGAGGACATTCGAGGTAGTGATATATTGAAGACAGGGGAAGATGCGAGCCTGGAGAGAGGGAGAGGGATCAGGGAGGAGATGCAGATTTGGGTATCATCTGCATAGAGATGGTAGATGAAGCCATGGAAGTGAATGAGTTCTCCAGGGGAACGAGTGTAGATGGAGAATAGAAGGGGACCCAGAACTGAACCCTGATGGACCCCCACGGTAAGGGGGTGGGAGGGAGAGAAGGAGCTCGCGAAAGAGACCGAGAGTGAACGACCAGAAAGATAAGAGGAGAACCAGGAGAGAAGATGCAGTGGTCTCACTGATCGGCAGGCAAACTGAGCACAAGGTCCCTGGCAGGGTGCGGTGTAGGACCAGGTCTGTTTGCCTTAGGCAGAGCGGGATCCCAAGCTGAATTTCTTCTAGGAAAACAGTGGAAATTGAGAATAGAGAAGCAGCATTGCCTAGTGCATAGATCCCGGGCCTGGAAGTTACAAGGACCTGGATTCTAATCCTAGCCTGGTCACCTGTCTGCTGTGTGACTTTGGTTAAGTCACTTCATTTCTCGGGTCCTCACTTCCTTCATCGGCAAAATGGGGATTAAGGCTTGAAGCCCCAGGTAGGACCGGGACTGTGTCCCAGTTGATTAGCTTGTATCCACCCGAGTACAGTACCTGGCACAGAGTAAATGATTAACAAATTCCTTAAGGGGAAAAAAGGGTGCTTAACAAATATCATTCATTCATTCAATCGTATTTATTGAGCGCTTACTGTGGGCAGAGCACAGTATTTGGGAAGTACAAGTTGGTGACATACAGAGATGGTCCCTACCCAACAATGGGCAAGAGCTTAGTCAAGTACTCTGCACATAGGAAGGGCTCAATAAATATTGATTGATTGATTGGCACATAGTAAGCACTTAATAAATACTGTAATACAAAAGAGATGTGCTTAAGGAATACCAACTGCTTAGTCTAGTGCTCTGCACATAGGAAACACTCAATATATACCACTGATTGATTGATTGGCACATAGTAAGCACTTAAAAAATATCATTAAAAAAATAAAAAGGAAAGTCGGGTTTTTTGCCACCCTGGCTCCTCTCCTGGGACAGATAAAGTTTTGGGTGCAGCCCACTGACAATGGGAAAATGGGCAAATCGTGGAGGTTGGCACAGACTAATGGCCAGAGACTGGGCCTGATAGTTAGAGAATCTGACAGCAAGTTTTTTAAGGGCAGGGATCATGTTTCCCAACTCTACCATACTCTGTATTGCAGTATACCAAGCAGCATGGTTCAGTGGAAAGAGCACGGGCTTTGGAGTCAGAGGTCATGGGTTCGAATCCCAACTATGCCGCATATCTGCTGTATGACCTTGGAAAAGTCACTTTACTTCTCTGAGCCTCGGTTACCTCATCTGTAAAATGGGGATTAAGACTGTGAGCCCTACGGGGACAACTTGATCTCCTTGTATCCCCCCCCAGCGCTTAGAGCAGTGCTCTGCACATAATAAGCGCTTAACAAATGCTATCATTATTATTATATTCTTCAAAGCACTGTATTAAGTGCTCTGCACAGGTACGCTTTCAACGAATACCACTGATTGATTTTCTCAGCCTTGACACAGGCCTGATATATGAGCTTGAGCCAGGCACTTAACCTTTCTGGGCATCAGTTTCCTTTTCTGGAAAAGTGGCATTAATAATAATACTTATTAAAAATAATGTCTGTGATATTTTAAGGGCTTACTATGATCCAAGGACTGCACTGAGTACTGGGTAGATCCAATGTGATCAGATCAGAATAAATCCCTGTCCCAAATGGGGCTCATAGGTTAAGGTGGAGGGAGAACTGTTATGTAATCCCCATTTTACAGATGAGGAAACTGAGGCACAAGGAAGTTAGGTGTCTTGCCACAGTTTTACAACAGGTAAGTGTCTGAGCCGGGATTATAAGCCAGGTCTTCTGACCCCCAGGCATTTGTCGGCCTACTTCCCAGGACTGCTGTGTGTGGCCTACTGGGCTGGTAGTCAGCGGAACCTGGGTTCCAAGTGGTTAAAGGGCTATCCTGAAGGTCAGGATGGGTTTTTGAGTTTCGCAAGACCTAAGTGGGTCACTGGGCCCCACCAAGGGTAAAAGGTCACTGGGGCCTCCAAAGGCTCAGGTGGGTTTTCGTGTTCCTCTAGGAGGGGGAGGTGGGCAGGATTGTCCGAGTTTGTAATGGAAAGGAGACAGAGCATGGCCTGCCCTGGGCTTTGGTGAATAGGGGGCTTTGGCTACTTCACCTTCTCCCTCCCTCTTTTAGAGGGGTGTGGGATTGGGCTTGCTGGAATAGTTGATGCCTATTGTATTGGTGATGAAGATGACAATGACAATAATGATGATGTGGGGTTATCAGGGTTGAGCACGTGGGGTGGAGAGGAGGTTGGAGGAGGTGTGATTATTACCGTTTCAGAAATGATTTAAATGTTCATTTTGTTGAACTGTGTGGGGATGAAGATTGTGGGGGCAAGAGAGAGGTGCTTGATGTTGATGGGTTGTGGCACTGCTAATGCCATGTATACATTGTGCCCTGCCTGGGTGTGGGACAGTAGGGAAACTGGGGAGGGGTTGGGGTGGTGATGATTGTTTTGGATGTTTTGATGATGTTTCCAGGATATTGCCGCTGGGCTGGCTTGGGGTTTGAGGTGGAATGGGGGGACCGGAGGCTGAAAGCTACACTTGCTTTTTCAGGCCGGGGGTGGAGAGCATATGCAAGAGGAGACGGCATGGAGGAAGACTTTGGGATCAGATGGGCTTGGGGAAGGCCTGGGTTGGGGGTGACTGCTGGACCTGGGATTGAGGGTCCTGGGAGGCTGGGATAGATGACTCCTTACGTACGGGGGTGTGGCAGACCTAACATCTGGCCCATCAATTACTAGGCCTAAGTAGTAAGCCAGGCCCCCCGGCCTTCCGTGCTCACAGGAAGACCTACAAGGAACTGAGAGGAGAGCTGTGGCCAAAAGGCTGGTCTCTGTTATCACAGCCTTGTACAGGCAAGAGTTACTTGTTATCGGCCCTACTGCCTTGCATAGACGCGTGTTGCTTGTTACTGGTCTTGAAGGTTACAGAATTGCTGTGTTAGCTATAAACACAGGAACATGGAAAAATACAGAAGGTGACTGAAAGATATAAAAGTCTTGCTGCTTAACCCAATAAACAGTCTCCTTGTCCACCTTGAGACTCGCCTGGCCTGTGTTCTTCCATTGTGCGTGCCCGTCTCCCCGCTGCACCGGACGCGTGGAGGCAGACGGCAACAGATGGCGCCCAACATGGGGCCCAGCACCGCAACCCTCACGGAACAACTCACCACTGCGCAGTGACTCACCAAAGAACGGAAAAGGTGAGGGCATTTAAGTTTACTTTCGTTTTCAAACACCAGGCTTACTACAGGGAAGAAAATGGGACAGATTCAATTCCGCTCCCGGGATCACTATATTCAGTTGTTAAAAGATGTAGTGAAGGAGCGTTGGCTAATTATAACCACTGCCCAGATTGAACAATTTTTGGAATGCGTGGAAAAATGCTGCTCTTCGTTTCCAAAGGAAGGAATAGTGGATTTAGAACGATGGGAAATAGTGGGAAGGCAGATGAGTTCCAGACTACGAGAAGAAGGACCCCAGGCTTTTCCTATCGCTGAGTTCTCCATATGGAACGTATTAAAGATTTGCCCTACTCCTGAACACATAATTCCCTTGAAGGAAAAGTTGGCGGGGATAGATGTGGCCTCCGGTCTGGACGAAACTACGATTTGTACGGATCCCCCTCTGCCTCCCCTGCCTGAATCTGCACTGATAGACTCTATTCCCGAGCAGTGGCCGAAAGGAAAGTGGAATCCTTTCACTGAGCCAGCTCCTTCCTCACCACCACCTCCACAACCCCCTCCATGGGTCCCGAAACCGGCGCAAACACCTCTGCAACGAGCGATGGGGGCCGCTATGGAAGGGGGAGAGGAGATACCTATTGTACTGTTGATGGGTTTCCCTGTGATGGAGCAACCTGACCCTGCTAATCCTGGTCAGTTAATACGTACCCACGAACTCTTGAATTTCAAATTATTAAAAGAAGTGAAACAGGGTGCTGCGACATATGGACCCACAGC